>NC_136760.1:2008314-2608314 GCF_936440315.1 Barbus barbus | reverse complement strand
GGAAAGAGCTCAGGGTCAGATTGACGAAGTTTCGAGCGTAGCGGCTGCTTCCCTCAACTGATTCATCTATAATTAAGGTAAAGACGATCTCATGGACCCCGAGTAGAGGAATCAACACAAGCGTTGCTCTGGCTAGACTGAGAAACAGATGCAAATCACATGAAACGAGTCTTGTCACCATCAGTTGTATATGGGCAAATGTATTTCAGATAAACCAGTGACTAACCTGTATCTGTAGTCAGTGAACTTCAGCTGGTCAGCCTTTAACTTAGACAGCAAAAGTCTGATGATTTTAAGAAAAATGCAAAAAATGACCTGAAAGACAAGTGAGCGTATGATTATATCAACATTTTACTTGTGTTTGATTCATATTTCCTTACAAGTATCGACTGAGTGGTAATTAAGTATAGATTATTTTTGTTATTACTATATCTTTTATCAAAATTGATTTAATTTCACTGAAATTAATAACAAAAGTTGTATTTGTTTTCGCATGCATGTTTATCCACTGACTTTTTTGAGAATGATTGGGTGTAAATTAAGTTGATTTTATTATTTTTAATACCCTATATTTAATCAAAATTTATTTAAATTTGTTGCAAAATTATCTGATTTTACATGTTTACTAAGCAACTATTTACTAGTGCTGTGGCTGCTGTCAAAAGATTAATCACGATTAATCACATCCAAAATAAAAGTTTTTGTTTATGTAGGTGTACTGTTCATATTATTATATGTGTATATATATATATATATATATATATATATATATATATATATATATATATACACAGTAAATATTTAGAAAATATTTACATGTATATATTTATAATCTTAGATTTTATATTATATATAAATATATTGAAAATATAAACATATTTTTTTTCTTAAACATACACATGCATGTGTTTGTATACATAATATACACATTATACGCACATATATTATATGTAAACAAAAACTTTTATTTTGGAATATAATTGTGATTAATCTTTTGACACCATTAATACATACACACATAGACTCTTTTATATATTTTTATGATTTATAGAATGAAATTTATTACAAAAGGATTTAGGATTTTACATGTACATTTATTAACTGATGATCTGCCTCTGAATAATAAAGGCTTGTACAGCTTGTAATCAGCGGTGATGCAGAACGACCGGTTTGATCCACTGTAACTGTTATGTTTTCCGGCTCGTTCCCATGAGCTCGTGACCAGCATGAGACGTGACACGAGGAACGGCTTCAGCTACAGTGAAATCAGCATTACAGCATGACAGCAGAACAGATGTAAACCAACTAACCCTGCTTTTCTCCTTCCACAGTCTTCATATTAAATATGGCATCAAAAGAAAACAACTACAAAAGAAAAACAAGCCATTTTAAATTAAATTCACAAGGCATTATACTCACAATCACTGATAATGTTATTGGGACTCTAATTATCCACCAGATCCATCCGATGTTATTTAACCAACAGCTTTAGAAAAAGGAAACATATTATTATTTATAAATAATACATAAATGATTTACCAAATTTATTTTAACTATAGTTACAATTATTTATTAAGAAATATAATGTCATTATATACATGAGAACTTTTTTTGAAGATTACTGGAGTACATTTAACAAAAAAAAATACAATTTAACAGTTTAAAAGTAATTATTTGTGAAATTGAATATTAATTTCTGACTGCAAATAGTTTTAAAGTTAATCCTACACCATTTATTCAGTGCATATCATTACCAAGAACATTTATTCCACCATAAAATACCTCCTCACCCGAATGATTTGATGTATTACATACAAAACTCCTTTTTAAAGTGTGAATCAGAAGTATAACTGGCACATACCTTTTATTTTCATACAACGTTTTGGCAACAGTCCAGGGAATCACAAACAGTAATGGAGTTCCTGAATGAGTTCATTGGATAAAGTCGGAGAATGAATAAGTCATATTTAAATGTATGACATATTTTAAAGAAAATAAAAAAGTAAACAGTATTTTTTATGTAGTAAAAAACAAGCCTCACCCCATCCTATAATCATATATTTCTTAAGAAGTCTTTTCCTGGTCAGAACAACAGTGAACAGTAGCGTATGCAGGAATATCGCCTCCACTAACAGCCAGAAGAAATTACACCCAACAAAATATTCCAGCGACACCTTGGAGGCCTTGCAGATGAATAAAATCTGGAAGGTTGACATTTATATTACTGCATTTGTCTTGTCTTTGTTTTTTTAAATAACATTCAGTACGTTTTGCAGACTTGCTCAGATGTAATTCCTTGAAATAATTGCATTATTTGAAAGATCAGGCCCTTTCTGACAGAGCATGCTGAACAACTTCTTGTCCAGGCCCTTGTAATTTCTAGGCTGGACTACTGCAATGCTCTTCTGGCTGGACTTCCATCAAACCTCTACAAATGATTCAGAATGCAGCGGCACAACTGGTCTTCAACGAGCCCAATAGAGCCCATGTTACACCTCTCTTTATCTGCTTGCACTGGCTACTAGTCGCAGCTCGCATCAAGTTCAAGACACTGATGCTTGCATATAAAACAACCACAGGCTCAGCACACGTCTACTTCCACTCACTATTACAAATCTACATCCCCTCCAGAAGCCTGAGATCTGCTAGTGAGCGACACATCGTGGTACCATCACAGAAAGGCTCAAAATCACTCTCCAGAACATTCTCGTTCACCATTGGTGGAATGATCTTCCCACTCCTATCCAGAGCGCTGGATCCCTGTCAATCTTCAAGCAATAACTGAAAGCTCATCTCTTTCTACACTACTTGACTTCATCCTAAACTTTAAAAAACCTTTATCTTTATCTTTATTTATTCCTTCCCTTGCTAGCTTGTACTTATTTGAACAATGCCTGAGACTTGGTGTTACAAGCACTTTGTCTGATTGCCTCTTCAAGATGAATCTTGAAGTATTCCCCTTCATGTATTCTATATGAATCTATATGTATTCCCCAAATTTAAGTTGCTTTGGATAAAAGCGTCTGCAAAACGACTAAATGTAAATGTAAATAATTCCACAAAACTAAAAAAATCTAAAAACAGACATAAGCAAAAGTTTCTGTACCGTAGATTTTGTGTAGCTGTTCCAACCGATCTCATCCCTGGGCAGGTTGGTATATGTAACATGTAATATAACCTCCTTGATAATTACTGCTATTGCTCTAAATATGAATGATACAAAGAGATTCATGTGGATGTAGTTCCTCGTACAGTGAAGCTTCCTGAAAACAACAGGTAAAAATTATTTATTTCTTGGTCAGGGACAAATAAAATTAGGATATCAGATATCTGGAGCCAGCTCTGGGCTGGAACAGAATAAAGGACCGGACAGGACAGAATGGAATCTATTTGATTAATGAAAACAAAGCTTGGAAATGTAAGTACAAAAATAAATCAAATTATGTAAGTACAGTGACAGAGAACATTGGTTAAATGTCAGCATAGTGTCTACATTCCAAATTATTCAATGGTTTGTCGTCATCTGTACGACTAATGGCATAGAATCCAGCATTAACCAGTGAGATTATGATTAAAGCGTTATGAGAAATAGTGAAGGAAACCATTATTGCAAGCTATCTTAAAGTTATACTAAGAAACATAAGGGGACCAAACACCGAGCCCTGCAGAACACCGCTCACCTCAGAAGACTCATGATCAGAACAGCCAAGCAAAGAGAGGAAAATGACAGTGAGTATCCTACAATGGACACGACTCTCAGCACAGACTGCCGAAACACTTCTTCCTGTGTATGCAGGATACTATTGTAAAAATCATTCCGTGACGGAAATCATATTTTTAATGTTCGGTAGCAATATTCACCTCGGACTTGAAAAAATAATGGTTTTCACACTCTGACTGATTTCTCCATACGGTGCTGGAATTCTCCTCAGTTTTCCAGGTCCCGTTGACCGTGCATTCCTTGTACACGTTTCCAGTAGCACCTGAAAACGAACACCATACATTTCTTATGTTTACAGTGTCTAATTAGAAAATACATTATCAGTCAAACATTTGGAATCATTAGGATTTTTTAATGTTTTTGAATGAAGTCTCTTCTGTTCACCAAGACTGCATTTATTTGGTACAGTAAAATATTATTACAATATAAAATAACTCTTTTCTTTGTGAATAAATTGTAAAATGTAGATTATTCCTGTGATCAAATCTGAATTTTCAGCATCGTTACTCCAGTCTTCAGTGTCTCGTGATCCTTCAGAAATCATTGTAACATACTGACTTGGTGCTTGGATTTACATTTTAAAATATATTACAATACAAAAACAGTTATTTTAATAATAATTCACAATATTGCTGTTTTTCTGTATCAAATAAATGCAGCCTTGGTGAGCATTATATTAATAATACATTAATTAATAATATAATTTTATTTTTAGTTCAGAAAGTAAAGCTACACAATGCAGTGATACAACTTTTTAACTATATTAAGTGTTAAACTAGAATGGAATAAGTGACCTTCTTTGATCCACGGTAAATAAGGAGGGCAGGGTACAGATACAATCCCAGGAGATGAATGTGGCCAACAGGCAAAAACATCAAATGTTCCATTGCAGAAAATTCCTATAGGGTGATTTGTACAAGAGATAAGTATAATCTGTATGTGTGTATGTATATATATATATATATATATATATATTTAGAGAAATATTTACACATTTCAACTGGTTTCACTCACCAGTTCCAGTAGGGAAAGTGGCTTTCAGGAATCGTGTACAGTTCTCTTGATATTCACCACGTTTATAGATCAGATCATCCAGGACGGAGCCCATGACCTTTACAAAACCATAATACATGACATTTACTGGCTGTTAAGGTGTGGATTTAGAGTAAGCATTGCACAATGAGTGATAATGAGATCTTATGGTTTCACTGGCTTGATATACGATTAATGGCACCTTTTCAAACACAAGATGGCAGTATTTATAACTGTTCTCAGAGGAAAGGTCTATGTTGTTCTCCCAAACATATCTTTCTCTCTTTTAGCAATAACTTTATCAAGCTTTTAGTCACCAATTTTGCGTTTTTAGAAGTTTCTAATTTGAATCTTGTTTTATTAGATCTCGAATAATAACACCAAAGAGTGCTGTGTGCTTGCCATTGGAGGTGATATTAAACACATTTTCATTTCTGATACGATGAACAGATAAATATTTACATTCTTCCTAATTTACAATGCCAGCTCTTGAACATCAGTTGCTTGGATGCGTTCTTGTTACTCATTTTCAGATACTCTGAATACTGGGCTTAATGTTTTCATGCTATAATAATTAGGGCTAGAGGTAATAAAACACTGCTAAAGATATTAATACTTATAATAAACTTATTAATGTGAATAGTGTACATCTATATTAAATCATATTTAAAGTGAGTAATCTAAATGAGCAATACTTATAGATGTATTTAAGCCACATTTTGTAATAGAAAAACCAGTGTGTTTTACAAAAACCATACTAACATTTATTACACGAACTGTATTACAAGAGCACTTTAAGCACATAAAATGAGTGCATCCTCCTGATCTGACAGTATATGCACAAATAGCAGGATTTACTGGACAAAACCCTATTCTGAGGTTGAAAATCAACATCTCACTTCTGTTTTATAATATGATTGCAATCCTGTTACTGCATATTTACCCAACTGATGCATTTGATTCAGCGTAATCTGTTTAATTTGATAAATAAGATTTACTCAGAACTTTCACCTAAATGTTAACAAATCCTAGAAATATCATGTCTGCACAGACAAGGGAGGGTTATAACCTTCTCCGATGTACTGTAACTCTACTGAGCTCACAAAGATTGCACAAAACTGTATATGCTGACATTTGACACAATTGTGAAAGTGACCAACATGCACACAGACACTTTTGTATTTTAGAGTTGTTTATCTATTTTTTGTGCATAATCAATTCAATAATCATAAAAAAACCAACAACAACATTTTTTATTTTTTTATTTATTTAAAAGCTTAAAATAAAATGTGGCATCCGATTTAATGACAGTTTACAAGAATTTGTACATTTCAAAACTACTAATTTGCAGTTGATAAGTGTGTGGAAAATATATCAGACTCCTCTCAGTTAAACTGTTACTAAGAAAGCACTTAGGCTATATTTCCATACAGGTTTTAATAGCAACTTGCAAAACTGTCCACCGTTTACAGGCTCTTGTATACCTTTTTATAAGTTGCACTGCATCGTAAATGTTTAATCACATTATAAATGTTTAAGAGACCTTTACACAAATCACATTCAGATTATCATATCTGGAGCATATTTTGCAATGTTTCTCCAACACTGCCGAACTCTCTCTGTGCTAATCTCCAGAGATTCATGTCTGTCTGCAAAACGTTCAAGGTATGTGGATTTATGAGAGCTTAAATAACAACATATGGGCAGAGATATGCCTAGGTATCCGTTTATAATAATATCAAGATATAGCATTTGATATATGATTCGGTCCACAAACAAATTTTTGCATAAAAAGTGTTTTTATTTAAATAATTACAAAGCAACGGCAAGTAACACACTGAATTATGCATGCAATATTGAAGTAGAAAAACTGAAATAATATTTTCTTGTAAAATGTCGGTATAATTTATAATGTTCCAATAATTTGCAACTTTGAAAAACTAATGATTTCTACTTTTATTATTTTATCTACTGCAAGTTACTTTTTAACTTATTATTAGGCCAAAAAACATTTATATAGGATGTAATTTGAAAACATTTTCACAAAATAAATTTGTATTACATTTTGAAGTAGAAGTAAAACGCAACATCATCTGTAGATCGTATAATCTTCCAATAATTTTCTTATAAAATATTTTGCCATAATTAAAGAATTCTTTTTTTTTATCCTATTAACTATCCTAATAACTTAGAATAAAAAGGGAACTTAAGAAACCTAATTTTATTTTTAATTATTTTATTATTATTTTATATTATTTTTTCTACTTCAAGTTATTTTTTAACCAAGTTTGATTCAGAAATTGCTAGTATATTTCACAAATAGTTACAAAGAAAATATACTCAACTGAAGTAAAGACTGAAACAGTATTTTCTTGTAAAACAGTGTATTGACTGCAGTTTGCAAAGCTAAAAAGTATCAAATGAACTTTTTCTAGACCCTTCTGAAGTAATTTGACAGTGATGTGCAGAGACGTATGTGTGAATGTCATTGGCTCACCTGGCCGCTGTAGAGAAGAATCCAGAGCTGAACTCTGAGCGCCGCTCTTCTCTCCACGAGCAGCATGAACATGGCTCAATATTCACCTGTCCATGAACAGAGCTCCAGCACGTCACACCGTGTCCCTCAGGCCACCGCAGCTCCTCTCACTCATAGCGTTTCCTGTCCTCAAGCATTCGGCTGCTCTGGTCTGGATGAGAGCGGGAGCCTCAGAGTTCACACACTCCGGTCCTTCTGTTGCCTAATCTCCAAATGAGAGCGCCTGCGCTGCTTCACTCAGTCCTGCTTCACTTCTGGCCCTTCCCAGCCAATCAAGATAAGGCAAGAGACGAGAACTTCACTGTTACGGTTTATGAAACACAAAGCATACACAGGTTTTAAAGAGAACAATTCAGTTACAGCATCTGAGCATTTCATCAATAGTTTCATATGTATTATTAGATCATCAAAACTGTAGGAACATGGGAGAGAAAGAAATATTGGTCACCGAGTCAGCTTCATTTTAATGCAGCCTGCAAAATATAAAATGCAAGAACAAAAATGATTTCAAAAAGCTTTATAACTATAATTGAAAAAAACAACAACTAACAAGTTCCACGTAGGTCACAAAACAGGGCCTGAAAACTAAGTCATCTTTTATTTTTAAAATTTTTATTTTATTTAATTTTTATATTAAAATAATAACAATAATATCTTTTTTTTATCCATAGCATTTTTTATTCAACAACCAAAATAATAATAATAATAATAAATAAACATAAATAAATAAATAAAATAAAAGACCAGTAAAGAGAGGATATTCAGAAAATATTCAAGTTATATAGTTAAATATTATACAAGCTGTTTTGTTTCCTATTTGGTTGAATTTTAACCCTGTTACTAAAATGTAGGAGATTTGAAACCTTTTTTAGCATAACAATTACATTTTTAACATACAATTAAACAAAAACTGCAACAATATGCCAGAAACGGTAACACAGTTTCAAACATTTAACTTGTTAAGGGCATGTTTGGGGACCAAATGTTTGCTTGAAGCTGCTGATAAATTTATATTTGCAATAAATTGAAGAAAAATAATAGTTTTGATAATATTCTTTACAATAACTTGGGCAACAGGGTTGAATTTTTGAGCTTGTGGACTGCAGTCGACACTACATTTGTCAAAATATTAATAAAATGCATGAATAGGACATCAAGCCATACCACATTTGTTGAAAGTACCCATCATAAATTTGCTTACATCACAATAAATCACAGTTATGAGCCAGCCATCACCTAAAAGCCACAGCCATTTGTCAAATAAAACTAATAAATAACACCAGACGCCTCTGCTCTTACTGTACCGCAGCCCAAGCTAATAGAAATGAACTTCACTAGACCTTCAGCAGCATGTAAGCACTTCACTCGTTAGGATAATTACCTGCCATAATATACAATTATCCACTTTTAACAAAGTCTACTAATAGGGATAGGAATTTAATGTTCTTCATTCAGGAAGTCAATTACGATGCATTAACAAAATTGAAGTAAATTGACTGGCATGCATTAATGCAACATTCATATCATCATCAGACAAACTTGCACATTTGCATTTGCTTTTTCCACTTTAATGACATGCATATTTTGCATATATTAAAATATCAACATCTACTGCTATTAAGTTTAATATCTAAATCTCTTAAGTAAAGGCTATTATCACTTTGCAAAGGAGTTATACTAATGCAATTGAAACCAATGAACAATAGCAAATACTTACATGTAAGAGCTCATCTCAAGTGTAGAGAAGACTTCTGAGAATTTAAGGAACATCTTAAGCATCTTCTATTAAGATATTCAAATGATGATCCCTGTGAATTTGTCATTTTGAAACCTAATAGTTTAATGAACAAATTCTCTGCTCATGAAGTAAATCTGATGGATTCTTGTCCATCTGTATGAAAGTGAGTCACGACTGCTGCATGCATGTGTCCGGTCAGCTTTCCTGCGTTTGAAGCTACGTGTCCCGTAGATGTAAACAAAATGGGCAACGAACTTGTGCAGTCTGACAGTCTGAAGCTGAAGTGAGTTCTCATGATCTCTCTCACAGGGTCAAGATGAGCCACAGATATACAAAACAGAACATATGATAAACAAATGCGCAGAAACATCGAACTAACTCTTACATCACTGACAGCCGTGTTTAACATCAAGAGCTTCAAAAATAGCCAAATCAGAACTGCTATATGATGAAGGATATACACTGCTGGTCAAACGCTTGGATTCATTTTATTTCTCTTTTTCTAACGGAGACTGTATTTATTTGATAAAAAATGCAGTAAAAATTGTGGAATATTTTTACTGTTTAAAATAGCTGTTTTCCGTGTTAAAATGTGATTTATTGATGTGTTCAAAGCTGAATTTTCAGCATCATTACTCCAGTCTTTAGTCTCACATGAAATGTCACAGAAATCAGTCTAAGATGCTGATTTGCTGCTTAAGAAACATTTCTGATTATTATCAATGTTGAAAACAGTTGCGCTGCCGAATAATTTTGTGGAATCCATGATACATTTTATTTCTCAAAAATAAATCCAAAGAGCAGCATTTATTTGAAATAGAAATCTTTTGTAAAATTATAAATGTCTTTACTGGCACTTTTGATCAGTTTAATGAACAAGTGTTTATTTAATTAGGAAAACTCCATATCCCAAATGTATCACAGTTTCCCTAAAAAAAACATTCAGCAGCACAGCTGTTTTATAATTATTGATAATAACCAGAAAAATGTATTGAGCAGCAAATCAGTATATTAGAATAATTTCTGAAGGATCATGTGACTCTGAAGACTGGAGTAATGATGCTGAAAATTCAGCTTTGATCACAGAAATAAATTACATATTACAGCATATTCACATAGAAAACAGCTTTTTTGAATTGTAATAATATTTTACAATATTATTCCGAAGTTTTTGTGTGGTACTGTATGTTTTCATCAAGCACAGTAGTTCAGTGGAAAATAAATCACTATTTCATCAGTACTTCTAGCACTATATGTAAACGCAGGGGTTGCTGGTAGAGAGAGGGGAGGCATGTATAACAGGACTCATAAATCTCTCGTGTTGGATTCCAAATGACCTTGAGAGTAATTTTTCCGTTTTTTTTTTTTCCAGGCTATTTTACTTCCCATCAGGACATGACCAGGGCAACTATGCACATAGTGCTTGTGTGTTGACTTCAGGCACACGCCGCATGCTCATCTCCAGCACATCACGGTGATAAATGAGTGCATTAGCACCTATGAGGTGCGTGACGCTGTATGTAAACACTGAGCAGCGAGCATGCGAACAACCACACCAACATGGTAATATCAGAACTTCAGTAAGACTACAATTAAATATCACTAATGAATCACCCAACTGTCATGACACATAAAATCACTCTTTTAGGTTTACTTTGTATTATATGAACAGTTCACACCACAGCTTTAATGTTAAAAAGCCATTAGCTTAATGAGGCTAACACTAACTAATTAGCAAAAAGTCTGCAACAATGGGAGTTTCTACAGTAGTTTTCTGTTTTAAAACCAACCTTTGAAAACTTGGTTATAAGCTTGTTTCACAATGCACATTTGCTCATGTTACATGTGAGAAACATAAATCCAAGTAAAGTTCTGGCATTGCAAAAGACTAATTGAAAAAGCACAATAAACTCATTTTTTCAGCAAAATAGGCTTTTATTAAGTAACATAAAATATCGGAACAAACTACTCACCCATTGTTTGAAAGAGACATCTATTCTACATACAGCGACAGACACACAAATAGTATGACAATACACTTTCTATTCAGTAAATCTGACTGAATCCAGTGATTTAAGCAGTTTGTAACTACACTTTGGAGTTTGGCATCCGTTCCACTGGCTGACTCTTGATGATCATGTTGTTATTGATGGCTGCTATTAGAGAAAAAATAGATGTGGTAATCAAATCACTTTACGTTCCGCTTAAAGTCTCAGCCCTGTCGCGTTTCACATTTTACTGATATAATGAACAGGATATATATATATATATACATATATATATATATATATATATATATATATATATATATATATATATATATATACAGTGGCGAGAATGGGTTTCCATCACTGTTTACAAACTTTATTTTACACTTGGTCTCCTCAAGCTACATATATCAAGTTCTGGGAAAAACCTCACAGTAATCATTTCTAATCAGCAGAAGTCCATGGTAAGCACAACTAGCATGCCAAACTATCAGACCTTTTCTAGTTGTTCTTCCGCTAATGATGTAACGTTCATCAAGATGATGATCTAAAACTCATCAAATGTTGTGCAAGAACAATTAAACATGGAAAACACTCACAATGAGCACTCAGTAATGACCCGGACCGTCCGACTCCAGACCTTGAGTCCCTAGAACTCATAGGAGACAAACTGGACAGACATGCCACAGGAATTCAGAAGAGCTAAGAAGAGATTTCCTGCTGTCAGAAGAATGTGTTGTTTGTAAAGCTTTTTTAGTGACCCTTACATAAAGTAATGGTGGTTAGGTAAACCGGACTCTTACTGCATCCACATTAAAGGAATAGTTCACCCAAAAATACAAATTTTCAGATAATAAGTAATCACCCTCAGGCCATTCAAAGTGTAGATGAGTTTGTTTCTTCTTCGGATATGGATAAATGTAGCATGGCTTGTAAATGGTGCTTGATCTGTGCAGATTTCTCTCCTGATTCAGAACAGGGGCCTGTACCATGATGGTGGCTGAACAAACTCAGGGTTACAGGATTAGTTTTGAGTTGACAAAACCAAGCCAGTCCAATCCAGCTTTGTTGGTACCATGAAGCTGATCATCAACTTTCTCTGTCAACTCAGGCTTGATGCTGAGTTAATGGAGCATATGCACATGACAGTGTGACATCAGTAATGAACAGCCAATCACATGCCTTGAGAGAGAGAGTGCTATTCATTGCTAAATATTAAACTATATGCAGAATTTAAACACATTTACATGAGATGAAATGATCTATCTATGAAAGAGGGAAATTTAAAGAAAACATTGCCATATAAGTGCAAGTGGAAAAGTTGTATAGTTAGTTTAAAGAGCTGGTAATATTTATAGGTATAAAACATTTTAAAAATCTACGCTCATGTAGTCATGTTTAAAGATATTGACTCTAAAACTTTATTTATATTGCATATTATCTGTATGTTTATATTCATTTAAATAAAAAGATTAATAATTACGTTTAAACTAAGCTAGCTTGTGTAATGGATTAAGGGTATAATAATTATATAAATCATATAAAATAATTATAAAAAATAATCATCTCTAAAAATCTGACAATTTTATCTTTAAAAATGTTTTACTATAGCGTCCTTTAATTTGGAGTAAGAGAAACTGGGGGAGTGGCTTTATTGCATCAGAGATGTGTCACTTTGCTTAAAGCTGATTGGTCCAATTTTGGTTTGAGATCTCTAAACCAGAACATAACCTGCCCTGGAGCAGGTTAGCTGTGGAGCGTAAGTTACTATGGTGATGAACACCACTAAAAGCCAAGTCACTTTTATGGTACCTAAAACCCAGGATTGGTGCAAACTAAGCTGAAACTTCTAGCCAGCTAAACCGGCTTCATGGTACAGGCCCCTGATGACTTTTTCACTGGAGGAAGGGTCATTATGGATTATGGACTCATATTTTAGCCAGAAGCAATGGTTTGATGTTAAAAACATCTTAATGATGGATTTATTTCTTATAAATACACAGCTTTTAGCTTCTTACGACATTAACTGATGGACTGGAGTGGTGTTGATTACTTGTGGATTATTGTGATGTTTTTATCAGCTGTTTGGACTCTCATTGTGACGGCACCCATTCACTGCAGAGGATCCATTGGTGAGCAAGCGATGGAATGCTACATTTCTCCAAATCTGATGAAGAAACAAACTCATCTACAGTGGAGATCAAAAAGCAGCCTATAATTTCCTATATTTCGAGGTCACTGTTTAGTCCTATTTAAAGTTATCCTAACAGGAGTAACAGCGCAATTTTTAAGCATATTTCATGAGTTAAATATATTCTGAAGCACAATTTAAAAAGACTTAAATGAGATGTTTGAAAATTAGAGAACACTTACAGAGACCTACCAGTTATTGGTGTTAATCTGGCACCTCGTGCTAATTTCCTTAATTAGATGACAAATCCTTTATAACTGGCAGCCTAACTTTACAGTTTTCACTGATTTTGCAAGATGGTGAGCCGTTCTAAAGTGACTGAAACTCTCCGACAGCAGGTTGTCCAGATAAAGGCCAACAGCAGCCATAGCAAGAGAAGTTGGTTGTTCCAAATCTGGGATTTCTAGAATATTGCATCTTTACAATGTCACTAACTCATTCAAGTCCCCCAAAAAGGCTGGTTGCCCACAAAAGACAAATGCGTGAGAGGACAGGATAATGCAGAGACTCTCAATGGGGAATTGCTTCAACACTGCAGCTGGAATTGCTTGCCAGTTCAGCGCTGAACAGTGTAAGGATCTGTCTCGGCATACAGTGTCTCAACATTTAAGAGAATTTGTACTGAGAGCCCACTCTGCAATGACCAAGCCTCTCATCAGCAGAAAGAATCAAAAAGCTATACTAACCTTTGCTGAGAAGCATGTTGTGTGGAGAGAGGAGAACTGGTCCAGAGTTCACTTTAGTGAAGAGAGCAAGTTTAATTTATTTGGATCCAATGGGAAACATTATGTTCATCATCAAACTGGGAAAAGACTGAATCCAAAATGTGTAAAGAAGTCAGTGAAAGGTGGAAGAGGAAGTCTCATGGTTTGGGGGATGTTTTCTGCAACAGGAGTTGGGCCTCTTATACAGATAAATGGCAAGGTGAATGCAAATGTTTATCAGAACCTCCTGCAGCAACATTCAGTTCCTTCCCTGCGTTCATCACCCAATCAGCCAGAAATTTTCAGCAGGACGCTGTCACACTGATTTTTGTAAAACAGTGTTCTACTACCATGGTATAGCCACAACTAAAATGCCTTAAAATTTTAAATGATGAATATTACATTATTTCAGAAAAAAACAAACAAGTGTTCATAAATTGATTTCTAATCTCCACTGTACATACAGGATGGGCTAAGCGAGAGTAAATGTTCACTTTTGGTTGAACTATTGCTTTCTTATTTTTTTTCAGTGATAAAATTTGCTTTTCTTTTTTTGCCATTTTATCAGCAGCGTAAGTGGAGAGATGACAGCAACATTTCTTACCACAGGACTGTGCAATTTTACAGGGACATCTCTGGATCTCTCCATTTTCAGTCTGCCAATAAGCATAAACCTCTCTGTAATGCAGTTTTAAAATCATACACCATGTGCGCTCCACTTTAATGTTCATTTTTAGTCCTAAAATCTAGTTTATGTGTAGCCGGTTGCTCTCTGTGTCCCGTATATATTTGAACTGTTCTGTGTTTTATCTGCAGTGATTTATCTGCTCATTGAAGTGAAATTAGCTGAAGTTGAATTCCATGTTGTGCAAGCTTTCGAGCCTTGAGGAATATATATATATAAGTGCAACTGAATTTTTCATGGATAAATTTTTCCTCAGGTTTAAGCTTTATCATACTTATGTTTCAGTGTGATGGTGCTTCAGACGCTTGGTAAACACATGACTTAGTTAGGGGGAATCTTTCCAGGTCTTGTTTCCAACTGTTTATGGCCAGCTGTGAATGGGTTAAAGTGTGTTTTGGTGCTCTAGACAGGTGGTATCTGGAAAATGTAAACAGGTTGCATGATAGATGCATAAATTGTTTGGCCAACAATGTCATTAAAAGGCAGTGTGTGTGTTTTTTGATTTGAACCTTTTTTTTTCCTTTTCAGCTCTAGGTGAACCGAGAGGCGTCTATTGACAGCATTATGCATCATATACTGCATGCAAGTGTGCAAACTGTTATCTGTGTGTGTATATAATACCACACTAATGACGTAAACAGTTTTACAGCTTCATTTTAGATAGAAAATGACATTTGGATTTTCTTAGAAAGCTTGTGCATGGCTGTGATATTTCAAGGAATAGTTCACCCAAAAATGAACATTTGCAGAAAATGTCCTCACCCTCAGGCCATCCGAGATGTAGATGAGTTTGTTTCTTCGTCAGATTTGGAGAAATATAGCATTGCATCACTTGCTCACCAATGGATGCTCTGCAGTGAATGGGTGCCGTCAGAATGAGAGTCCAAACATCTGATAAAAACATCACAATAATCCAAGTAATCTCCAGTCCATCAATTAATGACTCATGAAGCCAAAAGCTGCGTGTTTGCAAATCCATCAAGACGCTTTTAACTACAAACTGTTGTTTCTGACTAAAATATGATAATCCTTCATCTTACATCAAGATGTTTTTAAACTTCAAACCCTTGCTTCTGGCTAAAATGTGAGTCCACTATAACGCTTCCTGGCGTGAAAAAGTGTTCTCGACTGAATCAGGAGAAAAATCTGCACAGATCAATGTTTACAAGCCAAAACAGCTCTAAACAAATATGTGTATGTGAGACAACAGGGAATGTACTTTTTCACTCAAGGAAGTGTTACTGTTGATTATGGACTCATTAATAATTATTAACTCTTTAATAATGGATTTGTTTCTTAGAAACACAGCTCTTTGCTTCACAAGACATTAATTCCTGGATTGGAGTGGTGTGGATTATTGCACACATAGTTTGGACTCTCATTCTGACGGCACCCATTCACTGAAGAGGATCCATTGGTGAGCAACTCATGGAATGCTACATCTCTCCAAATCAGATGAAGAAACAAACTCATTTACATCTTTGATGGCCTGAGGGTCAGCACGCTTTCAAAAAATTCATGGTAAACTATTCCTTTAACATCAGGCCAGTGTGGTCTTTATGAAAATTCTTCTCAGTATTCTCATCAGTGGTGAATCTTTGCACTTACCCGTCTGCCTCATCTGTTTACATTCTTGGAGCAGCAGAGAGCGTCGATGGGCCCCCGGCAGACAGACCACCGTATATGTCCAATCCAAGTAGGAAAAACAAACAAGCTGCTGAACATCCTGTCCGGCCTCAGTCAATAACACACTCCAGATCACCTGAGGGCACAGGTCCTCTCTATCGCCACCATGCCTCATTCTTGATGAGGAGCTGCTCTCATCATCGGTTTAGGGACGGTCGTTTCTGTGGTTACAATCAACAAGGACTTCACTGAAATATCTCTTGATATAGTGAGATATAATGGCCTTGTGCATTCATTCACCCAGTGGACCCTTTCACATTTCTGGGTTTGCAATAAGGAGGTAAACTATAACAGGATAAACTTCTATAGAGATTAATGGGAGACTGTAGCAAATACAACTCTTGTGTTCCCATTTACTCCAACAGAAAAACAAAAAAATCCACTATTGCATTTCCACAATTATCCAAAAGAAAATGTATTTACCGCAGCAGAAACTGTGTCAGAAAAGTAACTCCCTCAGCAACAGTATTAGAAAGCATTGTTTACCAGAAGGTGAAGTAATTAGAGTAATAGTGCTTGACTATACTTCAGTATTAATTTGGGGAACTTGTACTTTACTTAAGTTCTGAATACTTGTACTTTTACTCAGTTATGTATAAGGTAAAATTAATGCATTTACCTAATTACAATTTCATGTAGACATAAAAATTCAAATTACATATGTCGAATGACTTAAATCATTTCTCAGTAACTTAAAAATGTAATTTCTTTAATATGACTTTGTAAGATGGTAGTGATTAAATTGACATGTGCCAGCAAAAAAAAATAAAAAATCCTTAGTGTGTCAATCCCTTTTTTCCACCCACCCCTGTTCAAATGAAAGCTGGTTTACCTGGGAGACAGTGAGAATCTCCAGTACAAACTGTGCATTCATGCCATGTCAGAAATTAGAAAATTACAATTTTCAGTTTCAATTGACAAGTTCCATTTTTCTAGCAAGACAACACACCTACTATAGGTTCCACAGCAGTGTTTCCCGCGCTTCGCACATGCAAAGTGTTTCCGCTTCCTCACAAGCAAAAAGCAAAAACAAACACGTGAAGTTTGATTTCCAAAAAAAAATTATTCTGAATCAGTACGGCCAATGCCTTCAGGAATGAACTCTCCAAATCCAGCAGAACGGCTGGTGAATCAATATAGGCCTAAATTGTGACTCACTCACTGAACTACAAGTTCACATAAATCTAAACTTTTTGGTGAGTCTAAAGATTGATTAAATCTCCGCAGGTCCAAAGCTATACCATGAAAATGTTTGTGAACCACCAGGTCTGATGTAGGCCTATTATGCAAACTCCAGTACAGTTTTCAGTAGAAATTAAAGCAATCCATCTTAATAACCACTATCACTGATGTAGAATTTGCAGCTTTGTACAGATACATACTTTTTATAATATACTGCATTATTTAAAAGAATATTTCACCCCAAAATTAAAATTTGCTGAAAACTTATTCACCATCTGAAATGTAGATGAGTTTGTTTCTTCATCAGATTTGGAGAAATGTAGCATTGCATCACTTGCTCACCAATAGATCCACTGCAGTGAATGGGTGCCGTCAGAATGAGAGTCCAAACAGCTGATAAAAACATCACAATAATTCACACCACTCCAGTCCATCAATTAATGATGCTACATTTCTACAAATCTGAAACAAGCTCATCTACATCTCGGATGGCCTGAGGGTGAACACATTTACAGGTAATCTTCATTTTTGGGTAAACTATTCCTCTAAAGCTGCATCTCTCTGAATAATCGGCTTTATGAGACCAGCTCGCAGACAAACCCAAGTCCTGCTCTGTGCATAAAGTTTTGGTAGTAAATCTAAAGGGATGCTTAATTTAACAACACAGTGAAACTGACATCTTCTCCGCAGTCATTACCTAGATACAGTGGTAAACAGATGCCGCTAATATCAATGCTGATGACGCAAGTGTAAAGACAAGGGACCAGCGGGGCCAGCGACGGAGATTCACATTGAGACCAAGTGTGAAAACAGTCCAATTCACACATCAGCTCCTCAGGCTGACTCTCTGGATGAGGGAGAAGATGAATGCGGCTCGACGGGCCAATAAAGCAGTGATGGGAGTCCTGAGGTGCAATGATTGGCAGTCTGTGTCAGAGAAAGACTGAGTGAAGCACTCACAAGGAATTATCCAGCAGTGACACGCCACTCACCTCTCAATAATCCTGTTAAAGGACATGCCCTCGAGTCCCTGAGGCCAGAACACGGCTCTTCCTCTCTGGGTTTCATCTGCTTTCGCATCAAGTGATACCCACACTCACCATCAACTCACAGATGCTGACTGAGATGCATTTGTCCATGGATATATTGGCAATTTATTATTCTCTCACTGGCAAATGACTTTGCTTTGTTAGGTGCCTGGATCCACAGCGGCCTGTGGATATCGCAGTTGTGTTGTTACTTTGGAAATGATGAATTAAGGGAAAATGAATTCTTGGAACAGGGTGTGTTCGTGGCAAACAAAACACGGAATTTCTTAGGCAAGCTCTTGGCTGATGGATTTTATATTTAGACTGTCTCGCAGTCGTACTAAGCTCATATAAACACTGTACGCAGATAAGTCAGCTTCATTAATTTTCATCCCAGAAGACCTTTCTACAGTATACTGAGAGTGAGCTGAATGTCAGGACCTGAGTGAGAGCAGGTTCAAATGATCATCCAAATTTCCTACAATTCTTATTGAGAAGTCGTCTATTAAAAGAGGCGCCAGCTTAAGTTATGGTTTACCTTTTTTGTTTTTAATTAAAAGTATGTATTTTGTAATATACAATTTTATATTTTATTAACATTTTGATGTTTCAATTTGCTAACATGTGCATTAGATAATTGTTAATTGAAATTAAGCTGAAATAAAATAAAATATAAATATTTGATTAAAAATGTTAAACTTATTTCAAAGCAACTTCTCTTTAAGTTGAAGCTCTAAAATTACTAAATAAAATAAAAACTCAAATGGAACTGAAACTAAAACCGAAATAAAATAAATGAAGCCTAGTAATATTATAAATAAAATAAATTTATTATATAATATAAAGTAATCTTTACATTGTCTATAAAAAAAGCTCATTCTAAATGTTAATAAAAACTATAACAGTATATAAATAAACAAATAACAATGGGTCTAGCAAGATGAACACAGCAACCAGTAACACTGAATCTCTCCGTGTTCATTTTCACTATAATTGATAACCGAGTCACAAGATGGTGCCAGTTGCATTTGTATGAAACAAGAGAGAACAATACAAGACACCAATTTCAGTTAACAAAGAAAGAACTGATTTATAAATTAAAATTAAACTACATTAACATATAGAACCTTATTGTAAAGTGCTTCCTATAATTTAATATTTTCATTAATTTCATGTTTGCATGTGTATCCTTTAATATTTAAAACATCTATGTGTAGCATTCATATTTTAGCATTAATTCTGCAGCTGTAATTTTGTTTAAATGCAAATTCTCACCGTATATAATGTTCGCATCAGAAGCATTTCTGTGACGCAGCATATCAGCTGATGGAATATGGAATTAAAGCACAGAACATGACGTTCTCACACTGGCCATTTTCATCTGCAGATGCTTGAGAACCATCTGGTCATTACAATTCCTCAACCGAGAGACACAAACCCACACAAATTAGTCTGACACAAAAGTACACAGACGTAAGAACTGGGAAGCACTGGAGCGAGAGAGGAAAAGATTCTGCTTTGCATCACTGAATATTTCTTCTTTATTGAAACAGAGGGACAACATACAACTTAAAAAGCCAGAAAAACCCCTTTAGTCTTGTATATTTCCTAAATGAGCTTCTGCCTTCGGTCGCGGGTCGCATGATGTATGAAATGAATGTGCTGTATGCTCTCTATGTGATTCTGTCAACCTGGTATGGCGTGGTGTATGTATTTTTGCAAACCTTCAATTTGACCCCAAGAATGGACTGAGATAAAACAGAGACGCTCGCAGGATGAAACGCAGTCCCAGCTGGCTTTATTCACACATATACAATATCCTTCATCTCACACAGCCTGCTGAAATGCTATAGATAAAAACATCCAGACATGCAGCCTTATTTTTATCGTCTATTATGAATCAAAGCAACACAAACGTCTGAGAATGTGTCTAATCGTCCCTTTGAAATGGACGTCTGGCTACCGAACATTTGATCTCATAGGGAGTTATGAAAACCTAATGACAGTTTTGTAGTGGAAAAAATGCTATTTAATCATTATGTGTTAGTGTGAGATCAAAAAGCACTTAAAACTTAAGTATTTCTTTAATACAAGTTAAGACTTATGACAATGTTATTTACCACACAATAATTACTTCATCTAAAGGTCACAATAGGTCACTTACAATGGAAGTAAATAAAGGAATTTTAGAGGATTTAAAAGCAGAAATGTGAAGTATACTTAAACAATCTCATAAAAGCACTTACAATTATTCTTTGGTTCAAACTATTATTTGAGCTTTAAGGCTGTGTAAATCATTATTTTAGGGTTTTATGGCATTGTCAAGTTGAACAATTGCACACAACTTTGCACAGAAAAGACTGTAAGTGATGTTTTCCACACTGAACACATCTGGTTTACTTGTGGCTAAACTTTTTAAAGAGTGGATATTATAATATTGACAGAATGGCTTCATTCAGTCTTCATTCATTTCATTTGTGTGGTAATTAACATTATGCCTCAAATGCTGTTGATTGAGCTTAATTTGCATTGAACCCGGATTTGGTCCTCCGGCACCCATTTTAGTTCACTTTCATGGATTTACATGCCTTCTTATCCTATTTATCTCCCAGTTCTTGATTGTGACTGATACGGCGCCCGATCGAGAGCGAGAAGACCAGACACATGCATCCACCATCTTGTCAAAAAAATGCAAGCCATGTATTCTCCCATATAAACACTATAAATTCTGCTTGTCTTTTCTTGGTCTGAGTCCAGATGCTGGGAATCGGAGGGTTTGTGAACTTTGTATCATGCTACTGTATCATGACCAGATTTGGACACATGTCTCTGTCGAACATAATAGTCATGTTGCGAGGAATGAGCGGCACCTGCACTGAAAAAAAACAGTAAGATTTACTTAATTTTTATTTTGCATGTTTTTTTACACAACAATTTTAAGTAAAATGCAAGTATTTAATTAAGTAAAATCTGCTTAACTAAGTTAGCTAAAATTAGCAAAGGAAACAAGTAATTTTAACATGGCCAGTTAGAGTTTGATGAGTAATTTTTAGTTAATTATTTTAAGTTAAATCTGCAATGCTTATGTACATTACACTCAGTCGTGGCTTCTATAGCACTGGGAAACAACCATGCTATTAAAGCATGTGATTCACTCACAAACATGTAAATAAGCAAGCAGACTGCTTTTTATCCTATATTAAGCTATATTAAGATAATATGTTTACTTAATAGAATTATTACCTAAATGAACACAGAGACCTCAATACCTGGTACACCATACACAATGTACAAGTATGAATAGGTCATTTTGAGTAGAAAATCAACTCCAGATGTCACAAAACAGTAAGTTACTAAACCTAACAACAAAAGCAATCATAAAACAGTGTTAGCAAAAAAAAAGTTCACCTTATTAAATATTAATGCCTAAGTGCATGATGGGATCATGACTTTGATATTTACTTAAAGAATCCTTGTAAACATAAACAATTCCAAGTAAAATATACTTATAAGTTCAAACTTTAATTTCTACAAGCTTAAATTAAGTACTAATATAGAATTTACTTTTTTTTTTTTTATTCTTGCGTGACCTAAATTAATGTAGAAATGACATTTCTTTTTATGTAGTATTTACTTCACCAAAAAATCATTTTTATCAGTGTGGAATCCTCTGGGCCTCGCTCTGTTTGGCCAAATCGTGCTGGAAGATGGAAACTCGTGGACAGCAGAAAACCATCAGCTGAAGTTTATCCAGTGAGTGCAGACAGAAGGCTGCTCTGGCATTACATAATGTCAAACTAGGATTAACTGAAGAAATACTTTAATCCAAAAGTACAGACTCCACATGGACAAAGAGCTCCATGAAAAAAAATAACTTCAGCATCTTTTTAAATTCTGTTTTGTGCATATTTTGCATATTCTTAAACTTAGTATATTGGTTATGTTTTGCAATCGGTTCATGATGCAGAGATGAAATCATTTAATTCCAGACAAGCTTTGTGAAATGTTCTAATAATGTTTCCTATAAACACCTTGTACAGTAT
Source organism: Barbus barbus (assembly GCF_936440315.1). Taxonomy (NCBI): domain Eukaryota; kingdom Metazoa; phylum Chordata; class Actinopteri; order Cypriniformes; family Cyprinidae; genus Barbus; species Barbus barbus. The sequence continues at coordinate 2,585,780 of NC_136760.1, read as the reverse complement.
ATCGCATCACTGCCAGGAATAGCAGCTGAAGTCATGTAACTGCATCTTCTCTCAGTCTCTGGATTGTTAAAATCCTGGAGGTCAGTGTGTGATGAAACAGCGCTGCCCAGGGATGAGCTCGAGACATGCACAATGTTTGCTATGCTCTGCACATTTACTAAAATATTATATTCCTAAGCTAACCAATTGAACTTTAAGCCCCAAGTTTGATGGTAACTGCCGCTTAAATGATCAAATTATGATAGAAACTCCATCATTAAATGCATTGCCAGTGTTTGAACATCATTATGCATGGGTTACAGAGAGGATTCACTGTAAAACAATAGTGTCTCTCAGCCAAACATGAAGAATGTGATAGTCTTCAACAGGGGGCAGTACAATCCCAAAAAACAAAACAAATCAAGTCTAACATTAAAAAAAGAGTTTGTAAAAATAGGGCTAAATGTACTGTGTTCATATGAATTTTTCACAGGTGTTTTACCTGTATTTTTAATTATGCCTGCTTGTGTTGTGGTTTGGTGTTAAATGAAATCTCTGTCAACTTAACAGATAATGTGCTAGTTGAAAAAAATAACCAGATTTTTTCTTCTAGTGTGTGTAACCTCACCACCACAGTTCAGATTAAACCGGGTTCTAGCTGGTCTAAATTGGTCAATAATGTTCCTCTAGGATGAGCATGCGTCCTCTTTTCATGGACACACATATTTGCACTGCTTTGCATTCTCTGTAGATCCAGCCTTCTCGCACACCATGATTGGTCGATTATGTGCAATGCTTGCACGCTATTGGTTAGACTACGTTTTAGTCATTACTTTCAGCAAGTATATTGTTATGCAGTTGCTAAAGTATTCTGACTGTATTTAGTGCATTGTTATGTGGTTGCTAAGGTGTTCAGACTATTTTTAGAGCATTGTTATTGGTTGCTAAGGTGTTCTGACTGTTAAGTGGTTGCTAAGGTGCTCTGACTGTTTTTAGCACATTGTTATTAGTTGCTAAGGTGTTCTGACTGTTTTAGTGCATTATGCAGTTGCTAAGGCATTCTGATTATTTTTAGTGCGTTGCTATGTGGTTTCTAAGGTATTCTGGCTGTTTTTAGTGCGTTGCTAAGATATTCTGTGTTTTAGTGGTTGCTAAGGTGTTCTGTTTTTAGTGCATTGTTATGAGTTGCTGAGGTGTTCTGACTGTTTTTAGCGTATTGTTATTAGTTGATAAGGTGTTCTGACTTATGTGGTTGCTAAGGTGTTTTTACTGTTTTAAGGCATTCTGACTATTTTTAGTGTGTGATTATGTGGTTTCTAAGGTATTCTGGCTGTATTTAATGCATAGATATGCTGTTGCTAAGGTGTTCTGGCTGTTTTTGGTGCAATGTTATATGGTTGCTTAGGCATTCTAACGGTTTTCGTGCATTACTATGTGGTTGCTAAGTTGTTCTGACTGTTTTTAGTCCATTGTTATGCTGTTGCTAAGGCATTCTGACTGTATTTAGTGCATAGTTATGCTGTTGCTAAGGCATTCTGACTGTTTTTAGTGCATTGATATGCGGTTGCTAAGGTGTTCTGACTGTTTTTAGCACTTTGTTAATGGTTTCTAATGTGTTTTTACTGTTTTTAGTACATTGTTATGCAGTTGCTAAGGTGTTCTGACTGTTTTTAGTGCATTGTTATGTGGTTGCTAAGGTGTTTTACTGTTTTTAGTGCATTATGTGGTTGCTAAGGCATTCTGACTGCTATTCGTGTGTTGTTATGTGGTTGCTAAGGTGTTCTGATTGTTGTTAGTGCATTGTTATTGTCAGTCCTCTGTCGTGTGTGTCTTGTGTTCCCGCCTCTTGTGTCCTTATTTGGTTTGTTTCCTGTCCTCGTTTAAGTGTCATTATTAGTTCATTCTTGTCCAGCTGTGTTTGTCTAATTATATATAATTATCCTGTGTATTAATAGTCCTGTCTATTCAGTTTGATTTCGTCTGTTGTACTCGTTACTCCCCGGTGTTCCTGTTTGTGTCTACCTTGCCCTGCCTTGTTTGGAGAAATTAAAGACTATTATTTTGAGTTTATCCTCGTCTCCGTGTTCCTCGTTCCTCCCCGCTGTGTGCACCATGACAGTTATGTAGTTTCTAATGTATTCTGACTGTTTTTAGTGTACTGTTATGCTGTTGCTAAGGCATTCTGACTGTTTTAGTGCGTTTCTATGTGGTTGCTAAGGCATTCAGACTGTTTTTAGTGCGTTGCTATGTGGTTGTCGTCTGAAATTTTCACACGTTAAAAAATAAATACGACCTCACGTTGTGTCAATCACGTTGGCACACTGCCTCCGAAACGTTCGTCCGTCAAAAAAAAATCGGATCAGGTTCGATTTTCTGCATTTCGCATCCGTAGCATGCATTTTGATAGGAAAGGATGGGGAGTACGGAAAAACGCATGCGAAAATTTCGGACTCAGTGTGCAATGACCTTAAGGCATTCTGACTGTATTTAATACATTGTTATGCAGTTGCTAAGATGTTCTGACTGTTTTTAGCATAATTTCTAAGGTGATGCATGTCTCTCCAGTGATAATTGTATTAATGTAGCACTTCACATCAACATTATAATTTATATAAAATGTAAACACTCAAAAAATCTGAAACCTTCAAGTCTGCATCACATTTGAAACAGAAATCATGATCGATTTGTCCTTAATGATGATTACTCTGACTTTTTATAGAGGTACAAGCAGGACAAGATGTTATTGTGTCGACCATCTGTAAACAAAGGCCAGCGAGCATATTGTAACTCATAGCAAACTCTAGATTTGATCAGAGAGAGTCCTGATGTAATTAATGAAAACACAGTCCAAATGGACAGCCTTCAATTAACACCAGGGCTTGTGGTTGTAATTGAATGACCCTAACGGCAGACGGCTGAAATGAAGGGATGATTTATGGCGCTGGGAGAGGACAACATGGGCGAGAGCTCCGTCATTCAGATTTAAGACTCTCATGGAAAGAGCATCTCGACTCATTAACCCAACATGCCTTTTGTGTGGGTCCCTGCTGCTTCCACAATCTTTAATTGTAGATGTGTGATTAGCGATTCTGATTGACATCTAGGTTGCCCCGCCCACTCTCAGACCACCCACACTGTTCGAAAAGCCTTTGAATGGATCATCAAAACAACATGTGAGTCATTCTATGAAAAGAGCATCATTTGTGCCAAACATATCAGTGCATTAGACACAAATATATTTTGTTTTGCAGTATATGTTTATACATGTTTTGCAAGTCCTAATCTAATTTAGAAAAATAATCTTATTTTACTTAATTTATTATTCAATGTGAATACATTAAAGGATTTTTTTTTCAGTCCGTACAGCCAAATGCAAAAATTATGATTTAAATATTTATTTAAATAAAAAAATATTATTTCTAAATACATACAGCATGTAAACCTGTGGAACAAAATGAAAGAAGTAAGCGTTATCAGAATGTATAAAATAAAACAATCATATATTTCCAGAATCATATAGTTTCACGCTTTTCCAGGACAGGTTCCAGATGTGCAGGTGTTGCAGCATTGTGAATCCTGATATAGAGACATTTCCTGAGAGCGAGGATGAATGAATAGTCTCTCTGAGACTGATTGCTGTGGTGTCCTTGCTCTTTATCCCACTGACAGCTGCTGATTCCTTCAAATGGGATGAGAGAGCGTGAGTGCTGTGAGGTGGGCTGAGAGTGGATTGTGTGAGAGGGTCAACAGGACGAGCGGGAAGGGACGGCAGCCTCATCAACCACGTATTAAAAACCTGGATCATAATGGATTTACTGATGCAAAACAAATCTAATTTGATCTAGGTGTAATAGAAATAGTTCCAGGCCTGTTTTTGCTATATAAATCAAACAGGTTTAGGTACAAAACCCTAAAATAAAATGTCTGTGAAATCAGGACCTTTATAAACACCATTATACTGACCTACTTGTCATAACAGAGGAATTGGCAGAAGAAAATGCACAATGATGCAGCACTACGTCAAAAATAGAATCTAAATGTTTTACGCAGTTCACTAACAATCATTGTGTTTTGGTCATTTTGCTAGTTAATGTCATCGCAGTGGACTAAAACTTAAAGGGATGTTTCACCCAAAGCTGAAAATGTATTGTTCATATATTCACCCTCAAGCCATCCAAGATGTTGGAGACTTTTTTCTTGTGTAGAACAGTAAAGAAGATTTTTGGCTGGTCCTTGGTGATTCATATAATGCAAGTCAGCGGCTGCTCTTCTTTGAAAAGCATATTCAGATGACACAAAATGAAAACCCATGGCTCCTGACTATATATTGAAGTCTTATGAAGTGAAAACAGACCAAAGTGATGTCCGGTTCACGAACGAGTAATTCTTTTAAAATGGTTCTTTTTAGTGAACTAGTTGAACCAGTTCAACAAATTGAACTGACAATCACTCCAACCCAAAATAAGCCAAAATAGTGGTGGATCCGATCCTATGATGAATGAACTGATTCAGTGCTCAAGTTCCAGTTCCAGTCCAACAGACACTAACCTGAGGAAACATAAATCATCCACGTTTCACATCATTATTGGGTGCTTTACTAATATAATTCTGTATACACGATGGTTACGCCATTGTGTGATTACGTAAGATAGGGAGCTGTACCAGTTCATGGAATTGCACTTCGCAGAAAAGAATCAGATTTTCACATTTACCTGAGGCTCTGGATTATGTTAGCTCAGGTAACAATGTTGCAAATAATGTTCAGTTTCTTGCACAGACTGATCGTTTCACTGCATAAGACCTAAATATAACGTCAGGAGCCATAGGCATTCATTCTGTGTTCCTTGATATGTTTTTTTATTCTTAAACACTTGCAGCCACTGACTTGTATTTAATGAATCTCCAAGGCCCATGGTTTCAGCTAAAAATCTTCTTTACTGTTCTACTGAAGAAGAGAGTCATCTACATCTTGGATGAGTAAATTAACAGCAAATTTTCATTTTTAGGTGAACCATCCCTTTAATGACTTTGCTCACACAGGGTATATAACAACTGCACAAAAACATTTGCATTTTTTTTTTTACTTTTTCTCCACCTTGTCACATTTGTGGTGTACATGTTCAAAAATGACCAGCCTACAAAACATTACTTGTTAATTTCTCACCAAAAAATAAAAAAAGTGCTAATTGAAAGAAAACAAGTTGGCAAAAAGATTGAATCCAGGAATTGGTGATAAAATGTCATAATGAGAAATAAATTGAAATGCAGTTTTAAAAGGCTGGTGATTTTTGACTGGGAAGACTGAATTAGGTACAGTATTTTCAGTGTAGCAGAAGGGTCGATACTGTATGACATGATCCTGACTCTAAAAACATGTGGTGAGTTACGACGGCTGATCTATGAGAGCGCAGACAGGTGTTGGAGTGATGGATGCACATATCAGTTCATCACGCTGAATCCGTCACGTGTCTGACCAGACTGCCGGTCCTAAATGTGTATGTTTGAATTGTAATATTTCAATGGAACAACCACACAGTTTTTATCCAATCCCTGCACTATGGGCTGATGGGTTTCTGATGGATGAAGGTTTGTCTCAGTTGGGGATATGGCCGTATCTTTAGCATCAGTCATTGACAATGGAACAAATGAGCGAGCACTGAGGAAACACCAACAACACAGAATAAATATTAGACTTGAGCATTATAGTTTCTATGGAATTACTGGATATTGGGGTCTTGATTTGGTTTATTTCTCACCCAAAATACAAAAAAAAAGGTCGTTTAAAGATCTACAACTAACTTTATTTTTTCATGCTTTATTTTTTATTTATTTAGACCAAATTGTTTAGAATTTATATTTGTCATATTTTTTTCAGTAATATGATCATATTATCAGTTTATAAGCCAGAATGTTATATCAGTGCATCCATATCCATAACATTATTATGTCTGAAATATCCTTAATAATCAGTAAATATGTGTATAAAATATAATTATATTTTAATATTGTTTTAAATTCATAGGACATAATTCTTTGATGAGCTGTAGACTGTTTAATAATGGCATAGCTCTGGAGTCAGACAACTTGGACTTTTTCACTGGAGAAAGCGTTATTATGGATCATATTTTTGCCAGAAGTAACAGTTTGAAGTTAAAAACGTCTTAATAATGGAATTGTTTCTTACAAGCACACAGCTTTTGGCTTTACAAAACTTTAATAGATGGACTGGAGTGGTGTGGATTTCTGTGGTGTTTTTATCAGCAGTTTGGACTCTCTATAACAGATATTCTGATGGCACCCATTCACTGCAGAGCATCCATTGGCGAGCAAGTGAGGCAATGCTACATTTCTCCAAATCTGAAGAAATGAAGAAATTTCTCTGTCAGTTTCAGACTTTCGGAGCAACCAGACTGATGTCAGTGATTGTCAGAAGTGGCCAAAGACAACATGTTCCTGTTCATACAGATGTCCATAATTTGAGCAGATGAATTCTTGTTATGAATCATGCTTATTTCTCAAGCTTTAGCCTATTCTATAACAGAAAAGTGGTGAAAATTGTTATTGATTTTCCTTTGAGATGCACAAAGAAAAACATAGACTGCCATCTCAGCCATTGAATATATCAGTGTTTCTGAATCATTAGTGAAACATTAAAAATCATATTCAACGCAGTAGGTTTCTCTAAATGTGAGGTGCATGCATCCATAAAATAAATAGAAAAAATAAGTACTGAAAATGCATGTTGTGAAATGAGTAAGAATCATCTCAGTGTATTACGTTGTGAAGATGTGACGGCGCTTCACTGGGAGCAATTGCCATATATTGCATCAGGAAACGCTGAAGTTACATATATGAGAGTGGATCGAAATGAAGGTCTGTTGGCATCAAGCTATACAGTCCAGCACTGTACTAATGGGTCAGGAAATAGAAGTGGGCCAGGCTGACAAGGCAGACACAAAGGTTGATATTTTGCCTAGCAATCTGACAAGGATAAGATGTGCAATGACACCAGCGCACTCATCAGCATTATCCAAAACCGTGAGTCAGTCCGCAGATGTTGCTTGAAGCTAAAGTACCTGTAAAGAGGCAAGGAGGCAAAACTCCTGGGGATTCTGTTGGGTTTGCATAATGAGATTCACGCTCAGGTTTGTAATTTGCACTCTGAACGGATCCAGGGGCATTTCTGAACTAGAAGCAACCACGACACCTGTAATTACATGTGGATCAAAACAGGCGGATTTCTGTGCAGTCCTCAGCATCTAAAGCACTGTCTGACAGGGAGCAGGGTTGAACGCCCACAACCTGAATCGCTGCATCACAGAAGAGGATATAAATAACCAAATTAGAAGATGGATTCAAAGAAGGAGCTGGGAAAAGTTTCATAACAGTGGATCTATGGCTGATTGCTCAAAAACCCAAAGAAAATGTACAATGGGAACTATGGTTTCTGCCTAAATATCATCATTCGTACAGTTACTGTTCCTATGAGAAAAAAATCTGTTTTTTAGAAAGCTGCCAATAATGTCACTGTCAAATATGCAAGAAACTAACTAAATTGTTGACAAAATGTAATGTTAATATGCCAGGAAGCTATTTTTAGATTGAACTCCCTAAAGTGCAAACATTGTGTATTTGTGGTCCTGTTAAAAAGTTTGAAAACTTATCATGAAGGAATAGTCTGTAGTTCATGCAACAATGACAATTAGCTGAAAATGTGCTCCCCCTCAGGCCTTCCAAGATGTTGAGGAGTTTGTTTCTTCATCAGAGTTGGATAAATGTAGCATTAAATACATCTCCTAAAAATCCACCCTCATATTTGTTTTGAGCTGTTTTGGAATGTTTTAGTTTGTGAACGGTGCTAGATCTGTGCAGATTTCTCTCCTGATTGAGACAAAATTACTTGAAGGAAGCGTTATTATGGATTATGGACTACGGTTACTACGTTACAGTTAAACGCTGGATTTGTTTTTTTACAAACACAGCTTTTGGCTTCATATGATGTTAACTGATGGACTGGAGTGGTGTGGATTACTTTTGGATTATTGTGATGCTTTTATCAGTTCTTTGGAGTCTCATTCTGACGGCACCCATTCACTGCAGAGGATCCATTGGTAAGCAAGTGATGGAATATTACATTTCTCCAAATCTGATGAAGAAACAAACTCATCTACATCTTGAACAACATGAGGGTGTGCAACATGAGTCCTATTTAGGTAAACAATTCCATTAACTTCAGTCCAATGCTTTGAATGGCATATTATGCAAGAGATGCTGCAAAAGACATAAAGCGTGAGTGCACCTTAGATGCCTGTTAAGCATCTTTTCGTAGAACAACAGTGGAAGAACAGTGCAGTGAAGTGCAAAAACAGCCCCGTAGATGATATTCGTTTAAGATTTTACAGTAACATTCAGCAATTTTATCACATTGCATGTTCTTTTCATTTTGAATATATTAATGCAATTTAGTGAGGCTGTTAATAGACACAGCTATTGACAACTGATGTATCATAGATAAAATCAAGATAATTATTTTGTATAATTAGAGGTGACAGAAAGAGTGTTTGGTGCTGGACACAATCAGGTCGGTCATTTCAACTGCACAGAAAAATACTGTTGAGATCAATAATGAATAAACAAACAAAAGTTGTCACTTTTGATTTGTGCATGAGAGCGTGACTGAGTGACCGAGTTAAAGTCAACACAGATTGCAATGAAGACTTTGCATTGTTGTTTCATCCTGAAGTAAAAACACGAAAAACCTGGCTAATGTTGCTGAAAAGGACCTGCAAACTGAATCCTGGAAGCCCTTGAGCTAAAGAATAGGTTTGCATTGTTTCTCTGTGAAGGATGAAGGTGGGGAGTTGGTGACAAGACACCTTTTGAGACATTTTTCTGTAATGGAAAAAGCTAAATATTGATTTACAGTAAACACAAGATGAAGACACAAATTGCAGAGCCCCAGAAACAGTTGTAAGGTCATCGATCGCTCTAATCCTCCATAAAGCCCTTGGCTAAATTCAGGAATATTTGAGGAAAACATGACATTTCCTGAAGGTATGCTAGAGGGTTTAATCAAATCTCAGTTTCTGCAGACTTTTTAGTCTCTTAAAATGAAATAACAGTATTTCACAGTCATAATGAGTGTATTATATGCTCATGTAAATACATGCTTTTTTGGCTTGGAGAGAATTGAAAATGTGCATGAGAAATAAGTGCACAATAAAGAAAAAGAAAAACTCTTTTGAGGATCTCAACAACACGTCAAGCTCTTATAAATATAATTGTGGTATTCATGTTGTGTCATATGGCTTTAAGCTTTTCTATACAAAAAACATATACATACAATTCTCTGCCATTTTCAGCTGAAATGAACACTAGTGGCAGTAAAACAGGCAGATTATTGATTAAATTACTTACTTATTTTCACATTTGCTTGCACAATACTATGTACTGAGCTCAAAACACTTTTTACCATAGTGTATGATTTGTAAACTAACACATTTTGATGTTTGCATCCCATAAGCAGCTCCATACTTTTAACTTTTCCGACTTAGTAAACTTGCTCGTTAGCGCACCCGGTACAGCATTGCACTTGTGATGTGAAGTGCTCCCATGAAACACGAGTCATGATAAAAGAGCTCAAAGACTTGTAGAAGTAAGATAAAATGACACAGTTGCTTCAGTAAATGTGTTTTTATCTAATGCTTTCTTTTGTTAACACTATCGGTTAGGTTTAGGGTCGGGTTTAGTGTAGGTGGTACATTATTTTAAACACAACAGAGCGCTATTTATGTATTACATTTTTTTCAAAGTCATTTTTTAACAAACGTCACAAATTATTCATTCAAAAATATAATTAGGATGAGGAATTGCATCAAAGGACAGTTTCACAACTAATCTTCACATAAAAAGGTCAAATGATCTCATATTTTAGAAGACCTTTTGACTTTGACACACAGTTACAGGGGTTTGTTTTTTATGTACTTTTTTCAAATAATAAAATAATAAGCAATAAACCAGTTTTGTTTGTAGTCATTATATATTTTGCCAAACTAGTATCCTCAAAACATGCCAATGAAATTAAAGACATACTGATCATAAAAGAGGTGTATTTGAATTGTTGGATGTATGACTGTAATGTATTTTTGAATAAATTTTGATTTAAAAAAGGCTCATGTCACTGACCCAAATACAAGGAAATTCTGTTACTCAAACAGATTATGTGAAGATGATTTTTTTATGTTAGATTCATGCTATTTGAAGTTCAACCAATCAAACACAACACAGCCTTTGATTATAAAACAAAGACCATACACTACTTGATATATCGTTATTGAGATCAGCATCACAAATAACAGTGACTGTAAGTTCACTTTGCGCATGTCACCAGCCTGGCCATATGCAGGAATATTATGTATGAGATTGAGGGATTTTTACATATGCCAGCATCTCATCATTTGGGATTCACCCTTAGAAACCTGGAAAAAAAGTTGAAAGAGAATCTCCTCCTAAGTGAATCCCTGCAGTCCCCGAGCACTGAGAGAGAAAGAAGAACATAAGCGCTTCATTAACAGCGGCAACATGATTCTCTTTGTGTTGGGATTTCCACTGTCTCTGACATTCTCGAAAAACTCAAACCACATCTCATACACACCCTGAGGATGCACTTTAAAGCCTCAGTTTTACAGTGGGTTTCAAACAGAGGAATAAGGAAGAAGAATATTCTCGACTCTAGTCAATATGACTGAATATTGATCTAAATTGTATAAATAGCAGGAAGTTGAAAATAGAGTGAGCTTTTACATGGAAATCTTAAACGATGACTAGAGGTCAGCATGGAAAAGGCCTGATGAGAGCCTAGTGTTTAATGTCTATAGTAACACCAATGTTACTGGCACTTACAACAAGAGTAGAAAATGTAGGACTTTCTGTACATGGAAAAAAAAATGTCCTTATAAGATTTAATCTCCAAATTAAAAGCAGTATTCTGTTACCTGCAAACTAATTGATTTGCTTTTGGAAAAAAAAATAGCTATTCACAATAAATAATAAACACAAAGATTAAATTTGTTTGCAACTTCAATTTGTTGTTGATTGTCTTTTGCCAGCTTTTGATGGGATGATGTGAAACAAGAACAATATATCAAAATGATTTGTGTCGCACAGAGAACATCATTTCAAAGATTTCCCATTGTTTGTTGGCTTGGCTGTAAAGGCTCAAACCAATCTTTACAAAACAACAGTTATTTCAGAAACCAGACAGACCTGTCAACGCTCCAGATCCCTTTGACATATACATATATATTTTCTATTATTTCCTTTTGAAAGAGAAAGACAGATAGAATAACAAAAATACTAACTGTTTATACAAGAATAAACTGTTTCACTGTAAATGCTTTTTAAAGTACATTTTATAATAAGAATGTATATTTAACAAAATGCCACTGATAACAATATAATATTAGTTATAGTTTACTGTGAAAAATAAAAACATTATAAAATCCTATCACTTTATATTTAAATAGGTATCTTTCTAAACCAAAAGTGTCTACCAAGTTAATGAGATCTAAAAGAAAAAGCCCATATTCAACACCATGTAAAATGGGATAGCTTTTATTTGTCAATTTTAAGCATTTATTAAGCACTTAATTATTTATTAAGCATTAAGCATTTTATAAGCATTATCGGTTAACCCTCAAGTTGCATTCCAGTCATTTTACTTGGAGAGGATTTTCTTTCCCCAAAAATGCTAGTTAATGTTATTGCATTGGACTAAAACTTACTCAAAAACGACCACTGAATCATCATTGAATCTTTTTTGATTGTTTGTTTTTTTTTTTTTTTTTTTTTTTATATTGCCCATTTTATCCTCACATAATGCTTTTTTCACTCAAAAAAGAGTTGCATGAGCTCAGATCAGTGAGGCCTAAAATCAATCAGTTCCAAAAAGAAATACAAAACCTGTGCTAACTGAAAGAAAACAAGCTGACAAAAGATTAAATCCAAGATTTGGGGATAATAAAGCATTATGAAATATTTACAAGCATTTTTTGACCAAGAACACCAGATTAGACAAAGGATTTTCAGCACAGCACAAGAGTTAATTAATTATCAATATAAGTGTTGTCACCATATGTTTTGAAGTGAATTTCAGAGGAAATAAAAGAGAGAAATATCATCTGACGTCTGTCACTAGTGCAGTAGATGATCATTTGTGTCATTGTGTCAAACTCACATTATGGATCTCAATGCCTCTGAATGGCCTCGATGCAACACAAGTGCCGTTGATATCAGTCTAGTCATAAAGCACATCTCCTGGTAGCAAAGCTCAAGCAGATGACAGGTATTACCAGGGATGATTAACTCAAAGAATAATTGAGCATGGAAGATTGATGATTTGCAGATGTGTCCTTTTTTGTTCATCTGTATGCATTCTATCACATTGTTATAGGATGCATGAGCGATGAGCAGTAAAGCACAGTATTCCAGCAATGCGACTCCACTCGCGTCTTCAGTATACGTGCTCATGTTGAAAGCAAATTGGCCTAATTATAGGCGTGCGGCGGGAACGTCTGCACAATGACACGGTGTCAGAGCATATTGACTGCTGGGCTCCTTCGCTTTTTTTTATCAATTACAATTTCCCTAAAGCCGTTTGTCTCCTTAGTCTGCCGGTTAATAGAGAAGTCACTTCAGACGAGGACATCTGTTGCATAGCTAAACAGACTGTACCTGAGGCTCATTTTGCACCATGCTTATGCTCTTTGTCTCTGACATTTTAACATTCATTATAATGCTGAGCCGTACAGACGACTTAAAGTTGCTCCGAGTTGGATTAAACCTGGAGAAAAGCTCACTGTTCTTTTGTAACCTACTTTCTTTGATTTATTTTTATGCACTTTTTATTAAATAATGTACACTAGCCACGACACAATCTATTGTAGGTGTGTTGACATTTTGAGTGTGCTTTCAACACACTTTATACGTCCAAAACAAGGTCAGTAAGTCTCTTAAAATATCAGATAATTTGACATTGTAAAATGTCATGCGGTTTGACAAGACCATACACTTAAGAATTATTATGATAATTAGTGAGTTTTAGCCGTCGACTGATATATATCACCAATGCCGATATATTATCCGATATTTGTCCTTTTTTTTTGACATTGTAAAATGTCATGCAGTGTTACAAGACCATGATATTTAGTGGTCTGCAGATAAATTGGCAATGCTGATATATCAGCCGATATTTGCCTTTTTTTTATTTGACATTGTAAAATGTCACGCAGTGTGACAAGACCACAATATTTAGTGGTCTACAGATAAATTGGCAATGCCGATATATCAGCCGATATTTGCCTTTTTTTATGATAATTATTTTTTATTAATATGATAATTAAGGATTTTTAGCGGTCGACCAATATATCGGCCGATATTTGCCATTTTCCTTAAAGCATATTCCTTTCTATTATTAGTAATGCAAAGGCAAACACCATAATACTTTTTCATATAATCTACTGGTGGCATTCAGCGAAAACATGTTTATATATTAAGCATGTCTTTGAATATCTAATAAATATTTTAATTCCACAAACTTCACAAACCTTAGTGAATTCAGCTGTTAAACTCACAATTCACTCAAGTTCAGTCAAGTTTATATCTCAAAAGTGGTGAGAAAAAAAGTCTGAATTGTAAGATAAAAAGAGAGAAAATATTTTTAAATATCTATTATTTTAAATGTATATTTATATGGTATAAATGTTTTTAAAACCAACATGAATACAACAGAGTACATTTCTAAGAACCTGGCACATATACACCTCTTTTTTCCTAAAGTTTCCTTTTCTTTATAATGTATGCTCTTATTAAAGCATTAATGAAGGGTAGAAAAAGGAGTTTCTTTTGTAATGGTGACAGAACAGGAATTTTCAGATATGTTGTATTTTTATATTTAAATATAGCAATTATTCAGTGCAAATGCATGATGAATGAATTTTACATACCCCCTATTCTTGTATTATATCCCTGCATAATTAAGGGATTATAATGTGAGCATAATCAACCATTCTTAAGCATGCTCTCTCACAAACACACACAAAAACAACAAAAAAAATATATATTTTTTTCACTCTCCCTTATAAATGTAGTAAACACCCAGTGAGTTCTGTTTGGGTCTGAAGGAGAATAATACTGTATGTAAGCGGAGAAGAGAAGGGAAGATTGATCACACATTTTTCCACAGTATTATGGAAATATTCTTGCTGGACAAAGCAGAAAATCTTCTATCTGACATTAAAGTGCTCAAAGAACCATCTTAGCCTACAAAATCCTTTTTATAGAACTAAGAGATGCATTTCCAGCCCAAGGTATTTGTCTGTGTGTGACATCTCTGATCAATCAATGGAAATTTACCATCCTCTTGCCAGGAAGGAAATCAGGGACAAGGTTTATGTTAAATTCTGCTGGTGTACTCAGAGTCAGCACAGCGCGAACCTGCAGGTCCGACCTTGTGTTTCGACCCCATTACTCTACAGACGTTCAAACTTACAGGACTGATGGCAGGAGGCGTTTCATTCAGCTGCCGTCCTCTCCTGCTCAGATACACTTACACTACTGATGGAACTGTTGAAACTCTCCCATCACTCTCATAAAACCGTTAACCCCGGGGTCATTCTTTACCCTGGGGTAAACCTGAATCTGGGTTATCATTTTCCATCTCATACCATCATGCTTGGGTAGTTATTAATCTTGAGTAGTCAGTTCTCCACATTTCAAGCTGTACTTTTTTTTTTAATCACAGTACAAAGTAGGTATAACTCAGGGTACCAGATTAAGTGAAGAGGGTATCATTCAGAATTGAATGTAGAATCCTTTTAAATTACAAAACCAATTCCTGGTTGGATGGATGGATGGATGGATGGATGGATGGATGGATGGATGGATGGATGGATGGACGAACATATGAATAGATGGTTGGTTGGATGAATGGATGGACAGACAAATGGATTGATGATTGATAGTTGGATGGTTGGATAGATGTAGGATAGATGGACAGGTTGATGGTCGATGGTCGGATGGATGGATGGATGGATGGATGGATGGATGGATGGATGGATGGACGGATGGATGGACAGATAAACGGACTGATGATAGATAGTTGGATGGATGGATGGATGGATGGATGGATGGATGGATAAATGGATTGATACATGGTTGGTTGGATGGATGGATAGATAATGGATGGATGGATGGATGGATGGATGGATGACTCCAGTTTAACTTAGTTAAAAATACTTCTGTAATTTTCCATTGAAAGTCAGCCCACATATTATTGACATTAAAGGGCTAATCCAAATTTGGAATATGGATATATATGGATATGGAATATTTGAGAGAGAGATGTGCATCAATATTGCATGAAGTCATTTTAACCTCCTTAACGGCTCTGCCCTCTTTATGCCTGAAAACTGAGGCTATTTTCTCCTGTGCACAGGAAATAGAAGCTATTCTCATGTCTGCATTTCCTGGGCTGATACCTATGGACAAACCTGTCTGCAGGTGTCATGTGTTCCTCTCAGCAGTGGACGGCTGATGCGCTGGAGGCTGACATGCTGAATAATTGATGCTCTTGAGTTAGCATGTTCTGGTAAGCCAGCAGAGGAGTATTAAAAGAGGTCTGGGCTCCTGCTCCCTGTAAATGTAAACGATAAGAGGACTAAAGCCATGGGGGACATTAGCATTTCACAAACACATGAAGGCATTACTGGTAGTCTACCAGTGGTTTTTGTTCTTGTTTTTTTCAGTTGCCTGCATGAAAAATGTATTAGAATGGGCATGTAAAACTCGGTGGGATTCGCTTTTGTTTATGGCAGCCACTGACCATGAGATAATGATAAAAGCTAATGAGAATAGAGTGTGAAACAGCTTAGAGGCTTTTTGAAATGAGTTTGCATGACAGTTTCTATTACATTACAAATGCATACTCATTTTTTATTCATTTTGTTCCTTCTTTTTATTTTATTTATTTATTTTTGTAATTGCCCTTCCTTCATCTTTTAATGCATGTGTCTTCCAATAATTCTCAAGAATCTGGCCAGGGTGTCACAGCATCTATGACAGTGGACCTGTGCTGACAAATAAATAGGAATATCTGCAGGTAATGTGGAGAAACAGTTTATTTACTGTACATGCTACGTGCATTGCAGCAGTACAAAGTTGGTTGGACATCAGCAAACTTGTCCTTTAAAGACAATACATCAATTATACATGCAAGTACACTCTTAAAAATAAAGGTGCTTCCGGAAAGAACCTTTAACATCCAAAGAATTTTGTTTCACAAAAGGTTCTTTGTGGCGAAAGAAGGTTCTTCAGATTATAAAAAGGTAAGCAAGAGATGGCTCTTTAAAGAACATTTGGCTGAATGGTTCTTTGTGGAACCAAAAATGGTTCTTATATGGCATGGCTTGAAGAACCTTTTGAAGCACCTTTATTTTTAAGAGTGTATTGTGACACAAATGCATGCAGTATGGTAGAAGCAGCCGATTAGAAATATGCAAATGTGAACACTGTGCGTTACATGATCTCATCCTCAAACCATGTAGCTACACCTGTTCATTTATAACTCTTGTGCTATGGTTGTTGTTCATGATTGACTGCTTATTTTATGACTAGTATATGAAATTTCTAGTTTTGGACTATTGCATTTCAGCTGAGTGTGATTTTTGTCCATATAATGCATTTGATCCAAATGACTTTCATTGTATGGACCACACAATGAACAATGGGATTCTTTCTTTCCAGTGTAAAATTTGATGTCCAATTTAAAGTCCTGAAGAAAACCACTGATCTATAGCCAACAACCAACTCACTCAACCCATGTAAATTGTTCCTGGGCTGTATGACTTTTAACCAGAACAGTGAATTCGGATCCAAAAGATTTAAAAAGAAAGGGGAAAATGATTCAGATGTCCTCTGTGATCAACAGATGTGTGTTATGTCTCAGCAGAAGCTCTGAAGGAGTATGTAACCATGTCAGGTTACATTCGAGTACAGTCTCGTTTTATTAGTTTGAAACAGGTATAAATTGATTGTCCTGGGACAGGTTAATGGAATCATAATTTCCTGTGTGAAATCGAATTTATTACTAGGAAGTGCAGTGTGATTACATGACTTGCCTCAGGTCTGAAATTTCGCATATGTCTTGCATAATATTTCAAAAGATTTTTTTCCATTTTGTCCCATTGCATCCCATCCGAATGGCTCATTATTTAAAGGGGTCATGAAATGCATTTTTTGCACCAATCTTTATAAAAATGATTTTCTATCCTCATTCTCACTCTCTGTGAAACACACTCAATTTAAAGGGGTGTTGCCTCTTCAGGAAATGGAAGTAAACGCCCACTGCTGTGATTGGGTGACTTCATCACACCGCAGGCACGCCCTCCTTTACAGCATGCCATGTGTTTTGATGCTCGAGATAGCTAACGCTGTGATAGAGCCGTATATGTTTAATGCAACATTTGAAGTGAAGTGACATACGGCCAAGTATGGTGACCCATACTCGGAATTCATGCTCTGCATTTAACCCATCCAACATGCACACACACAGCAGTGAACACACACACACCGTGAACACACACCCGGAGCAGTGAGCAGCCATTTATGCTGCGGCGCCCGGGGAGCAGTTGGGGGTTCGGTGCCTTGCTCAAGGGCACCTCAGTCGTGGTATTGAGGGTGGAGAGAGCGCTGGACATTCACTCCCCCCACCTACAAAAATATGGATTACGAGTCCGACCCTCTAACCATTAGGCCACGACTTTGCGACACAAAGTAACATAAACATAACCAAATATCTATATTTCTTATAAGACAATGACAGTAAAACACTAGCTACACATGGTGTGAAGGCTTAATAATAGCAATGAAACCATAAACTAATAATAAATATATTCAACTCACATAATATTCAACAAAAGCAAATATTTCTGATCTGGGTTTGGGCTGATTTTACACTCAAACAATAATACGTTGATTTGATGTTTATTATAAACACACTCTACGATTAAAAAGAAATGTACTTAAGTGTGTTTCTACTGAGGATTAAATGCTCTGCATTGTCATATCTTTTGATAAAAGATATTGTAAAAGAAAAAAAAACTGGCATCATGTTTACAATAATTCACAAAACAATCAATTGTGAAATGAACAAATAAAAAATGTATCTTTCAGTCGCTATAAATAAATAAACTTCAGCCATTCGTTTCTGGGAACTTTATACTCTCAGAAAAAAGGTACAAAAGTGGCACTGGGGCGGTACCCTTTCAAAAGCTACACATTTTGACCTAATTTACTTTTAAAGGGTGCATTTTAGTACCTTAAAGGTACATATTGATATGTACAATATACATATTAGTATCTAAATGGTACATTTTACTGCCTTTTATAAAAACTTAAAGCCCCAGTGACAGCTTTTGTACCTTTTTTCTGAGAGTGTAGAAAAGCAATGCTATAGTTTTTGGAGGTGCCGTTTGAGTTCGATGCTCTTACTTGACATCATGGTATGGTATATCATTATGTGGTTGATGGACAGACATGAGTTGTTCTTCCTTGATTACATTCGACGATGACTCATGTTAAGGACGTGTCGAGATGAATCGTGACGTCACCATTCTCTGATTTCAAATCTGGGCATTTCAGAAAGGTAGAAAATAATATTACATATTTTAAACTTGTTTCAGAAGTATGAGTTCAGAACTTGAACAATGTTTTTACTGCAGCGTAACTACTCGTATGTGTAAATATAAAGAATATTTTGATTCTCCATCTCATGACCCCATTAAGTTAAAACGTTTGTTTGTGCACCACATCATGGTCTGGCTAATGACAGACGAGACACATTTGTACTACAACTTCTCACTTGCCTATCGATGATTTGTTCACGTCTGCCAGGCACGAGACGAATGGTGGAAGAAAAGAAGAATTGAATTATGTGCCGTGACTGTATATAATGATGATGAACACCGTATCAATCGCAGGTCATCGGAGACACATCCAGACCCTCAGAAATGGCAGCATATTGATTTCCTGTTTTGAAATGTCTGTGGCTCTTAGTACCCTGCCATTATCCCCAATTTAAATTAGGACCTGTCATAGAGCTCAATGCATCGTCCTTGTGGGATATTCGTAGTAAAGCGAAGCCGGTGCTGACTTTGAAACTTTGTTTTCAGGGAGGGATGTCATCCTCGGCTAGGTCAGAAAACACATCAGAGGGCTCTGGTGCCTCTATGGATGATTAGCTCCAGAATTGGTTAACTGACATCCATTTTGTAAGAGATCAAACTGGCAGGCTCGCTCATTAGCGCCGAAGCTGTAAGGCCCGTGTGACTCAGGGTTAATGTTGATGCTCAGAGACCGGTTTCCTCCATTATCATGTGGTTGTTCATCATTAGCCAGACCTGCCTTGTGTTTAAAACCCAGTATCCATTTATAGGCCAAACAACACCTGTACCTTCTCCTCTGGTGACCTGGAGGCTATAATGAAAAGTGGCTGGAGGAAAACCAACTCAACCGCATTACTAACGAGTTTTGTTTCCTTAGTCCGGCGAGTTTGCCTGAATAATAAGGCTAGATCATCCCATTAGCACTCTGTTAATGACATTTAATCTGTCTATCTCTGTGACCTAGTACTGACCTAGTACTCACCACTTAGTGTGCGCTACCGATCAATGCTGAATCAAGACCACTATTAAAAGAGCTCCCTTTGGTGAAAAATGAGCTGCGCGGTTCCAGACATCTTTCTCCATTCAAACGTATTCTGATGAAATATTTTGCAAGCAACATGTATATTATGCTAATATTTCAGTGTAGCAGATGTTTTTCCAGCGCCTGGTTTCTAGAGGGCTTTTAAAAGTGTAGAACGGATTTCTACAATATTTATGTCATTTGAATAATTAATTTTAAATAACAGAAATTGGTCACAGCTTGGGAAAGTTTGGACGGCTTGAATATATGTTCTGGTGGTTTCATCAGTCAATGAACACTATCCTTCAACTCCACAATAATTAATCACATGACCTTTGCCTTAATATTGATTATATTCGTCTGGTGTCACACAGACCCCTCCTTGTAAAGACATTACAAGTTATTAATATTTTTGAGAAGTCTCTTCCACTTTCCAAGGCTGCATTTATTTGAAGTCTGTGTGAACCGGAAGTTGCTGCCTACTTTATTTCAGTATGGTGACATATTTTACAACTAAAATGAAATATAGAATACCCAGGTAAAAATAAAGTGTAACTGAATGCACTAAAAATACTTAAAAAGTACATTTGTAGTACAACCCGAATTCCGGAAATGTTGGGAAGTTTGAATAATATGAAAACTAAAATAAATCCCATGTATATTATATTCCAATATTTTATTCACAACAGAACACAGACAACATAACAGAAATGTTTAAACTCAGATTTTTTTACATTTTATGCACAAAATGAGCTCATTTCAAATTTGATGCCTGCTACAGGTCTCAAAATAGTTGGGACGGGGGCAATGTTTACCATGGTGTAGCATCTCCTCTTCTTTTCAAAAAAGTTTGAAGACGTCTGGGGCTCGAGATTATGAGTTTCTGGAGTTTTGGTGTTGGAATTTGGTCCCATTCTTGCCTGATATAGGTTTCCAGCTACTGAAGAGTTCGTAGTCGTCTTTGACTTTTGACTATTTAAAGACACCATAAACGAGTTAAGTATATCATAAAATTAACATTTAAAATGAATTATTTAATCTATAAAAATAAGTGGCCACTAAATACATTTAGCATATATTCATTATATATTAATCATATATTTTACATAATAAGTGTATTTTCTATGTATGATGAGTACATTTTAAAGTGTATGATTGTACTTCAAGTGGTATTTTTTTTTTATAGATAATGTATGTTAAAAGCGCATATTAGTTCATATGGTGTCCAAAAATAGCACAGTTGAGTACATTTAAGATGTTAGGATTTAAGATTATCTTGAAAAGTGCCAAAGAATAATTTTTAGTATATTAAATACAAAATTAGTGCAAAAACAGAACACTTTAAGTACATTATGGAAGTGTACCAAGTGTATTTTACTGCACTTTTTTCACCTGGGTTAATTGTTCACCTTACAACTATGTGTGCTAACAAAATAAATATTTAATTTTTTTATTTCAGGTGGACTTTAATCAAAAATGTAAAATATGATTTCAATTTAAAATGGCTGTTTTCTATGTGAATCTATTGTAAAATGTAATTTATTTCTGTGATCGAAGCTGAATTTTCAGCATCAGTCTTCAGTGTCACATGATCCTTCAGAAATCATTCTAATATACTGATTCGCTGCTCAAAAAACATTTCTGATTATTATCACTACAGTATATATGCAAACAAACAAAAAAAAGTATGAGTGAACTGCAGTGTTGTTTATTTCCATGTGCTTTCTGCATTGCCTCAATACTGCATTCACTGGATTCACTTAATTATGCAATATTTAATTAGAACAAACATCTGCAAAGTAACACAGCAACTGTGCCTATTTGTTAGGCAGAAACAACATGCCTCAGATATGTGAATGCTTGTTTTGTGCCATTTAGCTCATTTGCTCTAATAGTTCGCGTGAGCTTGGCTGTGTCTGGTTTAGTACTCCATCAGCGCAGTGAGTGGACATTGAGCTGCAGTTTGTTTGTGAGCTGATGCCAGTTAATTGCTGAATGTTGGGGTCTTGTTTTAATGCTGTTGGAGCTCTAACAGGATGGAGTCCACATGAAAGAGTCAGGGTGATGTGAACCACAACACACAGTAACAAGCAGAGCAGCCAATCAGAGCTCTCAGAACTGATCACATGCTCATTTCTGTCTCATAATCCGCCACTTTACTACATACTCTGTATGAGTCAAATGACTTTAGCAGTGAATCATTCAGAAGAACATTTTGGGACAAAATAACAAGGATCTCCTTCAGTTTTTGAAAGATGTCTCTTCTGCTCACCAAGGCTGATTTATTTGATCAAAAAATCTAGTACAAATTGTGAAATATTGTTATAGTTTAGCATAGCTGTTTTCTATGTGAATATATTTTGTAAAATATCGTAATTTATTTCTGTGATCGAAGCTGAATTTTCAGCATCATTACTCCAGTTTTCAGTGTCACAGAAATCATTCTAATATGCTGATTTGCTGCTCATGAAACATTTCTGAATATTATCAATGTTAAAAACAGTTGTGCTTCCTATTTTTGTGGAAACTGTGATACATTTTACTTTTTTAGGATGCACAGATGAATAGACAGTTTAAAAGAAGAGGATTTATTTGGAATAGAAATATTTTATGACATTAATGTCTTTACTGTCACTTTATAGAATGTATCAATGTAATGCATCCTTGATTAATTAAATTTAAAAAAATAAACAAAATCGTACTGTTTTATATATAAAAAACATAGTCTTTGAGCAAACATCCATGTGCTGTTAGATTTCCCAGGTTGCTCTGATGACAGGGTTTGTATTATCTCAGTAATGATGCTGAGGAAATAACGACCAGGGTCTTTGATCCTCAGGTCGTGGTACTGCAGCAACGTAAAAGCAGTAAATGGGGTTGAAGGAGAGGTCTAACTCCTGCTCCTTTTGTGCATTGTGAACATTTTCTACTTTTAGTGTGAGAGCTTTGCTTTGTCCCTCGAGTCTGAATCATCCGAGGTACAGTATGTGTTTAAAGTCATAAATCAAAGGAAGAAATATATGGAAGCCTGTTTCTGCTTCGTAGTGTAAAAAATAAATAAATAAATAAATAAAAAGATTTTTGCAACTTTATATCCACCAATTCTGACTGTATATCTCACAATGTAACTTAGTTAAATTGTTACAATGTGACTTTTTTCTCACACTGGGACTTGCTCAAAATGACATTTTTCGCTTTTTAATTTGGTGCAGAAACAGGCCTTTGTAAAACTGAATTTTAGAGTTTATAAGAAAATGTAACAGATACATAGTTTATGCTGCTAGAATGCTGGATCAAATCCAGTCGTACCTTGTGAACCTTTTTTCCACAGTCTAGTTGGAAATATTTATTACTAAGCAGAATAAGATCATCTGTGCACATCACTCAAGCTTTTGAGAGTTGGCCGTTGTGCTGAGCTACTATATACGACTCCGATGGAGAGTTTGGTTCTGTGCTGGTGTTTATGAGGTTTATGGACCAGATGGAGGGTGGAATAGAAAGGAAATGTTCCTTGCTTCTTTTAGGAGGCCATGTGTCCTTCTACATAAGGCAATTATATTGCCTTATGTAGAAGGACACTCAACGCTGCCAGAGGTGATCAGACAAATGACATTAGCTGTCTGGTTGGGTTTTTTTAAGATAGATAGATAGATAGATAGATAGATAGATAGATAGATAGATAGATAGATAGATAGATAGATAGATAGATAGATAGATAGATAGATAGCTACTGTACTGTAGAAAGCAGAACGAATATAGAGACTATATATCAAAAGAGATTTCCTAATTATAAAAAATTATATCGTGAGATTGAAATATGAATTCACCAAACATCAAAAAACTAATTGGAAACCATGTCATGGGACAAATGCTTATAGTTTAAGAAATCGTTCAAGTTGTTTACTGCTTTACATTTTTAATTAACAATGCAAAACATACTAGAGGAAGGCAAATGCGAGCCAGTCATCGGAACGGATATCTGTGGGTGATGAATGAGCTGTCATGCCCAATTGTTCCAGGCCCTCGCTCTCTCTGACACCCACTCCATCTCCTGAGTGCTGAGCCACACGCCTGGGGTCAGAGGTCATCTGAACACACTTATCTGGGAGGGGCAACAGGTGAGCGCTTGTCCAACCTGAGCTATCTATCTGTCGTTCTGTCTGTCTATAGTTCTATCACTCGTATTGTAAAGTATTGTGTTTGGATCAAATTTTAAACTTAAATTTACACCACAATTAAATTTGTCTGTAAAGAGTGTGCTTATTGAACAGGTAGAGGAAATTAGACTTCTTGGAGTTATTCTTGATAGTAGGCTGAAGTGGTCAAAACAGATAGAAAATATGGTAATAGTTATGGGATGAGGTCTATCAGATATTAAGAGATGTGCAAAATTTTTACCACAGTATTGCATCTCTCAAATTGTGCAAGCAATGGTTCTTACTTATTTAGATTACTGTCCAGTGGTATGGTCGAGTGCACCAAGTAAAGACATAGAAAAATTACAGTTAGTCCAGAATAGAGCTGCACGACTCATTTTGAACTGTAATAGAAGGGTTAATATTATGAAGATGCACAAAATTCTAGGTTGGCTACTGGTGAAGGATAGGGTAATTGTTTCTCTGCTTTGTTTTATAAGAAACATTTCAGTATCAAGAGTTCAAAGTGTATTGTACTGTCAATTTTTGTATAGTAGTGCTAGTCATAATTTTAACACCAGGCATGCATCAAAAGGATATTTTTTACTTCCTGTTTCAAAAACTAATGCAAAGCAACGGACTGTTGTATAGAGGAATGAAAACATGGAATGAATTGCCATCGGACATTACATGCTTTTTAATAAGTAAAATGAGGTTTAAAAAATCGTTGAAGAAATATTTAATGGTGCAGTACTAAGTGGATTGTTGATCTTGATGTTATGTATGAATTTGGGGTTTTTATGTTTTATTGTATTGGTTTTTGTTGTTATGGATTAATGTAATTTTGTTTTTTACTTGTTGGACCCCAGGAAGAATAGCCACTACCTTCATATAGTGGCTAATGGGGATCCAAATAAACAAATAAAATAAAATCATCTGTCCATCACTCTATGTTTATTGCTCTATCAGTCTTAATGTTTTGTTATATTTATCAGTCTATCACTCTCTTTTTTCATTCTATCTATCCTTCCACCCATCCATCTTCTTGTAGACCATAAATGTACCACTTACAATATGTAACACACCCATTCAATAGCGTGATTTTTTTATTTACCTAAAGCTACTTTGTTGAAGAACGAAAGACATAGAGAATCACTGCACTAAGCGTATCACTTCAGTCTCCAAATATTAGCTCTCTGTGTGTGAATCAGACAGTTGATGTAACACTGACTCTCCAAGGTCATAGACGAGCACAGTCATTCTTTAAGTGTTTGGGAGTTCCAGAGAGCCATTTCAATTTTACTGCTAAGCTGCTGCATATTAAAAGAGAGCCATTCCACTCTTGTGAACAGTAAAGTGGAATCGATCCCAAATGCATGCAACAGTTGGGAGATTTTGTGCTTAACAGGGAATTACAGAAGGCTGCTATGTACAGAATTACTGGATAGAACTGTCTAAAATAATCCTTGCCAACTGGATTCAGAGCTCAAAGCTCCACATTTAATAGCATGCATATTTTGATAACCCTGTCCTGGAAATCCCTTCCAATATGACAGTTCTGATACTTCTGCGTTAATTGAATCCTGGGACCATTTGTGTCACCTGGATACGCAAAGCCAGCAACTTTCATTACTTAGATACTGAATCCTGACATAACCTGACAGTAATACATTTCTCTGTCCTGGAAAGGTATTTCAGAGATAGTTTTCTTCTCACGGCAACAATATATTCTCAGTGACATTACCCTATAATCAGTTGACTGCGTAACAGTAAAATAAAAGAGATTTACGTATATGAATACTTATTAATCATTCTTCCTCTGTCTTACATAATATATTGTAAAGGTGCAGCTGTTATTACAGTTAAGTGGAAGTGCATAATAGGAAGTGCTTTAAGAGTTCCACTCCTGGACTGAAACAAAAGCAGATTTGTTTTGAGCCATTGATCAGGTGTCTGGTTTTAATTTCATAAAGCTCAGCTGTATATTGAGATAAATCTAGTTAGTTTTGGTTATAGAAAGCAAAGGAAAAAGTGAAAGAACATAAGCTAAAAAATGTAAACAACAAAACACTTACAACATGAGGATATCCATCTATCTGTCTATTATTCTATCTTTCTATCGTTCTGTCACTCTATTTATGTACATATATCTATATATGATGTAGGTGTGTTTGCAAATTAATTCAAGATCCGAGAATTCAGAGAGTAATGTTTGCTCTGACTCGTACCTCCCACATTCCCAGAATGCCCCATTGCCACACATTTCATATTTTTCAAGAGGATGCGCTGGCTAATTCGTCATGGCTGATTGTTTGGATATTTGGCATGGATAAACACAAGCTGTGCCGCCTGCCTTGCTGCTTATGAACTAGGATTGTTTGAGGCTCAGATCCAGGGAAATATTCCACAGTAAAGGCTTAAAGATTAGCCCTGATTTCCATTGCTGTATAAACACACAGTCACTGACACAATGTGAGCATCTCCCTTTACACCCAGGGTTAATCCTTTATATTTGCTGACGGGACACACTAACACAATGCAGCATGCTTTTGTAATTTTATTTTTTCAATTACAGTGACAAGAAGGTGGAAAATCATTTAGGTGGCAAAAACAAGCAAAGCTTGGATATTACACTTCTATTATGGATCTATTATGGACATGGATGTAATACACAAGTACTGTATATATTATATTATTCTGTACAAGGAGGTCAACAGAATATTTCCCTAATAATTAATTGGGCCTTTATTTTTTAGCATGGACCTTTACCATTTAAACATGTTCAAGTTCATATTTCAGCTGAACTAGATCAAAGCTTTTATACCCTTTGATCAGCTTGCTTGATTCCCATGTAAGACTTAAACACATTTCCAAACCTAAAGCAGTTTTTTTTTTCCTTTGTTTTAGCAAATTGACACAATCATTCATTCATCTCACATCTGGATTGAGATCACCTACAGTCATGACTGACCTGTTTCCCAAAACACAGCGCAGTGTCCTTTGAGAGAAGGCGGTGTGTCGAGTCTTTGACTCTTCTCCTGTTCCTATTGAAAGATTAAGCTCCATCAGTAAGCGTCTGAAAGGATTTGTAATCTGAACATCAGCCCAGCTCTCAAGCTGATAAATGAGATGAATGGTGATTTGTGTCTGTCTGAGAGTGCTTGATAGGAAAACCGCAGCTCGACCTCACAACATCTCTCATGCCCACTGGACAGGCCGTTTGACAATAACCCTCCACAATTCACTACAGCTGACTTGTATGCAATAAACAAGCCTGTCTGTATGGACAGGTCTTTACATATTTAGCATATTGTTTAATCTATTTTCTATTGTGCATGGGAATAAGACAGTGGTAATTATTTGCTTTCCATTACTTCCTTGTATATTGTACAAAACAAATTGATGTGAAAACCTAAAAATCAAGGCAACGTGTTGCAATGAGATTTTTAATAATCGGTTGCCTTTTTACATTTACATTTAGTCATTTAGCAGACACTTTTATCCGAAGCGACTTAAAAATGAGGACAATAGAAGCAATCAAAATCAACAAAAGAGCAATAATATGCAAGTGCCTATATGACAAGCCTCGGTTAGCCTAGGTTTATAGCAAGATTTATATATATATATTCAAAAGAAAATAAGTGGAAAAAGAATAAGGAATGCTAGTGTTAGTGGGACTTTTTAAAATAAAAATAAAACAATTCAAAAGAATAAAAAAAGAATAGAGAATGCGGTCACTTTGTTTCTATAGTCCACTTTAAACATTCTACTAACTATAAGTAACTTTGTAACTACATCAACTAATCCTCATTAATTTGCAACTACGTGTCTACTAACTCTCAGTAGGGTAGGTTTAGGGTTAGTAGAATAAGTTGACAGATACTTGTAAAGTGTTAGAAGATATTAAGCAGACTAATACTCTAATGACTGCTAGTTGACATGTAGTTGCAAAGTTACTTACTGTTAGTAGAATGTCTAAAGTGGACTATCGAAATAAAGTGTAACCGATAATGCTAGTGTTAGAGGGTGTTTTTTTTTATAATAAATGAAAAGAAAACAAGTAGATAGAATGGGGAAAAAGTAGAGCCTGATTGAGTTCCTCAAAAGCCTGATTTTTCCAAAAAATCTATATTTCAAGTAAAGCCAAGCTGCTTCAGTCCAGTAAGTGTTCATCTGGAAATATTACTAACAACGTCAAAGTTATTCTTATGTTTGCTTTATAGAAATCAGTAAAGATCCGACAGCAAAAATATATGTGAAGCACAAGCTGAAGGTGGACGTTTGTGGAATTGCACTAAAAGACCTTTTGCTTGATAAAGCGTGTAAACTGTCATTATGACGACAGGATGTGGTAGTGTGTGTGCAGTTTAGAGGCCTTCTGTGCAGTAGGCTTTATAGGGTTAAGATTTATTAGCGGTGAGAAAAACGCCTACTGAGTGACAAAAGAAATGACAAAAAAGCGAGCATGTTCCTGTAGAGCACTTAACCTAAACATGATACGAATTTGATGACTTGCCATAATTCTTTCTCAAACCTGTACTTTCTCTTCAGAGTTACGGAAGAAAATACTAAAGCCCTGGAGTTAGTCCTTGACTTAGAAATAATGAGTTCACCAACAGCAAGTATCAGTTTCTTCCAGCTCTGCAGAAAAACCTCTCAGATGAAGTTGAGATGGAGTGTCTATGAAACGTTGATGTATTTTGTTGCGTCCCCAGACTCAATCTGGGTCACGGCTCTTGACCTCAGGTAATGTTTAATGAAGTCTGGTGCTAAACTCATTAAATGACTAGTCTTTGATGTAGAACTCTGAGTTTAGCAGTAATTACTGCTATGGATTATAAATCATCATTAAATGCTTGATGCTGGTGAGGAGCGGTGTGGTGCGTGACGCGTGTCGTTGGAGAGACTGAATCCCTGCGGCATGGATGGAGGCTGGAGAGCGGCAAATTAAAGGTCTCAGGCAATCAGCCGTTCTCCACATGGCAGCCGCTTCAGGAATCCATTTCATTCCTGTGATGGAGCGCGGACACCAGCAGATAGTTGAGTCTGATGAAGCAGGTTTCTCCAGGCCGACTGTGACTGCTCTTGCCCCGAGGTGAAGGTTTGAGCTCCTTTGCACCACTTGTTGCGACGAGTTTGACTGATTTGACTCCCGGTTTTAATATATCATGACTCACGACTGTTTCTGTCGTTTGTCAGTGGCTAGTTCCTGTGAGATCAATGGCTGCGACGTCTCTGGTGTGCCTTTGTTTCTGTCTGAGTTTTCCTCGTCGAAACCCTCCAGCATTCGCTCTTGATCTTGACCCACATAAAGTCTCTTTTGTCAAGTTTCAGATGAGCGGCTTTGTCACCAGCCAATTTAAAGTGTGACTTGAACTTCAGAAATGAAGGAAAGTTTTATGTACAATACACACATCAGTCACTTTTACATATATTCATCTCCAGTCACAGTGGGATTTAGACAGTCATCTCATTAGTATTCAGAGCTCTTCTTAAGGGTCTCAAAAGATTTTTGCAGCACGTTCAATTTACCTAATTAAAATGCAACACAGTTCTGCCACATTTTGGTCAATTTCATTTATTACAACATATTCACATAGAAAGCTGCTATTTTAAATTGTAATAACATTTAACATTTTGAACTATTTTTTGATCAAATAAATGCAGCCTTTGTGAGCAGAAGAGACTAAAAACACAAAATCTTACTAACCCCAAACTTTGTGTATACATCTCTAAAGTTGTTCCAGTGGTGACAATACATTGATACCGTGCATTTTTGTCTCAAAATTGTAAATATACTTTACAGTCATTCCTCCAAATGTAACTGAAATTACACTGATCACTAATGATCACATGGGCTTTGATTTGTTGAACCTTTGTGTTCAAAGTAAATTCGTAAGCTCCCAAAAATATCACTATTTGTTAATAATCTACTTCTGTTTTATATGTTATTCATTTACGAGGGATGAGGCCGCAAATAGCATTCAAACCATCCAGTCACTTTTTGTATATGTGTTTTAAATCATCCTGAAACATGACATGTATCTATTGTCCCAGAAGTATCATGTCATATTACCTTTAATAATATGACATCTATTATCATCTAGCTCATGGCAAATATGAAACAATCGGTTGCTCATTCCAGGTTTGAAATCTTGCCTAATCGAAGTGTTTTGACAGTCTGCTGTGGTTGTTTTCTGCTGCAGGCGTCTTTATCGCATTGGCTCTTCTGCGATCCGTCTTCAGGTGTCTCTTCAGCTCATCCGTCCAGCGCAGTGACTGCTCTCCATCACCGCTAACATGCATTATTTATTTGCTCTGCCCAGTCCTTAATCCAGCATGACTTGCATGGAGTATACCTTTGCCAAGGGCTAACAGCGAGCTCTTTAACCCTATTATTCGTGCGGTTGTTGTGACTCATACTGATGCTCTGAATGATTATTTCATTGTGCATATTAACATTCATTCAAGAAACAGAGACACTGCAAACATGATGATGGACTCTAAATGTTCAGTATAACATTTATTGATGTTTAATTAAGCCTATATTGTCTGGTTTTAATGACGTTTGAAATAAATGGAGATTTTATTTGTTTTAATCAGTGACTTGGAGCACTTCTAAGAAAAGAGTTATCATGGGGATGATAACTTTACAATTCCAATATACTTAAAAACATGCCTTATTGTCATCTATATTGCTAATTTCAGGATGAAATGAGCTATTAAGCAGGATTAACACTAAAAAACCTGGAGGAAATGTGAGAACATGCAACAATATTCAAGTCCATTAGCTCCATGATCTTCACAGCACTGGCTATTTCTCACCAGTCTGGCTGTCAGAGAATGGTGCCTATTTACTAAATCAAACTTTAGCCCAGATATGTCAGTCTGACATGCTGCCTTTAGTAGCAAAGGTCTCTTTTGAAAATGAGTTCCTGACACGATTGAATAGAGACGCTTCTGAAGGAGCCTGATGTTAAGATACGACACATACTGGCAAAATGTGAAGCTCAAATGCTCTTCAAGTTGCTTTGAATAAAAGATGTTTCTATATTTAAATTTATTTTGATATTTTTGAAAACAAATGTCCAATAATCATGCAAAATGCAATGCGTGCAATGACCTGCATTTAGTACGTCATTTTTTATGTTTCTGAAAATAATACAGTAAAAATTGTGAAATATTATTGCAATTTAAAATAAATGTTTTCTATGTGAATATATGTTAAAATGCAATTTATTCCTGTGATTAAAGCTGTATTTTCAGCATCATTACTCCAGTCTTCAGTGTCACATGATCCTTCAGAAATCATTCTAATATACTGATTTGCTGTTTAAGAAACATTTATGATCATAATCGATGTTGAAAACAGTTGTGCTGCTAAATATTTTTGTAGAAACCATGATACATTTTATTTTTCCGGATTCTTTGATGAATAGAATTTATTCAAAATCAAAAACATTATAAATGTCTTTACTGTAACTTTTGATCAATTTAATGCATCCTTACTGAATAAAAGGTATCATTTCATTCAAAAAGCTTTTGTACAGTAGTGTGCATGTATATGATATTTAAAAACACTCACTAGTGTTCTGATGTATCATTGCACACATGCATTTCCCTGTAATTTTTATCACATCCAGAACTTCAGTGTACCTTGATATAGCAAAATCCTTTCATTCCCACTGGAATAATATCTGTGAACTGATTGGGAAGTCTATTCAGCCACCTGTGGCCCGCTGTAATGTAAGAAATCTTTTCCATCCTCTCTGAGCCGAGGTTCATCCATTCAAACTTTACAGGGCCATGCTTTAAAAACAAACAAACGTCCTCATGGTTCGCTGTTGTGACTCATAAATCATATTCAGATTAGTAACCTTAAGCCATTTCGCCTGTGTGAAGGTATACAATAACAGTCCCAATCAAGCCTAAATTCAGTTTCGTCGTATTCTCCAAGGCCATCTTGTAATTGTAACTCACCACAGAAGATTGATAAATGGCATACTTATTGTAATGAGCTTCTATGACAGCAGGACATAATAATGAGCTCCATAGCTTGCTGTGAAGGAGACACAACTAGGAGCACGAAATGTCTCCATTATTGTCAAAGTTAACGAGTAAATAATGCACTTTTGCCTTTAGGGGACACAGTTAATCAGAGCTTTAGTGCAGATATTGCGGCAGAAGCAATTACACAATACAGATTTTTTTTTTCTGATGAAAATTCACAATGGAAGCAGATCTTTTTTTCCCAAGAAGTGAATATGAAGAATCCATATTGTTCTGTTATGATATATGCCCAGTCTTATTTGACCTTGAGGTAAACTGAAGGACACTGAGCGCAGGTGTGCAGCATCATCTCCAGCGACTGCAGCTCATCAGAGGAGCGCTGGACATGAGAACTAACGCTAGAATAGAGGACACAAAGACGCTCTGACCTCCACCTCATCTCTCCGAACGGAATAATGTGTGTGTGCTGTCAGCAAATGCAGCCGCTGTGCTCCTAACGAGCCTGAGACCAAACTTTGGTGGACAATTAAAGACATAGTTTCTGTGACTCGGTGTGCAAATGTTGTTTGGCTCTGTCTGCATTCCCACAAGCATTCGAGACAACACAAACAGGCCTTTTGGGGGAGAATAAGAAAGTGTTGCTTTTATTTTTTTTTTTGAAGATTTATGGAAAAATAGTTTCTGTTATCTCCCAGAAATCTGTCATCCAACGTTCTCATTCTTCAGAGATCTTTACTTGCTATGAATACACACATGCAGCACACAAACGCTGGAGACAGTGCTGCTGCACTGGAAAACAATTTCCAGCTAATTTCAATCAACTTAAAAGATCGTTCAGCCAGAAAATGAACCCTTGTGCTGAATGTTCCGTTAGCATTACCTAAAATGACTGGTCTTTTAAAAATTGCTTGTAAATCTCTCAATATGCTATGTTATAACCAAATATTGGATTCAATCTTGTTTTCATTCTGTCAGCACAGGTTTTGTATTTCTTTTTGGATCATAGGCTTCATTGATATGAGCTCATGCTCCTCAGTTTTTGAACATTGAATATTGCCAAAATTATCCACAAATATATATATTTTTTTTTTCCTCACTCAAAACCTGAAGAGCACATAAGCTCAATTTCCAGTTAGGTTTTTATATTACCAGTATTTGCTGATAATACAGTGCAATGAGGCACTTACAGGCAATTTTTATGGTCATTTGTCAACGGGAACTGCACACATGTGAAAAGATGTGAGAAAATTTGGCAAAAAGTACAATTATTACATTTTGTGAAGTTGTTATACCCTGTATGTGCAAAATCAGTAAGTTTTATGCTAATGTGATCAAATTAATTATCCTCTCTGGGTAAAAATGACCAGAACATAACATGAGGTCTAAATCTGTTCATTATATAAAGCATTCATTTCTCTTTGCAAGACTTGGATTAAAACGTTTGATTCATGTTGATTGCTTTTACAACACCTTTATGACCTTTTTGAATTTTCTAATAAGTTTTGGTTGCCTGGACTTTCAAAAGAAACATGTCAGGTTTCATTAAAATGATCTTAACTTATCTTTTGAACATTTACCAAAGACGTATCGCTGTGAAATGAAAATAAACAGAATTTCCTTCAAGTTGCTGTCTTAAATTTAATTTAAGTGTATGTTCCTAACAAAAATACTTGGTTTCATTGTAATATACTTATTTTATTGAGTTTATGTCCTCCGTTTACTCTGTGATTCATATAGAGTCATCATGATGGTCATCTTTCTATAATTCACCTGCTATGAGTTCAACAACATCCCAGAAGCATTTAATAGACATAAAACATCCTTTTAGGGGAACATGAGAGCTCACCTTGAAAATGAACCAATTGGCTGCACAAGTTCTAATTGAATGTTGAATAACTTTGTTGAAATTGGTTCAATTATTTTAATGAGTTAATGTCATGAAAAAAACATATGCTGACTTATTGATTATATAATCTTTCTTGTATACTGCATTGCATACACACATACTGCAGAATATAAAGCTGTCAACATAGTAATAAAGTAAAAGCATTCAGAAGGTCACTGCTCATCATTTTAATAAACGATTCTCTGTAAATGGCTAAGCTGCACCTAATTAAGCAAACAACTGTGCCTAAGATACCCTCAAGTCATTTTATTTGACTGACAAAGAGCTTTTACCATTCATTGATGCTCAGTCTCGTTTAATCACTTGCACTGCCTGTTCTCTTTAAAATATTGATCCTCATGCCACATGTGTATGTATGTGAGTGTGTAAACCTTCCCAGCTTTCCCCATATCCACTTATGATGGGTCCGCGGTGATTTCCCGAGGGTCAGGTAAACCGTAATCTAACTGGAACATTCTTCTCGCTGATAGTTTGCGCCGTACTTGCTGCTCGTTCCTGGCCTAGTGCTCTCAAGGCCACAGATATATCAACCTAATGATGGCAGTAATAAAACACAATTATGTTTCCAGCAACAACTGTACATAGAGCGAACAACTGCCCCCCAAAATCACAAATCACAAGCCTTGCTTTTCTCAAACCTGACTTCAAAAATTTTAGGATTTAGGAAGAATCTGGGACACGAAATGACGTTCATCACTGTATGGACACTGCGTGCTCAAAGCGTGACGCATCTGTTACGTGTCATCATAAGTTTTCTGCCCTTGGGTATCAGCTTTTCAGGACGAGG
Organism: Barbus barbus; assembly: GCF_936440315.1. Lineage (NCBI taxonomy): Eukaryota > Metazoa > Chordata > Actinopteri > Cypriniformes > Cyprinidae > Barbus > Barbus barbus. Next base: position 2,551,222 of record NC_136760.1, on the reverse strand, counting down.
ACTTGTGAGCTCCACCGACGTGACACTGACTTCATCCTCAAGAGACGTCCAGTCGACACGAGGGTGTTTCAGATCCTTCAGCGCTCTGTCACTAATATTGATCAGCCCGGCCTCATATCCAACACAGAGAAATAAATTAGGTGGCAAATGAATGAATGAATGAATGAATGAATGATGCATTTATATAGCGCATTTATGGTGGCAAATGAAGCAGTTTGTTTTCCACAGGGTCCTTCATGAGAACCTGCGATCAAACACCGTCCCACAAACCACCAGTTTGGAAAACAGCAGCATTTCCACTTTGAAATGAGTCAGATATAGTAGAAATGCAAATTTCAGTATAATTTTCTATTGATTCTAGTGAAATTATGACATTAGATTTTTATTCTGTATCTTTTAAATCTCAAGTCCTCTGTCAGTTACTTAATACTTATTATAGATGGTTTCATCAGGCGCATGCGCCTGGCCCGAAGTTAACTTTCGGTCTGTGTTTGTTTATCTGTCTGGTTAGTGGCGCCGGCTACAAACACAGTTAAAGTTAAAGTGGTGAGTAATGAAGTAATGAGTAATGAACGTATTTCCCATACATTTATTTATTTGTGGCAACCCGCCACGATATCAAAACTGACCAATTTTCCAAAAGGCTTTTCATTGAATAAACATGAGCACATTATGCACGTTTAAAAATCAAAACGAGGTGTGGGTGTTTTCATATCACTGTATTTCTAAAGGAAGACTGTCTTTAGAAAATGTTCAGTGTCATTTTCATTTCATCTTGCATGTTATTATATGCCTGATAAAGCAGCGTTTGTAAGCTCAGCGCTGCTTTGTGTGCAGCCGTTACCGGGGAAACCTCTATTTCTCAGCTTTAAAGCACCTCCTGCTGGCAGAGAATGAATTTGCATTTTTAATAATTCCGTCTGATTTACGCAGCAAACATATTTTGCTTGTTATCAAAAACTAATCTGCTCTAGAGGGACTTAGCTGTTGTTATTGATTTGGATGTCTACCGGAAGTTAAGTTAGGGCCACTAAAGCGCGCATGCGCAGTAACGTTTGTTTATGTTGTTGCCCTTAAAACCCGGGTCTGTCTCACTCGTACTGGAAACTGAAGCTGCGGGCTCTTTGATCGCCCCCTGGTGGCTGGCTGCAGTACAGGTCATAAACCCCGCCCTCTCCATGTAAACGAATGGGACTTGAGTCATAACAAAAAAATTAATTACACTTCCAATACAATTTTCCAAAATATGATTTTGGTCATTTAAGGTAGTTGTTATCATGCTGATATATGTTCAATTGTTTGTTTTTGTGGTAAGTTTGATTTTAGCTAGTAATTGATGTTATAAAAACGGGGCGTGTCGTTATAGTTGATTGGGTCTGCGGGAGTTTGGGCGGGAGTTTGGTTCCACGGCTCCACCCCACGACTCTACTGCGTAGACTCGGGCTCCAAACGAATCTCTACTGCGCAGACTCGGGCTCCAAACGAATCTCTACTGCGCAGACTCTGGCTCCAAACGAATCTCTACTTCGCAGACTCTGGCTCCAAGCGAATCTCTACTGTGCAGACTCTGGCTCCAAACGAATCTCTACTGTGCAGACTCTGGCTCCAAACAAATCTCTACTGCGCAGACTCGGGCTCCAAACGAATCTCTACTGCGCAGACTCTGGCTCCAAACGAATCTCTACTGCGCAGACTCTGGCTCCAAACGAATCTCTACTTCGCAGACTCTGGCTCCAAGCGAATCTCTACTGTGCAGACTCTGGCTCCAAACGAATCTCTACTGTGCAGACTCTGGCTCCAAACAAATCTCTACTGCGCAGACTCTGGCTCCAAACGAATCTCTACTTCGCAGACTCTGGCTCCAAGCGAATCTCTACTGTGCAGACTCTGGCTCCAAACGAATCTCTACTGCGCAGACTCTGGCTCCAAACGAATCTCTACTTCGCAGACTCTGGCTCCAAGCGAATCTCTACTGTGCAGACTCTGGCTCCAAACGAATCTCTACTGCGCAGACTCGGGCTCCAAACGAATCTCTACTGAGCAGACTCTGGCTCCAAACGAATCTCTACTTCGCAGACTCTGGCTCCAAGCGAATCTCTACTGTGCAGACTCTGGCTCCAAACGAATCTCTACTGCGCAGACTCGGGCTCCAAACGAATCTCTACTGAGCAGACTCTGGCTCCAAACGAATCTCTACTTTGCAGACTCTGGCTCCAAACGAATCTCTACTGCGCAGACTCTGGCTCCAAACGAATCTCTACTGCGCAGACTCTGGCTCCAAACGAATCTCTACTGTGCAGACTCGGGCTCCAAATGACGTCATTTACTCACAATGGCAGCAGCCATACTGAGATGTATTCGTTTCACTTTTCTATAATGGAAGTAAGCGGAGACGCGTCGTCCATCTTTTTTTACAATCTATGTTAAAACCACAGACATATATCTATGGTTGAAACCGTCTATAAAATGGATAGTTCGGGTCCTTGATTCTGATTGGTTGAGCCAAGTTCAAGCTGTTGTAAATTACTCTACAAACCTACACCTTTGTTTACTTTGTGTGTTGCTTGGCAACCATTTTGCTGCAACCACAGCTGCTTCTGAGGAACTACATTGTTTGGTGGAAGAATACTGTTTTTATTAATATCATTACACTTTATTTGCTCTGTTTTATTTTGTGAAACCTTACGACGTATATGGAATAATCCACTAACAATACTAAAATAATAATCCGCTCCGCGTCGTGCCTAATAACGCCCCTTAGCTGTTATAAATTCACTGTAAACCACGGCTTCTTGGGGCTTATTGCTTTAACATAGATTCATCCTGATGCTTCACCTTTCATAATTCACCTGATGTGAGTTCAACATCTCCTGAAGCATTCAACAGACACAAAATGAGCCCTCTGAGGGGAATATTTATTGAAAACGGTAATGTTTCCACTTTAAAATGAGTCAGATATGGTAGCTACAACACTCCTAATGAAAATGTATGGTTTCATTGTTGTCTTCTCTTGATTTTATTGAAATTGACATTGCTTTTTTTTTTCAGATCCACTTAAACCTCCTGCCCTCTGTGCATTACTCAATGCTTCAGTACTTCATATAGATTCATCCTGATGCTCCTCTTTTCATGATTCACCTGATATTAGTTCAACAAAATCTCCAGAAGCATTCAATACACACAAAAGATGCTTTTTCTGAGGGGAATAACAGAGTTTTTATTAAAAAGGTGCAACATTTAAGGTAGATTTTTGGACTACGCTTAACATGAAAATACTATTTCAGTATTTCTACTTTATTTATTTTTTATTTAATTCAAAATGAATCATATATGGTTGTTATATTTGTTCCTGAGAATAATTTACCATTTAATTTTATCCTTTGCTTTATTTTATAGAAATTTCATTACATTTTTATTCGCAAAGCCTTAAACCACCATGCATAACATTCACCTGCTATGAACTCAACAACATCACACAGACTCTATTGAGTTTATAGTTTTATTTTGAAACAATAGTTAATAGGCTAGTGAAGTAATTGTGTTTGTATTTTCTGTCACAGCCATAATATATGAACTTTGTCATGCTTTGAGTTGCTTTTGATTCTGTGGAAAATTGATCTGCTTTTGTTTAGGTCCTACTCATAGCTTGCAACGCCAGCAAAATCAAATGGCTATGTGTAAAATATGGTTATTTTGTCATCCCCGTCAGACTGAGGTGACATTTCAATAGATGGAGATGAAATCAGTTTGAAACCATCCACATGGAATGTTTTCACAACATTGCAGGTTTGTTTTTTATTTATTTTTTAAGTTATATACATGTTAAGACAAAACATTCCTAAAGTAGGCTAATGTTTATGGAGCATTCTCATAACTTTATTAATATTTGATAGCCTATTATGTTCTCATTACTTCATTACGTTGAGAAAATGTTCTGAGATCAACATTCTCAAATGCTATTTGTACTCAAACGTTCTCATAAACTTAGAATATTAAAAATAAACGTTTAAATAACATCATAATTTCTATATATTTATATTTATATATAAACAACGCCAGAGATAATAGCAAACACTTGTTACAGTCCACTGAGTTGTGTCAGCTCATAATGAAGGGGATCCAGATGTTGCCAGGGTTCTTTGTGAGCACTGGATCCATGCTGATTTACATATTTGACGGAGAATATCTGTGACCTCGTGCTTTCATTGTGTCTGACATCACATGAGAGATGAAGCGCGCAGGAGCTCAGCGTGCAGAAATCTGTGAGAGCAGCGAGAGAAGAAGCACTGCACGCCAACACATGACAAGCCACCGGAGTTAAACACATCATCATGGGGATGGACCGGCGGCGGAGAGCCTCGCTCGCGCTCACCTTGAACTTCCTCGCGCTGATCCTCGCCATATCCGCGCTGACCACCAGCTACTGGTGCGAGGGGAACCGGAAAGTTGCCAAGCCCTTCTGTACCGGACCGGTGACCGTCAAACAGACGCACTGCATTAGATACAACAGCTCGAACATCACCGACAGCCGGCTGGTTCAGTATATCTGGGAGACCGGCGAGGATAAGTTTGTTCTGAGGAAGTTCCACACCGGCATCTGGTTCTCCTGCGAGCAGAACGTCGACCTTGTCGGTAAGGATGCGGCTTTTCATCCCAGCACACCGGCAAACGAGAACCTTCACATTAAGTTATAAACACGTTGTTTCTAAATTAAGTTATTTCTAAACGTCCGTTTTTTATGTAGAAATAAATTTTTGTTTGAACGTCACAGGAACATTCCAAATCGTTATGAGAATACATTTGAATGTTCTTTCATTATTTAAAACACCCAGTTTTCACATTTAAATAATGTTTTTCTTGGTTATGCGAATGTTAGAGGAACATTTCATTCTATCATTTTCAAAACGTTATGAGAATGTTACATTTGAACGTTCTCTCAACGTTTAAAACACCCGTTTTTAACATTTGTAGAATGTTTTTCTAGGTTATTCAAACGTTGGAGGAACATTTCATTGTCATTTTGAAACTGTTATAAAAATGTTATTTCTGAATGTTGTTTTAAATGTTCAAATCGCGCATTAAATTAAAAAAAATAAAAATCTAATAAGAACGTTTCTTGGGTTGACGAACATTCCATTCTGTCATTTTGTAAACGTTATGAGAATGTTACATTTGAACGTTCTCTCAATGTTTCAAACACCCAATTTTTTTACATTTAAATAACGTTTTTCTTGGTTATGCAAACATTAAAGGAACATTACTTTATATCATATATAAAATTACGTTTTGAAAATGGTATGAGAACGTTATGTTGTTATTACTGAAGAATGTTATTGAACAGTTCTGAGAACGTACAGATAACATTCCAACATTCCAAGAATGTAACAATATGTAAAATATTAGTGAAAGCGTTCCCTGTTAGTTGGGTTGGCTTCACCCAAAATCCACCACAGTGTGAATATTCAGCCTTTGAAGTGCTTAACCCTTGTTTTTGCCTTCCTAACATCACTAAATAAAAGATGATGATGACTGTCAAACAAGCCTGTTTCCTTTTTTAAAATTCATTAATGTCAGGGGATGCTGTAGCCTGAATAGCAGCTCAAAAAACTCTTGTTTTCATCGTATAACTTTTTGACAGGTGGTTTGATTTAATTCTGTCTGTCAGTTATTGGACGCACCTCTAAACCTACTGACCTATATCCATATCCATTACTCATTCAGCGAAACACAGCTGTTTTTCTTAGGACTAGCTGTAGTTGTTTGAATAATGCTTTCTTTCTTTCTTTCTTTCTTGGTGTCACTTTACAATAAGGTTCCATTTGTTAATATGGAATATTATAATATAACAATGAAAACATCTACTAATACTTTATTAAAAATCAAAGGCTGTATCTGTTCATAATATTTAATGAAACTGGCATGAACTAACAATGAATAGTTTTTTTTTTTATTTACTAACATTAACAAAAGATGATTAAATGCTGTAACAGTTGCATTGCTCATTGCCAGTTAATATTAGTATTAACTAATAGGACCTTTTTGTAAAGTGTTACCTTTTTTATTTTTCTCACCTGGTGCTTTCATACTGTTTGAAAAAAAACAGTATTTGATATTTCTATTATTTATAAGGATTTATGTATACAGATACAGAATACAGATTTATTCTATTTATTAAGTGTATTTTTGTTCATTTTACAATAAAAACCTGGTAGCAGTGGCTTTTAGAAGTTTTAGAAGTGTTATAAGCACTATAAAATGGCTTTTTGGTGATTTAATGTTGTACAGTTCATAACTGCATGTGATTAAATCATATAATGTTAATATACCAACTTTTTGTTACTGTAAAATGTGATGGAAAGACAATGGAAAACCTTCTGACTTTTCAGAAAGAACATAAAAACAAACACAAACCATCATTCGAGTAACACACATCACACTAAAACAATGCAATAAACATAAAAAAAAAAACTACTTAAAATATATAATAAGCGCTATGAAAAATATATATAATAATGCATATAACCGCAACAAAGAAAACATTAAAATTTATTCTGGAAATCCATAATATTTTACTAAAAGGCTTGTTTTATATACTGTTAAAAAAAAGAGAGAGAGTATGAATTAGCTTACAGTTTACTGACATTAAAAATTACAAATGTTTTTTATACTACAGTATGATATTTTTTACCATAACTCACGACTAACAGGATTTTAAATGATAATTTTTACATTCTTTCTAACATTTTGTTCACACATTAATAATCATGAAGTAAAAACAAACCTCAGTGAGTCTCACACCGTTGTGTTGAATGTCTTTTCCTCTTGCAGGTGAGAAATGCAGAAGCTTCATAAACGTGGCTCCTCCTCATGAGAGAGGTATGTCTGTCACTCTTCATTATGAACTCTGGGGAATATTCAGATTTTGCATGATGTTTTAAATAGGTTGTCGCTCAGGTCCTTAATGAAAGCGGTTCTCCTGATGTCCGCTCTTTTATTTTGCACATGCTGTCTGGAAGTCCAGTCACTTTTAATCAAGCTTGACTTTTTTAATCTTTCTGCCAGCCGTACACCTGCCTCATTCTCATTCATGTAGATATATGAGCATGTCAATATGATTTCATTCTCTCAGCAGGCATCGGCGCCAGCATCTTTAGCACAGTTGTTTCTGAGTGTAATTGATAGATGCATGATCCAAACTAAAGCGCCATCAGATATAATGATAGTTATGCATGATGATGATGACTCTCACTGTAATTCAGTTCATTCTGCACTGACCGTGACAGAGCTGAGGTCTAAATCAAGAGAAATAATCATCTTTAGGTTTTATATCCCTGGAATTGAAACGCATGTATCAGAATAAAGATATTCTTGTGAATTATGGCCATAGAGTTTTATTGATGAGTAATCTGTGCTTATGCATTATGATGAAGTCAGTCTGTGTTCATCTGTGGGTGATACATGTACAATGTGTTCATATATGGCTCAACTACAAATACAATTGTACAATGGGAATTGTAAAAATACAGCTTTGATCACAGCAATAAATAACATTATACAGCATATTCACATGGAAAACTAGACTACATCTTCCACACTTTGGCATTTGTGAGAGTATTGTCATCATCCTCCCACCTAAAGTGCATGTGACAGCATGAAGATTTCCAACGAACTCTATGAAATATGTAGATGCATCCACATGCTTTCAAAGTTGAAATCTCCTTTTAAATCTAGTGTCAAGTTTCTGGTATATAAATATTTCAGCCGCTCCCCGATGGGAGGCCCATCTAAATGAGCCCCAGCGGTTCAGTTTGTCGTTCTCCGTGAGTGTCTGCGGCTCCACATCATCTTAATCAGCGGCTCCATCCGCTTTCTCTCCTCATCTTGATAGAACTGGAGTCTTCCATCCATAATTTCCTCAGGGCCTGTCAGAAATTCCCTCGATACACATCGTTTCTCCCTCTCATATCTTCACAGGTGTTTTGTGGCTCTGCATCGTAGCCGAGTGTCTCTACATCCTACTGCTGGCCACCGGAGGAATCCTCATGTCCATCGAGGTCTGCCATTTTGGAAACGTCATCGATGGACTGAAACTGAATGCCTTTGCTGCCATATTCACAGTCCTGTCAGGTAACATGTTGCGTGTAGGGTGGCATTTCTGTAACACCAAACAACAGAGGATTAAAGGATGATATTTTGATTTTCATGGGCATTTTTAACCTTTATAAGGCCTATTTTTAACCATAGTAAAAAAAGATGTCATATATTTTGTCAGTTCCAATTATATGAAATCCAATTACCAATTAAAAGAAGTCGATATTGATAAAAGCCATCTTTGCACTGCAGAAGTGGCATTTAGATGTATTTACTCTGTTTAATGCAGCTCAGAGATGCAATGAATGCATTTACACTGCAGTTACAATTGCATACATGATGTTAGGAGATTAGTGCATTAAATATAAAATATACTGAATATAGAACTATGAAATTATACTTTAAATATGAAACTAAAACCACGAGTAGGTCTTAACAAGTGGATCATTGATTTGCTCATTTAGAAATTATTTGGAAATGAAGTGCATGACTTGCTGATTTTGGAACCATGTACTAGCGTACTATTACTATTTCTGCCATAAAAAGATGCTAAAATAGTAGTATATTATAGTAATATTAAAATAGTAGTATATTAGTATAGTAATAGTAGTAGGGTAAATGTACCTATTAAGCTCACCAAAATCTACATTGACACATTTTTAGCGCACAAGATATTGGTTTCAGTACAAAAAGTTATGTTAAAATAAAATATTAATCTCTCACACAAAAATATTTAATTTTATTTTAAATGCCAAAAGCATTTCAATTAAGATATTCATCATTAAATCCAAAAAGTCCGGCTGTTCTTAATGGATACATTTTTGGGTACACCCCTGTTCCCATTAAGCTCATATCATGTTTTATTAAAAATTATTGTTTTGCGTCATTTAAGCACACTGCAACATCTAGACTAGTCCATGTTCAGCTAAGTAACACATATTCAAAAATCAAATAACACAAGCCAATAAAACATTTAATTCATGGGGATGAACACAGAAATTAACCTCATTCAGAAACCTCTTTAAATGGATGTCAATTTATCTATAGTCTCTTAAGGCTGGAATACACTACATGATTTTTGCCCTGAATATCCACAGATTTACAGTCTGGAGAAGTTGAGGCTAGTTGCCAAAGATCAGAGCCAGTCTGCAGATTTGAGTTGACAAAATCCATAGAAAATCGATTAACTTAACTTAAAGTGACAACCATCAGTTAATATTTAAAGTGTGTTTATGAAGTATTTACATAGACGTTCAATGTGGAAGAGCTTAATGAGAGCACACTGAGCTTAATTGGAGCAGCAACCATTTTTAATAAATGTCATGTAATATTTATTAAAATAACAGGATTTTTGCTAAATAAATAGTGTAGGTCATGTATTACGTTCATACATATTTTAATATAAACAACTATTATTAGCAATATCTATGAAATTATACTTTTTCTTATTGATGTCACACTGAAGCTGATAGTAGTGCACCCTTTAAGCTCACCTTAAAATAATATGAAATCTTTAAAAATTACAGCAGTGCAAAACCACAGACAGCAATAAAATGTCAATTTATAATATTATGGAAGTAAAAGTACAAGCCAGTAATGCCTGTGAGGTAATATGTTAGCGTAGCACGCAATCTTATCCAGCTAGTCAGCTAACTGTGTTCTGTAGCATCTGCGCTGTGTTGCTAAAACTATCTTTTGGATCTAATGTCATTATTTCCCACATCCAAGTTCCAGATTATAATATGCAAAAGTTTGAACATTAATCTCTTAATTTTACAATAAGTAGTGAAACTTACCCAAAATAAAGGCTTAAACATCTAAAAAAATGCACATTTAATTGGTGAGAGTTTTTAGACAGCTTTCAGAATGACCACCAGACAGTGTGAGCACATGGAGACTCATATCTCAGTTTGCAATGATCTGATTGACCTGAAATTACCCGAGGTATCTAGTAACAAACACATCAATTGGTTAAGACATCAAGTAGGATAATGAATAATTTTTTCTTTTTATAATCTGAGCTCAAATATGGAAGTGTGCTTAATGGGTACATAAGCTTAATATGTACGTTTACCCTATATTAGTTATTCGAATTTAGGAGCTGTTTTTATGAATGGCTTATTGAATTATTGACTGAATTGATTTGTTCAAACACAGTGGATCGGTGATGCAAAGACTGTTGAGCATAGCAACAGAGCAAAACAGTCCATACTGACAATATTGTGTCAAAATTGAACATCACTACATAATGACTTGAACATAACATTATCAGATTTATTTATTTATTACATAGCGTTGTAGAAAGTATAAAATAGCAATCTTAAAATGAGGACAAAAGGCAAACATCTGACTATGGTCACACTAGTTGTATATGATCAGCATGTGCTTGATGTCGTTGTCTCTGAATATGATGCTAATGTTTGAGTGATCATCTTTTGTCAGGCTCTACCTTTCAAAGGTCAAGACACTCTTTGTGATTCTGTCCACATTCAAACCATATTGGTTTTGTATTACCAATTAAGAAAATCAAAAACAGGTCTAGCAAATGTCCCTCTTCTATAGCTATAGCAATGCTTTAAAGGCCACTAACAGCAGTCCTCATGGAGATGCATTACTGGTCGATGTCTATCTACCTGCAGGCTGTCCTCTGCCTGGTTTTTTGTGGCGAATGTCTTTGCATTTATGTGGTATCAGAGCCCTATCTGTTCCCCAGATACATACAAAAACATCCGGCTCAAAATCCCATATAAGCCTCACAGTATTGGTTAGCAGTACTCTTGAATGTCATCCAGGCTATTTTTGACAGTTCCACAATTTAAGGGTTTATGGCGACATATGCGTCGAAATTCAATCTGCTTAAATCCTACTCTACTCTACTTATTTATATATTTCAGTGTAGCATTGACTATGCAAGTCCATTGTATGGAGGGGGAGTAGCATTGTACAGCCAATATCCTTCATTTATGTTATTATTATTATTATTATATCTATATATTATAATAGTTTTAATCTTATGTTGCATTAAAGGAGACATACTACTACTACAACAACAATTACTACTACTAATAATAATTAATTACAAAAATTAATTAATTATATTAATAGAAAGATATTGTCATTGTGACTATTTATATTATTATATTATATTACATTATATTATATTGGCCTTAGCTAGGCTTTTAAAAAGAGGGAGGGGGGCTGCTATAATAACCCCTATATATACAACTCATTATATACACTATAAACACTTTAAAAGAGACCAAAATGACTTTTGTGAAAGAAGCTTTTTCTGTTTTAGAGGGATGACCATTTTTAAGTCATACCCTATTTATTGCATCAAGATTTGTTAATACTTATAGTTAGGGGTGGATAATTTTATCAGTTTATTATTTACGCAACAATACATATTGCTGTTATAGTTTTTATAGCTGATCATTTTGTCTAGTGCTCTTATGAATGTTTATAGCGTGATTTGTGAAAGATTTACTACTGCTAATTAACTACCATACTGAATGACTTAGCATAGACTTTTTCATGGCTAGTGTTTGCGTATTTCATTTCATTCTGTAACCTACTTGTTCTACAGATCTGTGTACTAGTATGGTAGTGTTAACTGCTACCGTTTCTGACAGCAACAGTGATAACGTTTATGATATGTTTTTGCATTGGCCTTACTGAATGTGCTATCCTGTCAGCAATAACCTGTCCATGGGCTTTTTTGATTACTGTCAGTTTAAGTGCCGGTGATGCAGTGTTGTCAGACATTGCTATTAAAACAAACAGAAAAATAAACCAAAATTACTTCAAATCTTTAATAAATAAGAGAAGATAAGGACATCGCTAACCCTATACTGGAACTTCCTACTTTATTAACTTTCTAAAGTGTCAAATTAAGTGGAAAAGACAAGCCCAAAAACGCGTATAATAGCTGGATCTGGCAACACGGGGGGCTGCGCCCGCACCCTCACTCACAGCACTCTCAAGTTCACTCCGCCAGCGTCTCGCAGCGATCATTTTCATTCCACGGATGCTAAACATTCTTGCAAACTGTCTAAACTGAATTATACATATCATGCACACATCCATATGAGTTTAACAGCAAATTAGTCATTCAGAGAACAAATTTTATTTTTGAACATGAAAAATTTACCGAGGTCCGGACCTCGGTGCCCTCATAGCTGGCTGCGGGCCTGATTACATTTGAAAGACAAATATCATACTTTTCACTCCACTACATTTCTATCAAGGTCCTCAAAGTAGAAAGTCTTTACTATGTAGCAGCTTTGAAAGTCAATGGGTGATTTTTTTCATCTCTAAAATTCTTTTTTGACAGCATATGAGTAATCATTTTTCTAGGGTTACTTGAAGTGATTTCCCAGCATTTTTGAACACTGACTAGTTGCAAATGTGATATTTCTTTACAACAGTTCAATAATAAGAAGTTAATATTGTGGTATATATTAGACACAATATTGTATAGATTATGCAAAATCCACCGAACAACTGTTGTGCATCTCCTAACAAAGCACAGCAGGTGTTTGTCTTGAAGTAGCTCTGCACAGACCTTTCTGTGTATGACATCAAAGTACCGCAAAAGTGATTGTCAAATAAATCTTGCTGTTTTGCTTTTTTATTAAAGCAGTGTTGATTTTGTAAAGTTATAGAGTTACAGTTGTGTTGCTGGGTTTTAAAGCAGGTTTAATTTTTTTCTTATCAGTCCTTATTTACAGCAATTTCAGTGTCCACTCGGTTTAAATGCGGATAAATGGCTACAAGTAGATGTGTGTGCACTCTGCTAGAGCTGTGTGAGATCACTACCATGCTGCTTTTGTGTGGGTGATTTCGTAGGGCTGTTAAATCAAATGTTTGTGTGTGTGTGTGTGTTTGTGTGTGTGCATGTTTATGTGGTTTATGAGGACACAAATTTGTATAATGACATGGGTATGACAGAGGTATTACAATATGAAGGTGGTTTATGAGGACACTGCCTATGTCCCCGTAATTCAAAAGGCTTAAAAAACATACTAAATTGTGTTTTTTTGAAAATCGAAAAATGCACAAAGTCTCCTGTGAGGGCTAAGTTTAGGTGTAGGGTTGGTGTAGGGCAATAGCACACACAGTTTGTTCAGTATAAAAACCATTACGCCTATGGAGAGTCCCCATAAACCACAAAAACCAACGTGTGTGTGTGTGTGCGTGTGTGTGTGTGTGTGTGTGTGTGTGTGCCAACTCATTTAATTTCTAACATTTAATATCAGTTTTTCACATTCTAAAAACTCTTTACTCTCTTTACTTTATTCAATAGGTGCAATATATTGTAAGTTGCTTCAGAGGCATAAGGTATTGCAAGCATTACATACAACAATAATAAAACTGACATTTTAAAAAAAGAAATTTACTTTTGGCACTTAAGTACTTTTGCACTTTTACTTAAGTAAACATCTGTCTTTACAACTTTAATTTGTAATGTAGTATTTGACCAGCAGTATCTGTACTTTCACTCAAGTAATGGAGTTGTGAACTTTGTCCGCCTCTGATTAAATTATTATAACATCATACCTTTAAAAATATATAATAATACATTGTATCCTATCTCATTACATTACAGACAAGACATAATAATAATAATAATTAATATTAATAATAAAGGTAAGATATTATCAACTTTGACTATTTCATATTATGTACTCTTCATTATGTTATATTAATTATATTATATTCACTATTCACATTATATTATAATATATTATATTATCATTGTGATTATATTATCCTCAGAAGACTCTGATTTAGGAAAGATTTAGTCTATTTTCATGTCGTTACATTGTGTAGAGCATTAGAAATTATTATTATTTTTTTTTTTTTTTTTATATTTCATTCATATGTTATGCCATGTACTTGGTAGAGGACACTGGGACTCAATTTAGCCATGAATGAACATGCATAGGAAAAAACAATAGATTTTTTTTTTTCACCAATATATTTTTAGGTTTCAGGATTTTTTTTATACCAAACTTTTTATAAAGATGATTCTCAACTGTTATAACAGAATGATTTTATATACCATTTTTCTTTATGCAAAATGTGTGTAAAATGGCCATAAACGGGATTTCCCATTATATAAAATATATCTATAAACTGTATCTAATTTGCATATTAATGTGTTTTTGGGGCAACATGTAATGAAAAAAGAAGTGTAATAATGGGGTAATAATTGACAAGATTTTCATAATAATATATAATATTTCATAGGAATATTGAAATATATTTTCTTTCCCTATTCATTTGTTGTGTCTCCCAAAATGCATAATAAATATGCTTTTAGTCCCGGCGTCCTCAACTGAGGACATATGTATGAAATTGATGTCCTGTTCTTAACAGAAAGTCATATTTTGATTTGAAACCCCATAACATTTTTCTGAGATGTTGATTTATGACAAACAGTTTAAAAATTAGTCAGATTTAAATGATAATTACAAAATATTATCATATATCCATAAGAGTGTTACATTTGATCACTAAATTAATGTCAGTCATTTTTGAAGACCAAGGAGAGGGAGTGGTCATGGTGAACGTCCAAACATTTAGTGTCTCTGAAAAGCCTTGAATGTGCTCTTTACAGGACATCCAGACTTAAAACTGTGGCATGTATATTCTCAGAGAAATTCACTAAAATATAAGGACGCAGGGTCTCAGGAGGCTATATTATATTATATTATATTATATTATATTATATTATATTATGCCAAAGTGTAATAATAATAAAAAAGTAATAATATCTTCCTTTGTAAAAAAATTCCTATCAATTAATATTATACATTACCTTCTACACACTTCAGGATTACTATTGAATGTTTGCACATCACATTTATTGGTATTAAAATTCATACCTCCCATATCATAAAAAAATACACTTCTGTATTTAAATGAGGCTTTGACCGGCCTTAATGTGTGTCAAACACAGAGTAAGATTGCTGAGAGACCTTTTGTGTCACGTTAGAGTTTTATTATTGCATAAAGGCTGAGGGATGAACTTACGGCCCACTGTCATCTCTTTCTTGAGCTTCATGATAGAGCGGGATCATGAACGCCGGGCATCATGGGAAGGGAGCTACAACCTCAATTAGCTTCTGTCTTCATTTGACTCAATCAACAGAAGAGAGCAGTCGACTGCATTCTTAACACACCAGACGTTTAGATGCAGTGAAGCATTAAGTACGTGATGTATATTGAAAAGTTTTAAGTTTAATGCACTTTGTCACAGAGATAATTATGTTTTGTGACTCTAATAACCCATTACCTTTACTTGATTTAAGTCATATTTCAATGCTGTTGTAGATTAAAGTCTTTAGACCAGTAGAAATCACCAAATATAACCTTACTTTATTGCACAATACCAATAAACATTTTGCATGTTCCTAAAGTAAATGGATATGTAGGCGAAAATGATAATTTTGTCATAATTTGCTTATCTTTGTGTTGTTCCAGACCTGCATGATTTTTAATAATAATAATAATTATAACATTATTGTTATGGGATCTTATGGTTGTAGAGAACATAAAATAAATGACCAGGAGAACGAAAGTAGCATCAACACACTATATCCATTTATTAAACATTAAACTCAGACAAAGACAAAGGGAGAACTGAGGACTTATAAAGGAACAAGAACAAAAGAGCAAACAAGATGATTAATATAAAACAGGTGAATGGAATAAACCATGATTAACTAAACTAGGACAGGAAAAAACAAATAAGGGCAAACAGGAACTAAACGGAAACCGACACGTGACAATTATATTATGAAATGAATCGTGATTAATCCTGTCAGGATCTTGGACCTGTTTTTGTTGTGTTTTGCTCCCCATGTGTTCTGTGACCCAGTTTCTCCCTCATGTTAATTGTTAATTTGATCCCAGGTGTGTCTCCTTAGGTCCCTCGTTATCCTGTGTTTATAAGCCCCAGTCCTTTCAGTTAGTTTTGTCGGTCGTTGAATTGTCATCCCTGTCCGTGATGTGTTTCCTGTGCCTCCCATGCTCCTAGTTGGATTAAAGATTCTCGTGTTTGTGAATTCCTCGTCTCCTGGTCTCCGTGTCTTCGTGCTCCCGGGCAGAGTTGTAACAAATCTGTAACATATAGATGAATCCTTAAAGCTACAAAAGTTTTTGATTTCCCCTTTTTCTTTTGTTCTTTGATTTAACAGCAGCTGAGTTATTGGGTTATTTGGCTGCTGCTGTGACATGGATCTGACACGCATGCTCGTATTTTCATTTGTGCTTTAACTCTTTCCCTGCCAAACACAGAATTTTCCATTATTTATGAGAAAATGCTTCCCTGCCAAACATGGAATTTTCCGGGCTTCCTCATTCTCGCTGCTATATGCTCAGGGGCGCTATTACGCATCTCCTGAATGAGTCTAGAATGTGCAGATCAAAAACACAGACGAGGAAGATGCAGAAACTCGTATGTATGCATATGCATATAAAAAATAATGCGATCATCAACAATAAACAGCATATAAATGAAAACTGACTAATGTTACAAAGTGAAATCTCCATCCAGGAAGTGGCAAAGGACTGTGCAAGCTTTGGGGGTGCTTATGGAAGTGATCTACTGCATCTTTGCTTTGATCATTGTACAGAATATGATCCAAATGTAGTATATGATAAAAATGTGATTTTCTAATTTTTGCTCAAAATGTTGCTTTTTTAATGAAACCTACCTACATTCAAGTGTTACTAAAAAAACAATGCTTGAAGCTAGAATAAAACAGATTTTTTTTGTTGTTGTTTAAAAGTAGAGGGTCTGTTCTTTATTTTCATGTATTGCATGTTCAGATATTCATACAACAAAATATTCTGGGGGCAATGAAATTTTAGTGAAAAACATCAAAAATGCTGGCGGTGGCTGGCAACTTTTTTCAAAAACATTGGTGGTGAAAGAGTTCATATGAAACGGTTAACAAGCGCTTTTTATTGTTATTATTCACTAGTGTGTGTTCGTGAAGATGTCTGCATACAAGCGGATCGCTGCAGTTGTCATGGAGACATGAGGGTTATCGGTCACACAAGCGTGTGAGGATTTAGATGGACATGATACTATAAGAGACACAAACCGCTTTTTATAGGGAGTCTGAAAGCTCAGACTGTCTCTTTCAGGTTGCTTTTGTTGTTTTTCCACTCGATTCTGTGATTTGGCTTTATTGAGTGGATGTGTGGTGCCTCAGTATGCAGACTTAGTGAGCTGTAAATAATGTGTAATTTACCTCTGTCCTTGCTATTTCTGGTGAGGTGACTTTGATTGTCCGGACTGCAGGTCTGACGCTGTTGATTATGTCCAGTTTGCCATGTGACCAGAGCATTTAGACTGCTTTCACTTCCACATAATGACACCATTAAGCAGAAAAGCCTGACCTGTGCCGCTACTGCTAACACACACTCATTCATTCATTCATTCACAAAGATTTCCTAGCATGTCCTCTGATTGACATTGAGTGAAAACTGCATTCAAATGAGATTATTCAACTGTAAACATCCATATATACGAGATGAGAATCCTCTAATTATTGATTAACACAGTCAATGCATTGAGATTAAACACATATAATATATAAATAACATATATAACATAGATGAATAGCTATGCTATAATTTAGTTTTTTAATTTGGTCATTTCCACTGAATCAGATTTATTAGATTTAGTCAGTCAATTAGTCAATCTAACATTGTGTCTCCGGAAACGAGTGATCTTTGACACTGTATTATGTTGAATATCACATTTTTGTGTCTGTTTGTTAATGACAAATTTGTGGATGCATTCATGTTTTTGGACTTTAGTTTTTGTTTTGAAATAATTGGTACTAGAGTGGCATGTTGTTACTAGTGTTATTATTTTTTATTTACAGGGTTATTCAGTAATCCCATGCAACAGAGGTGCAGACTTTGTTATTCATTTAAACCTAAAGGCTAATTGAGTGAAAACATTTCACTTTGCATTCATAGTGTGGCTATTATGGCATATCCTCAACTACATTATGGACAATTAAAGATGTAAATATTCATAAGCCTGTATATAAGTCATAGAATAAATGATCATTTTCCATTTTGTGCTTTCACAACTAAATTAGGAAGTGTTTCTATTTATTTCCTAATAACATGTTGGCTGATGCATCATCATCCTGCACATGATAAACATCTACATATTTTACACTTTAAATTTAAATGCACATTGTTCTGGGGGATCTTTCCCCAACTTACACACACACACACATAGGGAACCATGAAAGCATTGTAATCAGTGTCAAAACACCCCCTTTTAATGAACAGGTTTGGCTATTTCAGCAAAAAATGAAGTATACAGCTATGAAATCCGCTTAGACCAACATTTCTAATAGAACTAGGCATTCATTTTCATGACAATACCCCTATTTATACCTTGTCAATACCTCAAGGTATATTCTCTGAAAGCACGCTTTACACAATGTTGCTGCTCAAGTGAATCTTTTTTGTTTCATTTTTTAATATTTGTTCGGACTTTCTATTATGGTTTCTTTGTTTTTCTATTATTTTGTATATTTTCTGAATTAGAAAATGTCCATTAGATTAGTGTTAGATGTAGTTCATCATGTGGATCTGCAGGATTCTGTGGAGTGTGTTTGAGGTGCAGTGTTACATGAGTGTGTGAGATGCTGCTGGTGTTCTTCTATGCCGTGGTTCATCACTGCCTCCTGCTGATGACAGAGGGATCAGTCTGTAACAGTGTTTGTCTGTGCTCTGGTTTACAGGTCTCCTTGGTATGGTAGCACACATGATGTTCACTACAGCGTTCCAGCTGACCGTCAGTCTGGGCCCGGAGGACTGGAAGCCACAGAACTGGGACTACAGCTGGTCTTACATGTACGTTCTCTCATGTCATGCTTTCTGTTGTCTAGGTTTAATAAGCATTAGAATGAAGCCCAGGGATGCACGTCTTGGGGTTTTTAACTGCTCTGGAAACAATACACTGCAAATGCAAAACCAATATTAACAATTCTTGAATGTGAGCTCAAAAAATAAAATAAAAATATAATATAGTGTAATGATTATTTAACCAAGAAAGTGCAACAGGGTCATGAATTTACATTTGATTTAAAAAAAAAAAAAAACAACTTTGAGGACTTTGCCTCCTCATTTCAATATATATATATATATATATATATATATATATATATATATATATATATATATATATATATACACACACACACAGATTACAGAATAGGCTTCTAAAGGTTGTTTGCAACAACTTGTGTATTATTAGTTCCAAGATGCATGTTTTTTGGGTCTCGCAGGTCTATAATCTGTCCTTAATGATGCCTGATTGTTTAATACCTATGACAGATGTTGATTTAAAACCCTCTTGACGTTTTTCCTCCAGCTTGGCTTGGAGCTCCTTCACCGCCTGCATGGCCTCCTCCGTCACCACCATCAACAGATACACTAAGACTATTCTGGAGTTCAAACACAAGCGAAGGAACATTGAGAAGAACCTGAAGATCAAGCAGAAGCTGCTGGACCTGGACTCTCCAGACCAGGTGTGGGACATGTACATCAGCTCCGTCCCCAGCACGGCTGAGGAGTTTCTGGACCTGTCCAGTTCTGGACGCAAGCTCTCCGCCAACTCAGTCTTCCTGGACCTCAACGACCTGCCGTCTCCACAAGAAGAGGAGTACTGCTGAAGCCGGTCATCGTCTACATCACGCTCCTCTAGTGTCATTCACTGACTCTGACAGCCGTGGAAGCTTTGATTGGAGGTGATGCGTTGAGATTATATAACTGTTGCATAATGTTTGGTTTGATGTTGTGCTGGTGTCTGAAGGTGATGCTGTGAGTTTTAGTTTGTTATTAATGTGCTGCTGACATTGTATGCGTAAAACATATTCTGGAACCAGACCTGCGACGAATGAACGACTTTCCTCAATCCTAGAGGATAAAATGTGACACAAGGCATTTTCTAAAATCTAACCATTGAAACTGCATTAGATATATTCCCATTTTCTGAGAGCCACCACACTCATTCAGTAGGAAAAAAAAAAACCTTTTTGTGAAAACTGCCTGCTGCTTTAGATTTTCCCTCTGCTGTATTATGAAGTCATTACCAAATCAATCCTGAGGGTCTTTTTTTCTAGATCAGTTTTAACGAGACACAAATTACATTGCTGAGTGCCTTTGTTTGTGCTATTGATCTGGTTGTTTAACCGTAGCATGCAAAAGTCCTGGAACTGTTTATTTTATAGCCTATTTGATCATCCATAATAATCTCAACACATATCAAATTATGTAAGGATTGCTATTTCATTTAGCTCTGTTTTGTTAACTCATCAGCTCTAAAATATAAATGAAAAATCAAGAGAATTATTTTGTTTCTAATTGTTAATCATTTTGCGTTCTGTAGAGTGCAAATATCTATATGTGTCTGTGAAAAGGACAAGAATTGAATTCTAGATCAACTAAGCGCATGCAAATGTTTGGGAGAAAAGAAGTGACTTTATTGTGGGACGCTGTGTTGTTTTCTGTTTAGGATGGAAGAACATTATCCACGAGGTCAAGTTATTTGAATTCCTTATCATCTCTTTCGATTCTGTATATTTGATCTCATTCAATTAAATCACTTATCAATTTATCCATTCATTTATGAACCGTCTAAAGAGTCTTTGTACTGCCAAAATGAACTGTTTACATTTTATGTGAAATAATGAATGAAACATATACATTAGATGAATTATACTTTTTTACAGTAATGTACACTGACCAACTCCTTCTAGACTAAAGGTGTAAAATGCATGTCAGCTTATGTCAGATTGGTCATGTTTAATTTGATATTTTGTGTTCTCTCATAAGTGAGCTGTTTGCTGTGTTTAATTTGTTTGGTTTGGTACGTTGTTGTTTTTATTCGCTGGATTTCTTTGACTTTATGTTGATGAAATGTGAATTAAGTCTTCTACACAAAGTAATAATTATATTAAATCAATGCATTATAATAATAATAAAGACAACCAACTTTATAACCCGAGATCATGCGTTTTTCTTATTTTTTACTTAGAAACACATGATTGTTTTGGCCAGAGGGTGTCGCTATAGACAGTGTTTAGTGGAACCTCACACTGCTACAGGGGACAATGAGAGTTTCTCTTTTCGCTCTTTATTTCTTTTTTCCAAGAAAAAAACTGTCAAAAGTGCCACTCTTAACAATCATGACCAATAACATAGTAATTATAATACAAATGCATTTTGTTTTATTGACCACCACAATGACAACGTGTATAAAACAGCAACGAATCACTGGAAAGTCGGAAAATCCCCGTTTATTTTTAGTTAGGTAATCTCACCAATTTTTTTTTTTTCATTTTTTTTTTTTATAAGTAGTGCCTCATAACTGTGACCACACTGTCTGTTTACATTACAGTCATTGCCTACAGATATGGATAAGTTTTTTTTTCATAAATAATCAATGTTGTGTGTGTCAGTTAAAACCCACATATCATAAGCCTATATTTTATATATGATAATGTCCATTTGTCATGTACTTACTATGTGACACAACGATGTCATCCCTTTCTCTGGGAGTTTGACAGGTGATCTGACCAATCATAGCGCCGATTTTTTTTTTTTTTTTTTTTTTGTCTGACAAACAAACCAGACAAGAGAGTAGATTAATACTGGATTTGAACTTGAAAAATGGTGTGTATTGACGTCTTCTGATGTTCATTCGTGTTTATTTCATGCTATAACTAGTAAAGTGGAAGAGATGAACGGTTCATGTGCTGCTTGAACTGGGCAGGCCTTTGCTAAAGGTCAATTTCGTGGCTTAAAAACTGGATGTGCAAAGCCGTTCAGCACCAGAACTCGCACTGATGGTAAGTAACTGTTAGTGTTCAGTTTACTGGCATTAACATAGTGCATATTGATTTACCATTTGATGAAACTATCATACTAGTCGGATAAATGAAGTTACCTACAGGCTGTTACAATAAATAAATTGTATAAAAATATTCAGCAGCACAACTGTTTTCAACATTGATAATAATCAGAAATGTTTCCTGAGCAGCAAATCAGTATATTAGAATGATTTCTGAAGGATCATGTGAGACTGAAGACTGGAGGAATGATGCTGAAAATTCAGATTTGATCACAGCAATAAATTGGGACATAGAAAAGCTATTTTAAATATTTAACATTATTATTGTTTTTACTGTAGTTGTGATCAAATAAATGCAGCCTTGGTGAGCAGAAGAGCCTTCTTTTGAAAACGTATGAATGCTAGTTCACCTTTTACACTTCTAGAAATAGCACCAACGAGGAGATTTTGCTGACGTGATACAATTAATCATTTTATTTCAGAATTATGTGAAACATTAAAAAAAAAGAAATGGTGAAGAAATATTTTATTTTGCATTAACATTTATATTACATTTGACTAATTTTGGGGATAAAACAACTACACAGTAACTTAAAATAATTTATTGGCTTTCTAGTGGGCTGCATTTCAGACTAGTGCAAATTCATGCATGCAGAGGGGAAATTCAAAAGGACCAGCCTCATCTGCATATTGTCCACATTTGAACCAATTACAGCAGACAATCAAAACCAATTTGAGCCAGTGGATGTAGAAAGTGATTGTAGACCTTACACAGAGGAGCTACGTCTTTCTGTCTTTCTGTCTATGCTACACAGTCTATTTCAAATCCAGACTTCTTCTGATATGAAGGATGATTGAAGCTTGACTAAGCAACATAAAAAAGACATCAAAATGGCAAGAGCAGAAAAGTGCTACTTAAACTGATGATTTAAGGTCATTTCTATCAGTTCCCTCGAGCTGAGTCACACCGACGGTATGAAAAGACTATTGAAACCCGAAGTGCTCAGACCTCTATTTATCTGGCAGACACATTGATTTGAACAGCTACAGAGCCATTGACCATCCTAGGATATCGGTTTTCCCTTCGATCACATTTTAGACCAACTCGGTTTAATCTTAAGCCTCACGCTCAAGAAATCAACCGCAGTATGGAGTCGTTATGTGTTAATGGTCAGAAAAGGTCATTGCCATCCAAAGTCCATGCCTGCCATTTGGTAGAACTTGAGGTTGTGAGGCTGGTAGAATTCCCTCAGTTTCTGAATGATCTCCGGGTTGATTTTAGGATGCGTTCTGCCTTTGGTTTTGCCCAGACAGTGGGGTTTGCTACTGCCTTCTGGCTTTTTGAGGCAAGGGAAGCCCTTGGTCTTGTTGAAGTAGAAGTGTTTATCTGTGATAATCCTCTGCAGGCCGAGGAAGTCCTGCACTCGGCCCAACTCGCCCGCCGGGTCGCTTATCAGCCTCTCACCATGGACGAAATGGATCTGCGAGAGCGGAAAGTAGGCCAGCCATCGCTCCAGGTGTCTGGCGTACAGGCCGATGTACAGCGGGCTCCAGAGAGAGTCTATCTGTCCCGTGGATCGGTTCTTGAACGTCAGGCTCTCGAAGCTGGGGATGTCAGGCGTTTTAGAGATGATCTGGGTGTAGTCTGAAATAGCGCGGGTGATGGGGTCCCGCACCACCACGATCAGCTTGATGTCGCGCGACATGGCGTGGATGCGGCCCGGCGTCTCTGGGGAAACGAAGTATCTGGGCGTTTTCTCCATTACGATTTGCCCGTTGAGGGCTTTAGGCATCATGCTCCTAAAAAATAAGAAGAGCAGGTACTTGATTACTTCTCCAACAAAAAATTTCACTTGTTTTGAGTAACCTGTGCAGTAAGTCAAAATACATTTATATTGAAGATGCATTCTCTGAAAAGCCTAGTCTCGAGTAAATTTATCTTGTTTTAATTGTTTTAACTTGTTTTTAAATGTTTTAAGTTTTACTGAGAAATCGGCATTTGTTAAGAATAGGATTTTTTTATGTGTGTCAAACAGGGTTATTATAATTTGCTAAAACTAAAACTTGAAGTATAAAAATTTACAAAATTTGATCTGAAATGCAATAAAATATAACAAAACTTTATTTTACTTAAGCTGTTTACCAAAACAACTTTTATCAATTTAATTTAGTTTAACTTAATGTAGGCTATGAAAATAAATAAAGCTAAAACTGAAATAAAAATGAATAAAATCTATATAGACACATATTTTTAAACAAATTGACAAAAACACAAATTTACAAAAACACAACAAAATTACCAGTTTAACTAATATGGAACATTTTGAAAATGGAACTAAAACTAATTCAGAATATTAAAAGAATATCAAAAATCTTACTATAAGAAAACAATTATTCCTATAAATATTCTACATAGAAAATACGAATATATTAAAACTGTAAGAGGTAAGGCATCTGGCTTAGGATTAATGCAAAAGTAAATTATTTTTGCTGCTCAAAATTTACTTCTGAATTAAACAGGTTGTATAAAATGACTTTTTACGATTGCACATGGAATCTTTTCATATAATGAGGAAGAACATATATTATTTGTAGTACATTGTGTATATTGTATACAATGTAAAACGCTAAAACATTTCTCATATAAACATTATTGTAAAAAAAAACAAAAAAACTTGAGACTACATGAAGAACATAAACAAATCTTACATTATCATAACGTAAAAGCAGTCAAAATTGCAGCCAAAGTCAAAAAAGTTTCCAAGAGAAAATTCCTCATTTGGGACATAACAGCGCCATCTGTCTGTCCAGAGGAATGTAACACGGGTTAAGAGTGTTAAGCTTTATAATTACAACCTGAATTCTGGAAATGTTGGGATGTTTTTTAAATTTGAATAAAACGAAAACTAAAAGAATTTCAAATCACATGAGCCAATATTTTATTCACAATAGAATATAGATAACATAACAAATATTTAAACTGAGAAATTTTACAATTTTATGCACAAAAGGAGCTCATTTCAAATTTGATGCCTGCTACAGGTCTCAAAATAGTTGGGACGGAGGCATGTTTATCATGGTGTAGCATCTCCTCTTCTTTTCAAAACAGTTTGTAGACGTTTGGGCATCGAGGTTATGAGTTTCTGGAGTTTTGATGTTGGAATTTGGTCCCATTCTTGCCTGATATAGGATTCCAGCTTCTGAAGAGTTCGTGGTCATCTTTGACGTATTTTTCGTTTAATGAAGCACCAAATGTTCTCTATAGGTGAAAGATCTGGACTGCAGGCAGACCAATTCAGCACCAGGACTCTTCTACTACGAAGCTGTTATAATAGCTGCAATATGCCGTTTTGCATTGTCCTGC
This sequence comes from Barbus barbus, assembly GCF_936440315.1. Lineage (NCBI taxonomy): Eukaryota > Metazoa > Chordata > Actinopteri > Cypriniformes > Cyprinidae > Barbus > Barbus barbus. The sequence goes on along the minus strand of NC_136760.1, from coordinate 2,525,870 downwards.
TGAAATACACGTCGTCTGGAGGGGAGCATATGTTGCTCTAAAACCTTTATATACCTTTCAGCATTCATAGTGCCTTCGGAAACATGCAAGCTGTCCATGCCGTATGCACTTAAATGAGCCTTGGCCCACAGGACACGACGGCGCTTCTGGACCATGTTCACGTATGGCTTCCTTTTTGCATGATAGAGCTTTAGTTGGCATCTGCAGATGGCACAGCGGATTGTGTTTACTGACAGTGGTTTCTGGAAGTATTCCTGGGCCCATTTAGTAATGTCAATGACAGAATCATGCCGATGAGTGATGCAGTGTCATCTGAGGGCCCAAAAGACCATGGTCATCCAACAAAGGTCTTTGGCCTTGTCCCTTACGCACAGAGATTTCTCCAGTTTCTCTGAAGATTTTGATGATGTTATGCACTGTAGATGATTAGATTTGCAAAGCCTTTACAATCTGACTTTGTTTTTAAAGTATTCCACAATCTTTTTACGCACTCTTTCACAGATTGGAGAGCTTCTGCCCATCTTTACTTCTGAGAGACTCTGCCTCTCTAAGACATCACTTTTATAGCTAATCATGTTACAGACCTGATGTTAATTAACTTAATTAGTTGCTAGATGTTCTCCCAGCTGAATCTCTATCAAATTTCTTGCTTTTTCAGCCCTTTGTTGCCCCCGTGCCAACTTTTTTGAGACCTGTAGCAGGCATCAAATTTGAAATGAGCTCATTTAGTGGAAAAATATTTCTGAAATTTCTGTTTAAACATTTGTTATAATATTGGCTCATGTGATTTGAAAGTCTTTTAGTTTTCATTTTAGTCAAATTTAAAAAAACGTCCCAACATTTCCAGAATTCGGGTTGTAGTATTTCAACACTTTTTTTCTAGCTGAATAAATTTTTAACTAAATGAATGACAATTAAATTTGAAATAGTCCATTCAGACATCTAAATACCAGGGTTATTATTGATAAGTTAAACTTAAATTAAAACCATAAAAATTAATTTCTTGAAATACAATAAACATCAACTGAAATAAAATAAAATCAATAAAAGACATTAAACTTTTCTTTAGTTCAGCTATAGTTGCCAGGGCAAAATGTCTTATTTTTGTTTAGTAAGTTGAAGCAAATAATTAAAATGACAAAAAAAGAAATCTAATGACATAATATGACAAAATTACCAAAACTTTAAACAAATTTAAAATAAAAACAGAAAATGTAATATAAAAATAAACCTATATTATGAACTATATGACTCTAATATAGTTTTGAACTTTTGAACTCTAATCTGATTACAAATAAAGAAGAGTTAGGAAAGTCATCAAGTAAAGTAGACTTACTTTAGAAACTTACTTTACCTTCCCTACCACCATCAATCTTGTGTTTCCACAGATCTGTTTTACTTAAGAGCTGGATTGTGACTGCCAGCCCAGTATTGATCATCTAAATCACATCACGCCCCCAGCGGAGGCATCAGAAGAGGCTCTGCGGCCCGGCGCACATGACCTAATGAGGTGTCACGGCGTTCTGTCCTCGAGCAGATCAGCCTGGGCCACACGCTCCACTGTGCCTCTTATTGGCTGTAAATGAGAAGTCAGCCGGCTCCGAATGTGCATCAGTAATGCTGCTTATCGTGCAGATGTGCAGCCAGCATCAATCACGGCGGGTTACCAACATACACGGGAAAACAAATGGAATGTGTGCGTGTCTTTCTTAGCGTTGACAGATGGGACTCATTTGTTTTAAGTGGCTCACAGGCGCACCAGCTTTAATGGTCCACCTGCACCCCACCTGCTTTTGCAACACGACCACAATGTCTATTTAAGGGACTCAAAGCTCTGTCAAGCTCTGAGAAGTCAAATAGACGCGAGTTGGTTCTAACTACAAAAACTGAGCGTGAAATGCCAGAACAGAGCAGCAGTCAAACACTAGCAGTAAATTATGAGAAATGTGCTCAGATGAAACAAATGACTTCTGTGGTAATAAAAGCCATTATATTATGAGGAATCAAATTCTTCTGATCTGTTACCAGAAGATAAAATTGATTGATGAATTAAAACTAATCAGAATTTTCAGAACTCAAAACCAAAAATTATTGAGACTAAACTACAAAAAAAGACTCAATAAATGTATGGATGCAAGACCGCCCACATTTACATGTCAGTGATGCCTATTAAATGGAACTGTGAATTGAATTTAAGTAAAATAAAAATGAACTGAAATTCAAACTAAATGATCTAACTGTAATAAGTGTCATCTTTAACTGTAATGGCAATTTTGTCAAAACAAACTTTGATTGATGGCTTGACAAAGCCTCAAATGAAAGTTTGAGGAAAAATAAAAAGTCTTTAAGGTTTATAGGCCAGATCTGTTTGAAATGTCATCCATAGAAATCTGTACTTAATTTATCTATACTTCTTTATATTTAAAAAACAGAATGCATTACTTAAGTGTTCTGAATTGTAAATTTCATGTCATTGCATTGGGGGGGTTCTTAAAGGGACAGTTCACGCATTCATGAAAATTTGTTGAAAATGTACTCATCCTCATGGAATCCATCATTAATGTGTTTAACTTAAACCATTGCTAAAATATGAGTCCATAATCCATAATAACATAATAAAAGTCCATCTCCTGCTGTACTCTCACATCAAAATCCACACACATATTTGTGAGCTGTTTTGAACTTTTGGCTTGGGCTTGATTTGTGCATATTTCTCTCCTGATTCAGACCAGATGGCTTTTTCACTGGAGGAAGCAATTATGGACTCGTGTTAGTTAAAAATGTTTTGTTTCTTACAAACACGCAGCTTTTGGCTTCACAAGATGTTAATTGCTGGACTGGAGTGGTGTAGATTACTTGTGGATTATTGTGATATTTTTTTCAGCTGTTTGGACTCTGACGGCACCCATTCACTGCAGAGGATCCATTGGTGAGCAAATGATGCAATGCTATATTTCTCTAAATCTGATGAAGAAACAAACTCATCTCAATCTTGGATGGCCTGAGGTGAGTACGTTTTCAGCAAATTTGTGTAATTTTTTTATTTTTTTTTATTTTTTTGGGGGGGGGGTAACTATTGGGAAAGCAAACATTGATGAACATGACTGTTCGTAAAATGAAAATGGTCATGAAAACTAGCTATATATTATATAGTTATAGATTTATAACAGAAATATGATATTTTACGACAAAGCTTTTACTAACATTGTAAGTGGAGCTCAAGGGTAGAATGTAAATAATAATAGCATGATATGCCCCCTTTAAAAAAGCAAGTAATTGTGGAATTCCAAACGATCAGACTTACTACCACAATCAAGGACACAGTTTTTAAATGTATGAGGCTCAGTGGGTCAGACCCAGATTGCATTTGATCAAAGAGATGACAAAGACGTACTGTCCGTCATGCTGTTCAGATGGGTCACTGAGGACGGGCCATATGATGCCTCTAGTGTCCTCTGGCAGGAGACAGACTCACATCGCTGTGCCAGCCGTCCCTGCAACGCCAGCTCCTATCGATACAACAACACGTCAGCCATGCCAATCCCCAGACCTCCCTGCATTATCAATGACTTCATCTGAGAAAGCACTTAGCCTAAAGACTTCCCTGTTTACCTATGCCTATTATGGGGCCAGCAAGTCTATTAGATCCCGCCATTAATTATTCACTTGCTTCAAGCGATGTGACCGCTTCGTACTTGCATGTGCCTCTGAGAGTGTGTCCTCCAGCTAATGCAAGGATTTCTGATGTCCACCGACCACTGAACATTACGGAATACAGAGGAATGTGTTCAATAACACTGAATATGGGTCAATGCTTATTTTTTTGCTCCATTAACTTATTAAAAAATATTCAGCAACGCTATATTATTATTTAATATACAACAATATTTTATTGTGTAATAAAAATATTAAACAAAACTTTACAAAATGCAATTCATATATACAGTGACATAAAAGCACCTCCTCTGATGAGCATGTTTCTGATTTCTGAAAGAAAATGTTGATATTTTTGCGAGCATAAAGGGAAAAATATCAGGGTGATACTGCATCATAATGGCATAAAAGGCTCTTAAAAGAATGAAATTCTTTTAAAAAAAAACTTTTTAAGAAGTTGTCTTTTATTATTATTTCTTAGAAAAAGCTAAGCTGCTTCACTGCATATTAGATATCTGAAAAATATTTTATCCACAGGAAATGATGTGTCAAGGTCAATAAGTGTCTTAAAATAAAATATCATTTGACCTTTTATGACATGATAAAAGGCTCCCAAAAAACATCAATGATATTTCTGAATTGATCATTTTATATTTTCTTAAAAAATTTTTACTTTGAAAAGAAATCTTTTAAACATTTAAGAAAATAATGATGATTATGACTTAGTTTTTTAAAACCAGGAACAAATAGATATATTTCTTATATTTTACTAGATTTTTACTTTTTAAAGTGGAATATATGTCCACAATTCAGTAGATTCTTATATCTGCTTTAAATTAATTGAGAGGATCTAAGATAAGAACAAAGATACTGATCCAAAGGAACATCAATTTAATGCAGATTAGCCTATGAGTTGAAGTCAGTAATTCAGTTTATATTGAATATATGCTTGCTTGTGAAAATTTGCGAAAAACTTGAGCATCCTTTTTGTAATCTTGGCAAATGTTTGAATTGGCTATATGATTAGCTGGCAAGATATTCTGAAGAATTAAAACTCCAAATATAATAGACACGTTTTACAGAATCCAACACAAAGCCAGGCCTGATAAGAACAGAACAGGTAAGTCTTTGTTAGTTAGATGTTCACAGAACATGAAGCTCAATCTAAGCAGTATGGATTGTCTGTAAGCTCTGAAGCGGCTTCATTGTTTGGCTCATTGCTCTGTGTCGTCCAATCCCATCAGCCCACAGGAGCCGGTGGATAGGTCTCCCCTAATTGAGGCTGCATTTGGCCAGGCCTCTCTGAGGTATCCTGAATAAACCAAATGGTGCCGTGGGTATTGATCATGATGGGGGTATGGTAATGCGGGCCTCAGCTGCTGCGGGTGGCAGGTGGAGTTTGTAGATGGGCCACTCTATGGCCTCATCAGCAGCTTGCTGTGCACAAACAGATGTGAGGCAATTACCCTGTCTTCTGTCCAGGCATCAACTACAGAAATGGATGTAATAAGAATTTTTTCATTCCAATGAATCTGTTTAATGGGATGATGAAGCCTTCCGTGTTTCATTTTCAGAAATGCTGACTTACAAATAAACAGCTCTCACACACCTGGGCGCTCGTGGACAGGTGCATTATTACAATTTAAAGAATAGAAATGTTCCACACTGACATGGCTTGAATGTCTTTGTTTTAACATTTTAGCAAAAAAAAAAAAAAAGCATATCAGCATATTTGAATGATTTATGAAGGATCATGTGACACTGAAGACTGTGATGATGCTGAAAATTCAGCTTTGACCACAGCAATAAATTAGGCTACATTTTAACATATATTCGCATACAAAACAGCTATTTTGATATGTAATAATATTTCACAATTTTTATCAAATAAATGCAGCCTTGGTAAGCAAAAGAGACGTCTTTTAAAAACTTCTTTTAAAGACTTCTTTCTTTCATTTTTAGTAAAAAAATGGACTGAGCTTTTGAAAATATATTCACATAGAAAAGTCAATTTTGAATTGTAATAATATTTACGCAATATTAGTGTTTTACTGCATTTTTGATTAAATAAATGCAGCCTTGTTGAGCAGAAGATTTATAAAATGGTAGTGTGTGTGTTTGTGTTTGTATGTGTATATATATACACACACACACTCCCATTTTTTAAATGGTAGTTTTATATATATAGTATATATATAAGATTTTTTCTATGTATAAGTAAATTGGTCAGATTTTCCTATACAGAAGTAGTTCAAAAGCAGACAAAACAAAATACTATTTTCTTGTAATGCCCTCTAAAAATCTTTGTTTATAGTGTATAATAGTTGATATTTGACTCAGACAGTACTAATTTAAAAAAACTGCTAACTGCAAAATTATTATTTTTTTTGTGCATTTTTTTGTGCAATACTTAAACTCATTTTTCACTGCTGACACTGTTGAATAATTTGTGAGAATTAAGCATATTGACAAGCCAAAAATTGGTCAGTTCATGAAAAAATAAACAATTTAATGAAACCAATTTTTAAATATTAAATTCTGCAAAGCAAAACGGAATATGCACTTGCAGTAAGACAATGGGGATTAGGAAAAGTGTGTGTGTGTGTGTGTGTGTGTGTGTGTGCGTGTGTGTGTGCATGTTTGTGTGGTTTATGAGGACACAAATTTGTATAATGACATGGGTATGACAGAGGTATTACAATATGAAGGTGGTTTATGAGGACACTGCCTATGTCCCCATAATTCAAAAGGCTTAAAAACATACTAAATGGTGTTTTTTTTTAAATCTAAAAATGCACAAAGTCTCCTGTGAGGGCTAAGTTTAGGTGTAGGGTTGGTGTAGGGCAATAGCACACACAGTTTGTTCAGTATAAAAACCATTATGCCTATGGAGAGTCCCCATAAACCACAAAAACCAACGTGTGTGTGTGTTTGAGCCCAACCATCCGTTTCTTTGCATATAGAGGCCATTAAAGAGCCAGTCAGTTGTAACTGTGCCCTGTCCACTTCCCAGAAACATCCATCATCAAGGGGCTCAGACGCCAGATCCCCATTCCCACTCCCCTGAGACACCTAATGAGAGCTGAATTACCATTGGATCATCTAGCCTTATGTTGATTCCATAAACTACAGTTTACTTACGCCAATACAGACACCTAGCAAAAATAAACATACATACACAAACAGTTCACACCAGACTCCCACATTATGCCATCATGTAGTATTATATATAATAACTGACAATCAGATCTGGCTCTTGTAGTACGAATCATGTTGTGTTTTTGTGTTTGTGTAAAAAAGCATGTGGAAGTTGCAAAATCTCATCGTTGTCATTAGTAAAAGCTCTTGTTTTCCTTTATTAATATCACCATCCTATTCAGCAGCAGTATTTTAATGAGTCTATGTCCTTGTGAAGTAGATGCACTACTCATATAGACAGTGCATTAATAATTAATGGCCTCAAAAAAGCTCCTCTCGGGACAAGCCTATAAAGGCATGTCTCATTTCTGCATTACAAAACCAGGGATGCTCACAAACTAATTATGTTTTTTGGCGTGTAAACATATGCACGTTAAAAAAATAAAATAAAACCCTCTTCAAGGTTTGGCTGTGAATACAAGGGTATGAATTTAAATGGCCATTTCAATGACCGCTCCATGAATTGCGAAATTAATTCCCATAATATGATGACATCAGATGCAACACCATCAAACCAAATTACAGCGCGTGACACAGCACTATTATCGCAGTGAAAAGCATTCCAGAAGGACTGAAGAGAAACACGCTGCTTATTTTACCGGATGGTTCCAGGAAATCGGTCTTGAGATTTTCAGTTTGGCTCGCCTGTCCCTCTAGTACTTCTGAATCAATATATTGATGCTTTACAGACTTCAAAAACTGCAAATGTGTATTTCAAAGCTCTTGTATAATGGCTAATGTTTAGATCTCAAATATTGTTCACGTTCGCCCTCCTTCTCGTGCACTATTGAGGGTGACTTACAGCAAATAGATTTTTGGCGTTTGAAACTTGAACTCGGAGTCTCAGCAGAATAAAACCTCTTGCTAATTGTAACTGAATCTAACCGGTTTAATTCTAGCGTGAAGTGAAGGTCAAGCATTGGCGCAAATCAATCGTAGAAACACTATAAGGACAAAACTCCATCTATCACCTCGGCCTTGTTCCAGATCTTATCCGCTCTTTTCTGCCATTTATTCTCTTTGGAAAAGATCTGAATTGAGATTGCAAAACCAGCATCCCACCCCCACCTACACCTACAGATTTAATCTATGCTTGATAACAAGATTAATGACCGGTCCATTCCATTAGACCCGAATAAGTCAGCGTGGACAGATTCCAGGATCTGTGTTTGGCCGCTTATCTGTGGCTCCTCTGACCATATGAAGTCCGTGGCGCAGATCATTATGTTTGGTGGAAAATGTGACTCGGGTTAAAGATCAATTGACAGGTCTCACAATAATGTCAAGTGGCCCATCACGCTGTGAGGTCCATCTGGTCCCGGGAAGATGACAATCTGCCTGCTCTCGGCTCGTTCGTCTGAGCAGAACACTGGGGATTTATGTGCCGAACACAAAGGAATATCAAAGCAATATGCTTACAGGTAAACAACAACCGTAGAAGTGTTTCAAAAGCATTTCCAGGCTGTTTAATGTGGTCGCCGACACTAAGCGAGCCGGTTGTGAATTGACAGAACAATCAATCAGCTGCTTAAAAGGTAAGTAATTGAGTTTTGTCAACTCTCTGAACAGTTCGAAGGCAGCGTGACAAACCATAAAATTGAAAGCGAGACATTATTGAGGATACGGACAGAATCTCCAATGGGCTTGTTGATCAACCTGCCACTCTGTTTTCTAGACAAGCAAATAAATAGCCGATTGACATGATGCCTAAAGCCCCGGTCAGACTTTGAGCATGCAAAAATCCCTCGGATGCTGCAACGGTCGCGATATGATGTCATGCTCTGCAGCGTCTTTTTAAAAACTTAAATTCAACACATGACACATAATAATACATTTAATATGTAAAAACACTTGAAACAGCGCTGCAGTTTTACATTTATTCTCTTTTAATTCAGCTACGAGGTCATGCTGTGACGTATCAATGTCGCGTTGGTCACATGGTATCACGTGATGCGAATTCACAGAGCAGAGTTCACCAAGCTTGAGCTTTGGAACGCAGAGAAATGCAAAAACCTTTCGCATGGGCTTGCGTTTCCGGTCTGACGCATTCGCATGCGTATGAATGGAAGTCAATGGAACGAAAAGTCTAGTGTGACCGTGGCTTAAGAGCGCAAGGCACCAAGGCAGACCAAATTCCCTATCCGCCAAATTTGCCAGACACTTTTAGATGTTTCAATATTCCAATACATATTTCAAATGCAGCAGTCGACACACAAGTGTTCTCAATATAAAGGAACATCTGGCAACAGCTCCAGAGATGATTAACACTGCCAACTATCCAGCCCCACTTCAGTGGATTGCAATAGCCAGATGGCATTATTTTTCTCACTCAAACCTTTACGAATATCATAACATGGCCTAGTGTTATACTGATACCACGTCTTGTCAAATAATACGCTATTGGGAGTAGATTGCATTGAGGTCACACAGTGGTGAAATTCGCACTTTCGGACTGTAGCATTAGCTTGTGCAAATGTAACACTACCTGCCAACATATTACATTATAATATAAAGGAATGTACGACAACACAAGCTATCCTAAAGAAATGCTGCATGCAAAGTTGCAAAACTGTTTAGAAAAGTGCAACACTGTAAATTAAATTTGTGACTTTGATAACAGTTTGCTGCTTAGTTTTACTGTAGCATTAGCAATAATATGATGTCCACTGTCCAAAGAAACCAGTATGCAATGCAGTGCATGAATAATGCAGTTGCATTTGACGATGGACTGGTTTATTTTGCTCTTGCAGCCGTTGTTGTTATTTTGTTGTTACTTTGACTTATTGGTATGTAATGGTTTTATTGATTGATTGATTTAAATATGTCACCATTCAGTCATTTCACACCTTTCTCTGTGACTTCATTCTGCGGTATGCAAAAGTAAATATTTCAAAAAAGTGTTTTTTGTCCTTTAAAGGAAAGTTAATGGTGTTCAAAACCCAAGATTGGTTCAAAATATCTTCTTCTGTGTTCCGTACTGACATTAGGATGGGTAGTTAATTTTTTTAAGATTTATTTTTGGCATGTTGCCTTTCATTTTAATAGGACAGTTAGTTGACAGGAAGCAAAGTGAGAGGGGGGGGGTAAGGAAAGGTCCACAAACCAGGACTCGAACTCGGGACACCCGAATATGTCAGCACACTGCCCACCACGAGGATATTGGTACCGACTAAGATGAGTAGTTCATGACCGAATTTTAATTTCGGGGTTCCCTGGCTCTTTAGTCATTTACTAAACATTGCTTCTTTTAATAACACCAGCTAATTAACAGTACAAACCCCCCCAACGCAATTTTCATTTGTGGGTGCATAATAATCTAGCATGCTCTAATGTCACAGAAGTCCGAATTCAGTGTTTAATTATACTTTAAAGTACTTTAAAGCTATTTTGCAGTTCCAGTCATTAACGGGCTAACCACAACAACATGCAATTAACTCCTATTCCAACGCCAAGCGCGTTTCTGTGTAATTGTTACCTGTACCAGCCGAGTCCGCGCATGTAGTGCCTGTCAAAGAAGTGCGGTTCGGAGCCGAGCGCGCGGATGTCCGGATGAAGCCTCAGGAACTCCAGGAGCGCACGCGTGCCTCCCTTCTTCACTCCGATGATGAGCGCGTCTGGGAGGCGCCGGCTCGCGGTCCAGTCCTTCCCTGAGCTGTTTCCATCCACGCTATCATCCGCCACATAGTCAGGCGCCGTCAATATCTCTCTCAGCACGGTCTTATTATACCATCCCAGCGGTGAGTTCTGCGAACTGTCCACCAAGTCCGGCTCGCAGCATCCCAGCAGAAAGTAGAGGATCGAGACGCAGATGATGCTGAAGGAAAACATGATGACTAGTTTTTGCAAGAGTCTCCGGAGGTCCAGAGGCGCGTTGTTAAAAGTTGCCATCCCTTTGAGGACGCTCTGTAGACGGCCATTCTCTTCAGGACTTTATTCGCTTCACTTTGACCAGCTGGAAGCCAAACGCGCGATTGACAGCGGGCGCGTCCCATTCCGAGCGCTTCGCGGAGCGGCATTCCTCAACAAAATCCGCTTTGTAGAGTGTCATCGTGTTAGTGGGAGATCGAGGGGACTCGTACTTCCATGCTTTGCGCGGACGATAGAAACAGAGGTTGTAATATCCGTGCAGGAGAGCGAGGATGTGACTGTCCCGGGAGGATTCCTGAAGCCGCTCTCATTCATTCATGAAAGTGCGCGCAGCGCTTCAGCTGAGTTTGATTGGAGGGTGACGGCTGAAGGCGGGTTTAATGCTGCTCTACTCATACATCAGATGAGCATGGGGTGAAATATGGCATGCATTATTTTTCCATTATTTGGCCACAGTGATGTGCATTAATATTTGCTCTCCTTATAATAATAGTAGGGTTGTTCACCCCAGAAAAGTGTAAACAGAGAACGCAAAAAAAAAAAAAAAAGGATCATAAAAATCATAAAAAATTCCCAACTCTCATTCAGTCAGTTATGTGCATATTTAAATGTATTAAAATAGGACAGAAGTTGTCACACTTTTTACTCAGTACACATTTTATTTCTGAAACTCAGTTTCTTGTCAGGATATATGCTCTATATATAACCTATTCTTGGATACAAAAAGGTATTGACAATTTCCCAATATTGAACATTGATTCGTTTCAGTTATTGTTCAGAAAAAAACACCTGTCACCATAGTATACAGGGTAATTTCTCACAGTGAAAAGCATGTCAGGGGTAACTGGAATTGGTTTAGAAATAATTGAGGAAATTAGTGATATCATTTTTGCCAGAATGTCTTGATCATCATGTTTCTGACATTTGAAACATATGTCTGGGATGTTTGGGGTAAACTTTTCAGGGGTGATATAAGTATGCATTATCCAGTTGTATTGGATCAGCTAGTAATTGACAAATTCTTGGTTTTAACACATATCTGGCTCCATTCTAAAGTTTGTATGTTTATATGTAGTTTATGGTCATATTGCAAATCTATATCCCAAGCTTCACAAATATGGTAAATTATTGGTACTTATAGATGCAATGTCTTATTCCAATTTTCAGAAATGCGTTTTCCAGAAGTGATTAAGTTTTTACAATTGGTTACGAAAATAAATTATTTTCTAAGACTAACTATAGAGATTTTAAGTAACTGCCAACAAAACGTTTTTTTCTGTACTACACGATCATAAACCCTTGAAACTGGCGTAAGAATTTAAACATTATTATGCTTTTTATGCAGAAAAATTGCTGTCCGGTCCAATACGGAAGCTCCATTGACCATCACAGAATTTTTTTGTGAATAATGATTTAAATTTAGTTCTCGTATGGCTTCAGAGGATAATATTTGGATTAGATTTGGATTTTCATTCAAGGCTATCAAAACCTTTAAATTTCTGCATGACTCCTCAGACCTCCAACAGAGCAAAGGCCTCCTTCTGTGAGCCTCGACCAGATCCTAGCAATCTAACCGTTTCAAGATGTCAGGCGGGTGTTCTTGATCTCTTAATTGGTTTGGCATGTAGTCCAGTGATCAGATCAGCACAGTAAAGCTGGTGATCACATTACTTCACACAGGCACAGGAGGACAGTGTTTACGCTCTCTGTTAGAAAGCATCTGCAGAAATGTTATTACATACTGCTCTTATTTTCAGGACACTATCATTAATGTACAGGGACCACATGACAGACAAAGTGCTGGACAGGGCAGATATAACTGTGATTTTATTAGCTGCAAAAGCAGACTTCAGTAATGCTATATCAAATAAACACTGAAAGCGTTTCATAGCTTTACAGTTCTGATATTTATTGCATTACGCTTAATGATCCTTTTGCATCATGACAGCATCAGGGTAAATGCATTACATGGCCATTTTGTGGTGATTTGTCTGGTTTATGTTGTGATTTATTTCTCCTATCTTCCAAGTGCAGATGTGACCAGGGTCAAAAGGTTAAACGCGCCCTCTCTTTAAAAGAGCCATATTAGAAGAGCCATGCATAGTCATTCTCCAAAATGTGTTGTGTTTTCTTCAAATCTATACTAATATAATAATACTTTGATAATGTATGGCATAGTATAAATATAATGCAATACAACACCAATATAATAATCTGATTTGATTAGATTAGAGCATTACTTTTTTTTCTTTTTTTGTTACATGAATGTATGTAAAAAAATACATTAAATGATTGTAAAATTAACCAAAAGTAACGATCTGATATATAAAAAAAGAAAATAGCACTCTTTAAATCATGGCTTATCACCTGAATTCACTGGTAAGTGTCATGGTAATATATCTGGCAGGATTTACCTGTTTGTTTTATCAATTTAACTTGTTTTCAAGGATCAGAGAACAAGGTCGCTCTAGTCAGTCCAAGCGATTGCATGTCTTCTGTGTGCAGTCCAAGAACGGATTGCTGGATGATGAAGTAGCCATCTATAAAAATGTGACCCCTGGGTCAGGGCCAGTGAGCAGCAAGACTGATTTATTTCCTTCAGGCTAGAAAACACTGTTTTCATGAAAGTCTAACGAGCAGCAGAGCTTTATTAAGCGTGCTGAGCCATACCTGGCTTGCCGTTCTTGAAATGTTCAAATAAGAAATAATTGCTTTGCTCGCTGGCTGGCTTTCATTTTCTGCTGTGTGCAGGCAACGCACGCCCAACGAAAATCTGTATCCCAGGTTGTTTTCCGAGAGATATATGCTGTCGTTTGTGTCGAGAGGCAGTAAGATAAAGTTGCAGGCGAAGCCTTTCAATCTTTTGAAGGATGGAGCGCCCTGCCATAAATGCACAGAGGGCAGACTGAAATACCATTAGAATAGCGCCTTTCTACATTCAGATGCTCGCTTGGCAATTGACAGTCTATTATTCATCGTGGATTAATGTTGTATGTGACACGGATGAGGAAAACGAAGCATGGCGATCCACAGTTTGATGATGTTGCAATGAGCTTAGTGTAACGCAGTGAAAATAGAATTGCATCTAAAACATCACAGCTTCATTTGTTGCTCAAAATAAACAGGCTTTCAAACTTTATTCTCAAAGTCATTCGAGGGAAATCACTGCGGCTGAAGTAAAGACAAGCGCTTCATGAATTAACCAATGAATTGGCATCTCTAACTGGGCAACATGCAATATGGAAAAGCAGCTGAAAACAAACCGACAGCCTGGTGACGCGTGTGCTTAATGATGAGCGCCGGCTTGTGCTCGGATATTAATATTTCAGACGTCAAGGCCCTCATGTCATACATTACTGAAAACATCCTCGCCATGCTTTGTTGTCCCCTGTAGTCCTTTTGCACTGCCGCAAGATAGACCTTAAAGCGGTAGTTCACCCAAAAAAGAAAATTATGTCATCGTTTACAAATTTTCATGTCGCTCCAGACTGGTATCATTTCATTAATTCTTTGGTATTAAAACAAAAGGTGTATTAGAAAAAATATTCTGGATCTCCTTTTAATATCAAGTCCCATGTACAGGTATTACTACAGCACTTTATACAACACAGGGCTGCAATTTCCAAAAGCATCGTAAGCATAAGTTGATCGTAGAACTATTGGTGACAATGGTTTTACGATCAATTTAGGCTTGCGATGCTCTTGGGAAACACAGCCCAGATTGTTTCAAATTGGCTTCACATTAATAAACAGGAAAACAGTGCTCTTAAAGGAACACTCCACTTTTTTGTAAATAGGCTCATTTTACAACTTTTTACAAATTAATTAATTTGTTGTCTATGTTTGCTGTTAAGGCTGTGAGTACACAAACAGTAGCAGCACCTCAAGCGGTTTGACCAAAGCTCACGCGAGTCCAACCCAAATGTTTATGATAGTTACCATGTATTTGCATTAGTTTATATCCAGCTGGTCGCTTTTAGGCATTCGTTAACCAGAGAATTTGCATATTTAAAACTGGTGACATAAAATAGAAAGATATAACGTGTGAGTTATGAATGCTGTAGAAGCATTGTTCATTGTTAGATTGTTAACATTTACTACATTTTTAAATTTAGTTAAGTTGCATCTGTTCAAATTAGTTAATAAACTAAAATAATAGTATAAACTCTAAACTAACATGAATGATCAAGGTATAATTAATATTAATTTATATTTAAAAAGCACACTACATTTTCATAGCTATTTTAATGGTTTATTGGGAAGGCTTTCTACTTAAATTTGAATTAATATAATGTGTTTCAATGTGTAAATATTTACTAGCAATTCAAATAGTTAAATAATAAAAATAGTCAAAATTGTTGCTATATCAATTTATGGTCATTGTTTAGCTTGATGACATTCATTTTCATTGAATAAGATAGGCCAGCACAAAAAAATAATAATGCTGCTGCAATTAGTTACTGTATAACAAATTAAAATTGGTTGAGAACTTAATTATCCAACTTAATCTAAAGTAAAATAAACTTATCATTTTAAGTCAAGCATGAACAATTTATTTTGTTCTAATGTTGAATTTTAAGTTGTGATAACTACTTGCAGCAACTACTTTTTTTTTTTTTATTATTATTTATTTTTAAGTGAGGATCGCTTTTATGTTCCATAGAAATCAAAGCATTGTTAATATCAAATGTTTGTAATTTCTGGGTGAACCATCCATTGAAAGATCTTTAAAGCTTCACATAATAAGAAATGATTTTAAAACATTGTAAAAATTGACATTTTGTATGTTCAGAGAACATTCTGAAATAATGTTTGCATAAAGCGTAATGGGGATTTTATTAGCGCCTTCTTGGAGCATATTTTTGTGAGTGTGAGCACAGACAGATTGGGAATGTGTTTGCTGTAAGACGGAGTGAGAGGTGTGAGGCTGATTATTGGATCAAGTGCTTTTGTGTTTCAGTTTTAGAGCAGACTGCAGCCTCTATTCCTGCTTCTGCTTCTTTCTGGTGCTTAAATCAAGAAGCTTCTGTTTTGCATGTATTCTGTTTGTAAAATCAAGCAGACAGGCTTTCAGTATGCCTAATTAATTACTAAAAAGGTTGCATTTCTAAGTCTGCATGCTTTATTCCTGGCCGTCTCTGCATTTGAGCTCATCTGAAGTCCTCTGCAGGTCTCGGGACAGACTGTGTGCTAATAGTTTAACCCCTGTTAATCGTCCCAATGCCGGTGTTGGACAAGCTTCTCTGTGCAGCACCTGTATTCCTAGTTGGAGTTAATTACTTTACTCATCCTGTGAAGCACAAAACCCTCTTAAGTTGAAAGCCAGATTAGCAGTAGAGACAGGCACTTTAATTCAAAGCTGAAGATGCTTACTTTGTGCTGTCAGAAGATTTAAGGCTGGATAACTAACAATATTGACCTCCAAACCTAACTGGAACATTTCTGCCATTCAGTTGCATGTGTTTTATGAAAGTCGCGACTCATGGAGGATAAATACTGTATACTCTATACATGTCCACTGACATTTAGTTTTATTAAGAAGAACATTGCATTATGCAGGATTTAATACTAGTTTTAATCATGACATTGTCCTCATAAAAGTTAGTTCACTGAAAAACATTTGGTGTAGAAACAATTTTCACTCTGAAAAGTTATTTTCATGGATTCCAAAATCTAATCAATGTGATGTTGAGAGTGTCATTTGCACTGAATAATTCAGTTTTTTTTCCTCTAAACAAACTTTTATGTCATTGACATCCCTTTTTTTGGAAATACACAGAATAAAATGTACTTTTATTTATTTTTATTTCATTTATTGAGGTTTATTTTGAAACAATTTTCATGCAACAATTGGCAAAAAAAGACAATGTGTGCAAAATTAAATATTTGTCTTTTATTTTATTACTGCTCTTAAACCAAAGCAAATTATTAAAATATTATCTGCGAAATAAAAATACTTGAGCTTTTTCTATACACTATTAGATATTTGAAATTAATTTTTAAAAGCAATACATTTATTTTCTTTCGCAATAAATGTCGCAATTCTTGCAATTAACGTTGACAGCCCTAAAAATACATAATAATAACTCTATCATTTTTTTCTCTCGTATATTTTGAGAATTCCCTAAAACTGAATCCTCCAGTTTGACAATCCCTGGTATAGACATAGATGTATTTGTACAGATTATTTAACATGTATTTAACAAAAATAAAACATTTAAGCACATTAGCTCTTCTAATATTGTATTTCAGTGGCAAGTCAGCATTAGATGTACAATAGAATATAATATGAGCCAATTAGTATGTGACACATTATTATTTATGTGACGTCTTAAATAGGTAGAAAGGTGTTTTACTTTGAAAGGACAATGTTTTTAGGACACATGAGTGTCTGAGATGGGTCTAAACTTAAAAACAAGCTCATTTAAGACAGAGAGTGAGCGAGAGAGAGAGAGAGAGAGAGAGAGAGAGATTACTACCTGCTGAATGTCTGACCTGATTCCCTGTGAGCCAGAACACATCTGGTATGGTTGTTTAATAAGACTGTTGTAAATAGTGAGGATTACAGATCACTTTAGGGTGGGGGTAAAACATCATGACAACAGAGCTGTTATCCTCATAAATCTGCCTGTATTTGTTCTGAAAACTCAGCCGGATTAATGAGTATGGAGATATGGGCCAGTAATCTGCTCCGTTGTTGGCATCACCTTTCCTGCTGCGTAGGGTGTCACTTAATTCCACAGCACTTCCTGTGGCGTCCCATTTGTGGCCATCATGGGTGTTACACTGGATTATGAATTTAAGTGTGTCACTTTTAAAACCATTCTTTGTTAGATTTGAAATGTCTGTTCTGTCCAAATTCAGTCACATCGGCTTTATTATAATTCAGAAAACCGTCAAATTTGGAGTCCATTAGAACAACTAGCTTTGAAAAGAAAATGAAAAATGAGTTTGAATAGTCACAGTCAATATGTTTTGATATGAGTTGGTCATCTGCTTTTTTGTTAAAAAAGAAATAAATTTTAGGTTTAGGTAGTAAAAAGATTTAAAAATATAAAATAACCAACAAAAAAACTATTATAATCAAAAATCAACTAAATGACAGTGGTATTATTATCTATATGGGGTGACAAAGATTACAAATTCAATTCTCTCAGAAATATACTTTAATTTTTTTATAGAACAAGTAAAATGAATGTTTATGTTTGTGGATTAATATTAAATTTATTTTTACATTGATATACAGTATATGCATTCTTTGAGAATTGATCTTAGTGTTGTTAATGATGTGCTATTAGGAGCATTTTTTTTATTTAATTTATTTATTTTTAATTTATTTATTTTATTTATTTTTACTATTTATTAAAATTTATTTTATTTTATTATACATATTTATTTATATATTTATTTATTGTTTGCTTGCTATGGCTTTTAATTTTAGAAACAACATGTTGTCCTTACATTATCATGCTTAAAGGGATAGTTCACCCAACCCGTTCATCTTCAGAACACGTAATCCATGTGCCATCAGGGGTTCAACCGTAATTTTACAAAGCTACTATACTTTTTGTGTGCAAAAAAAACACAAATAATGACTTTATTCAACAATTCGTCTCCTCCACATCACCCTGGCACCATTTTGGAGAGTATCGCGA
Source organism: Barbus barbus (assembly GCF_936440315.1). Classification (NCBI taxonomy): domain Eukaryota; kingdom Metazoa; phylum Chordata; class Actinopteri; order Cypriniformes; family Cyprinidae; genus Barbus; species Barbus barbus. The sequence continues at coordinate 2,507,496 of NC_136760.1, read as the reverse complement.
CGTATGCGTGTGCTTTGATCTGAACGTATTTGATCTGTGCGTGTGATCTGAACGTGAACAACGTATGCTCTCCTGTGTCAGCAGCTCCATGTGCTTACATTGTTCACGTTCAGATCAAAGCATGTGCATACGTCGTCATACTTTCCAAAATGGCGCCAGGGTGACGCGGAGGAGACGAATTATTGAGTAAATCACAAAAACTATTCTTGTAGCTTCGTAAAATTACAGTTGAACCCCTGATGTCACATGGACTATTTTAGCTTACTACGTTTCTGTGCCTTGATCGTGGTACTACCCTTGCTGTCTATGGGAGGGTCAGAGAGCTCATGGATTTCATCAGAAATATCTTTGTTTGTGTTCCAAAGATGAACGAAGGTCTTAAGGGGTTTGGAACGGCATGAGGGTGAGTAATTTTCACTTTTGGGTGAACTATCTCTTTAACATTTTTTTTACAGTTTAAATGGGTTTTTATGGATGAAAATATATAGATGCCTTTATATTTAAGGAAGGGGTTTCCTTTGAGATCATCACAGTTGGGCGTCAGTGGCATCAAAGCATTTAAAAAAAAATCTTGTCTACAGCACGAGGTTAAGGATGACAATGATTTTGTCTCCAGGAATCAATCTGTCAGTGTCTCAGAAACTCTGAGCAGAAGAATCGATGGCAGCTCTCACAGGTTCGGCAGAACTCACGGCTCTCGCACAAGTAGGTCATCACTCATAAAGCTGCTGTTTAATTGCTGCTCCCCTCCACTGACCCATGACAGCGGCAACTATCTGAGGACTGATGACCCTCTTCATTTGGCCCGTCCCGCGGGACGTCCCGCTCATTGGATCTGATCAACACTCAGCTCACTCAGCTCCAGCTCTCTGACTGTACCACAGCTTTGGCAGTAAATCATGTAATACAAGCATGCATTGTGTTACACAATTTACATACTAAATGTGAACGAGTACATATACAGCAAAATTCATAATTTCAGTTGTGTGAATTTGAAATAGCCCTACAGGAAGCTGAAATGACAGGAAGGGGAATTTATGGAATTACAGTTTAGAAATTCTACAAAATCACAAAACAGAAGAACTTCATCAGTCCAGAAACAAGAACTTCATTTTAACCAAATGAACTACACAGTTTTGACTGATTGTGTTTATTTATTCCCTGATTTATTATTATTATTATTATTAAACATATAACTTAGTTTGGAAAAATTACCAAATCAGCATAAGAAATTATAGCATAATGATTATGAAGAATCATGTGACACTGAAGACTAGAGCAATGATGCTAAAAATGAACCTTTGATTACATGAATAATTACTATTTTACATACAGTATATTCACATCTTAAATTATAATAACATTTCACAATATTACTGCTTTACTGTATTTTTGATTAAATAAATGCAGTCTTGTTAGCAGAAGAGACTTCGAAAACATTACAATTTGAAGCATTGATTGTCAACATCATTCAGGGTTTTTCTCTTGTGGTTTTGATACTATATGTGTTTAGGTTTTTCACTCAAAACTAATAAAAAAATGAAAAATTAATTCAATGAAAATTAATATTTAAGGCATTGATTGTCAATATCATCCAGCGTTTCTGAAAAAATCACATATGTTGTGTTTTTGATATTATGTTTAGGTATTTCATTCAAAACTAATAAAAAAATTAATTCAATAATACTTCAAATTTGAAGCATTGATATATCAATGTCAATATCATCCAGTGTTGACATTATGTTTATAGGTATTTCATTTAAAAATTAAAATTGAAAATGAACTGTATAATCAAAACTACACTTAGATGTTAGATCTTTTTTTTTTTTTTTTTACAATTTCATTCACTGTCATTCTTTTTCTGTAAAGTTTGAAGTGCGTAGTTTCTGCATCACTAGAGACAAACCCTTCAGCAGTCCATCACTGGGGACAACCAGATAGTCCAGCCACAATCTCACACCATTCTGAAGTTATATTTTTGGCCCTTTTGATGGAATAGAAAGGAAGCAATGGGAGAAGGGAACAAGATCAGGAAAGGGCCTTGAGCAAGGATTGGAACGCAGGTCGCCTGAAGCACTACCGCATGTCAGAACGACTCAAACTCCACCATATGAGAACAGCTCACTTACATCGGCTGTCCACATCAGGGTACATAAGCTTATTTAGGATAACTTTGTAATATATAATCATTTAAAATGATCTCATGTGTTTTCTTCTTTGTTGTTATTGTTGTCTTTGATGTGTAACACTGTAAATCTATAGGACAAATTTTGGAAGAAATTCTGACTAAATCAAATCAGTCATTTTGGGACTTTATTCAGTTTGCTTTCGTGATTTTACGTAACTTTTTTTGGCACACTTGCTGCCAATCTCAGCAAGCGTGATTTCACCCAAATGTGACTCCTTCAGTGTTTAGGCTTTAATCCTCAGCCTCTTTACATTGGAAAACAAAACATTTTTCAACACACATCCGAGAAGGTAATTGTTCTTGCTGTGCCTCCACATGCACGTGTGTCCCAATGGAGAGCAGATGTGAGATCACAGCCCAGCATATGCTCCACGACCCTAATGGACATTAGATCACTGCCCATTACCCAAACACTATTGATAAACCGCAGAGCGCTCATCCGATCCTCCCACTGTGTTCGGTTTTCATCAGCCAGGAAGCTAAGATTTTAACCCATGAAAAATATTTTAATTGAGATAACAAAAGCATCATCACTTTGTTAACCTTCCCAGAATCCCAGAATAAGGACACTTAAACCCTGGGTTAAGAAGTGTTTTCACAATGCACTTTTAACCTCTGGGTAACACGGAACAAGGGGTGCTAACTTTGGCAACAGAACCAATCATAAAGTGTCTCAGGACTTACTTCATTAAATATTCATGAGCTCTATACAGCCACAGAAATGCTCAGCATCTGAGAGGAAAATTCAAATATTGTATGATATGCCATACAAGGAAGCTTTTGAGTGTTTTAAGAGACTTAAAGTTGCACTACAGGACATTTTTGGATAAAACATAACAAAAATTTAATTGAACGAGTAGATGAAGAATTTGTGTTTTTGCTTTACCCTGATTTACTATGATATACCTGTATTTCTATAAATTTCCTAAAATGTATTTGAAATACATTTATTTCATGCTAAGTCTACTACAAATTCCTTTACATATTTATGTGCTTAAAGGTGACATATCATTAAAATCTGATTTTTTGCTAAACTCAGTGCATCTGCATACAGTTCTCATAAATAGTGACATTAAAACACATTTTACGCTTAATATTAAGAAATGTGTGTTGTGCACAAGTAGTACTCCAAATAAAGTAAGTCTTGAGCGATATGTCAGTAAATAGGATTATAGTTTTGAACTATACTTAGTATGAAATAAATGTATTTTAAATATATCACTTTTTTACTAGGGTAGTAATGCAGTGATGCAAACACAATTCAACTCTGCTATATAAAGCAGCTCTAAAAATACATTAGTAAACAGTCATTGTTCAGCTGAAATCAGTTCATTGTTGATTCACATAATTATTTATTTTGAGCGGTTGGTCAGATGTGGCAGGATATTTCATGTTATGTAATTTTCCACATGCACTTACTCATGGCATTTTTCCACCTCAAAGCATCAGATTGATCCTTGCAGAAGGGCTGTGTCCTAACAAATAATATGGAAAAACAACTCTGCAAGTTACTTGCTATTTTAGAGAGCCATTTTTTTCTCAGAATTGTGAGAAAAATGTGAGAGAATTTTGAGATAAAAAGTTGCAATTACTGAAAACAGGCTTTCATTAGGTCTCATAAATATACAAATAAGAACATTAACTCAGTTTACAAATATACAGTGTGAATCTTGAACCTGATTTCCCAGATAGTGTGACATGATAAACCAGGGCTTAAAGTGGCCCCTGATGAACCATCCATACAGCCATAGTAAAAGCTTTCTTTTAGCCAATAATAATGCAACATGCAAACATTTTAACACCAAGTGGCTTTGCTTCAGTGCGAGAGTGTCTTTTCTGGGTTTCTCTGTGAATACATTTCACCAGCATTACTGAGAGATGCCAGCTTGTGTATTCAAGACCTGGGGAAAGACGTGGTCCATGGTTCTACAGGGGCTTTTGTTCTCTCTCCCGATGCCCAAATCTCCCTCTTTATGCAGCAATCACTAACAGGTCTCGGATCAGTGATCCTGAAAAGAACACGGGAGCAACTGCCATGTTTCACTGTGAGCGAGCGCTGTTTGATACGCCGTGCTATACAGTTTATTTTTAACATCTGAATGAAGGTTTTGTTCTCCAATCTGAATGGGAGCTGTTGCCGGTGTGAAGTCTGAATTTATGTTTTTCCTTCCATTTGACATGAAGTGAACCCACAACAGAAATAGACATTTTTTTCATTTAAACAATGTTAGATGAACATCCAACTTAAAAAAGTTTCGATGTACAAATGTTTTTGTGCTGACGTTTTGAGAACATTAATGAACATTACTGGAAGAACGAAATAATTTTGATGACTTTATCATATTTCCCACATTTTTGGACAATGGTAAACAACAAGTAGGTGTATCTAAACATGTTTACATTATAATCTAATATAAATGTCTATCATTTCCTAAAACACTTCTGTTCTTATTTTTTCCTAGACATCACATGAAGGTTAGCTCTTATAAAGTGTGATAAGCCCTATAGTGTCATATATGTGCCCTATTGCCTATACTGCTGGAACAATATAGCAGGTGATAAGAATATAGTCCCAAATCCCATCATGAGAGAACCATTGTAAGGATTTATGTCTAGTTCTACTCCTACAGTGTAATGTTTTTGGGCTTGAAAACATGTGATGACTTCATTACCTGGTGTGTGGCTGCTTTGGTCCATCAGTTAATGGCTCTTTTTATCTTTACCTGGGGAATCTTACATTTCTCCCTGCAGTTTTGCTTGTAATGACTCTCTCCATATGGGACTCTTCAGGGGAAAGAGAAAATGTTTAACATCAGTGAAAGGCAGTTTACCTTTTATATTCACATTCAGCAGACACTTTTATCTAAAGCATATAAAACTTCATATAAATAAAAACAATTATTAATCTAGAATCAACAATATAAAAATGCTGCAATATCAAATTTCAAATTTAAGCAAGAATAGAACAATAACTTGAAGAGGTATTTATGAATAAGTAGAGGAAAAAAGAAAAGGCATATTTTGGTTAATAAACAGTGACTTTAAATATTTATGATTATATATCAGGTCCAGTTCTTGAATTTGATTTGCTAAGTGTGATTGTGGATATTTAGCACTGGGGATTTCACTGTTTGTATTTTCTCGTTAATACACAGTCCGTCAGTCTGTCCATTAGTGGTGATTTTTCAGTGACTCTTTCTGCATGTTACATAGTTACACCAGTAGGTTGCAACAAATGACTTTATAAGTGAGTCATTGAACCAACCGATTCATTTAAAATGATTATTCATTCAGTAGTGAAAAAAGTGACTGACCTTATGAATAAGCAATTGAACCATTCACTGAACCAATTGGTTTAAAGCAATCATTCAATCGGAGGCAAAAAAGCAACTGAGTCTATGAGTGAGTCATTGAACCATTCACTCAACTGATTCACTTAAACCAATTATTTGTTCAGGAGAGAAAAGTATCTGACATTATGAAGTGAATCAGTGAACAATTCACTGAACCGAATCATTTAAAACAGTCGTTCATTCAGAAGTGAAAAACTGACTGACGGTGCGTTCCAAACGGGATAAATCGCTCTCCGAAGGGTACTTCGGAGGGAAAACAATCATGGCCGCCATATTGAAGTGTCGTTCCAAACCGAAGTGCTCATAATTAGCCACTTCAAAGGGCCCTTCGGAATGAAGGATTTCGAAGGGTACAACTGATGGACACTTCGGGCCCCCATTGTCCTTTGCGCAGATTCTTTGCATGATGACGCCGCCTCCGTATAATGACGCAGAAGGGCACTTCAAGAAATAGTTGTTTGCTCCCCTACACCCTTCAACCCTTCAAAGCTCTCACTCCGGAGGGAAAACCCTTTGAAGGGATTAGGGCATAGGGATGAGCCCTTCCGAAAGGACCGCAGGGTGACTTTATGTGTGAGTCATTGAACCATTCACTCAACTGAACTATTTAAAACAGCCATTCGTTTAAAAGCCAAAAAGTGCCTGACTTTACGAGTGAGTCATTACTCAACAGATTGGTTTTAAAACACCAATTCATTCAGATATGTAATTCCACTTCTGCACATTGCTTGGTTGATTTTTTTCTATTGGATTCATTTAGAGCTATTTTCATGGCTTAAGCAAAATTTACAAAGTAATTGACTCGCTGTTTATTGAAATGTTTTATAAAAGAAACACTTTTTGCGCTTGCAATGATGTTGTTGCAGCTGCAGGTCTGGTCTGTTTTTCGACGACGTGTGTCTTACATTTGGTTTTTCAATGTTCAGCAAGACGAGGAAGCAATGAAATACAATTTCTGATAGTGAATTCTTTATGTATTAGGTCAACACTATGCCAGGATTTTTCATTGGGATCTGGAAAACAATCAAATTATTGACCCTCACTTGAAGGTGTAGGTCTTATAATCATGTCAAGAAGCGGTAACCCATTTTTTCTCACTAAAGAAGACATGAGATGAGCAGCCCGCTGCCCTTTGAACTGTGCATCATAATGTGGTTTTCCAGTCTTCAGCACTGGTCAATAAGAGCACAGGTTTGAAGGGGCGACTGTAGCAGCACTGCTCATGAGAGAGCCAGGGTCACGCTGAGGTCACTCAGACAATTATTCTTTATGAAGTCCATCACACCCTCCAACACGTACCATGTGTCCCGGTGGGCTCCAAAATAAAGCGCTAAAATGACTACCTCTATCATTCCTTAAATCACATGAGGAATTCCATGACCCAACTATCATGGAAATTCGATTTCTGCCAGGCAATAGTGAGTCTGCCGTGATGAAAGGCGCCGGTTGTCATCGCTCCTGGTGGCAATAATCAAAAATAATAAAGCAAGCCTAGAACAAAGCAAAAGCAAAAAGTGTGCGCATGGGATTATATGAATCATAAATGTTGCTTTGCCCAGATTATTCCATAAAACGTCTACATCTCTCCCTCTTCCAGCACATGTCCGCAGCAGCTGTTTTATTAGCTGCTCCTCCCTTTACACATTACCACACCAATTTAATTTCAGCTCGGGCGGAATGATCTGCCAGCGCCGCAACATTCCAGGAGCCAAATCCGTTTTTATGGCCCTAAACGGCTGTGGACCTAATGACCCCCTCTAATTACAAAGAGTCAATATTGTTGCATTCTAATCTTATTCCAATCACAAGAAGCTGAGCAATCGCTCACAGCCCACAATTCATGTCTATAAACTATGAGTCAATGTCCATTTGTTATGTCAGGATCCAGAGGGCTTTCCATTTCTACAAAGCCTCATCTTTTTTTAAGTTTGTAGGAATTTAAGTAAATGGCCTTGTGATATGGTGATAATGAAAAATGGGTGAGTTTAAACCCAAAGTCAAGCATCAAATGACATTTGAGAACAGCAGCCTGATTGATAACGAGTGAAGCAGTCGATAGAAGACGGTGACTTTATTAGCATCTCCAATTAGACATGAGATCAATATCTGCTGTGACATCCTGCCGATGAACGGGATCATCTGACAAACAGCGGCAGACAGTCGCCTGAATGTGACAAAATCAACTGTGGGTGAAGTCCCGATACGGACAGTGTCATTTGGGATTTCTTCATCAGAAAGCCCTGTGTTTACGGGAAATCCCACTTTGCATGCGGAACCGTAAATTGATATGCCCATGAAAATTCTGTCATCATTTACTCACCCTTGTGTCATTATAAACCTGTGTGCATGAAACCACAAAAGATATTTCATAAAAAAGTTGTAAATAAAACAGATTAGTGGAGTATGTTTTTCTGTACTATCAGTACACTAAATTATGAAACCCTGTTTCCGCTACTGAATAAATAATGAAAAGGCAATTGCAAGTTTATGTCTCACAATTCTGACTTTGTGACGCTTGTAATTGCAAGTTATAAAGTCCAATTCTGATGGGAAGAAAGACTATTTTCTTACAATTGAGCGTTTATATCTTGCAATTCTGACGTTATTTCTCAGCAGTACAATTTATATCACGCAATTTTGAAAAAAAGTCAGAATTACGAGTTTATTAATGGAATTCTGAGTAAATCAGAACTGTGTTATAAACTTGCAATTGCATGAAAAAAGTCAGAATTGTGAGATAAAAATTCGCAATTACCTTTTTATTTTTTCAATAGTAAATTAATGTTTATTAATACTATTCCAATTCCTCTACTTCCAAATTTCTCATTTAATTCAATGTGATTTGCTGTTTGTATTTATTTGTGAAATTTACTAGCAATTTCTGTGTGAAATTTTACTCTTTTTTTTTCCCAGTGTATTTCAACTGTTTTTTCCATATTAAAGTACTTGGGTCCAAATCAACACTTGACCATTGGCTTTCATTGTACATGGACAAAAACCCAGATGTTTTTCCAAATATCTTCGGTGCAGGGGAAAACAAGAATGTCTCCAATTAAGCGATTGAGGTGGTTTGTTGTTGGATGTAATGTCCCGACATTTGAGCCACTGAAGATGCAGAGGATTAACATTACTCTCATTTTGAAGTGAATACGCTGATCCTGATCTGCCTGTTTGCGCGAATCATTTGTGATTCCACGTCATCTACAGAAGAAGTGAGTATAAGGCTTTTTTTTTATGAATCTTTGCAAATCGCCTTTTCTAATAATGTGCTAGTTAGCCAGTTTCGCGGCTGATGTTTACGCGGCTGAAGTTTACGGTCACCCCATGGAAGAGAGGAGCGGGGGTCAGCAGAGCTCATCAGCATTTAAAGCAACATGGCCTAAAGAAATTTTAACCAAAGCATGTTATAGACTTATCATTAAGACCCTAAAGAATCATATCACCTTGTGAAAAATGGGCATCCGATGACCCCTTTAAAAAAGCACAATGAAATGTGACAAACGTCAAACACTGGCTTTATCATGGTGAAGCTTGTGTACGGTGCATGTTTTTAATCTGGTATCATTCTCTTGGCAGCCGCTGACAAACAGCATGAAACAACAATCCCTCCATTTCTACAGCATCCTCTCTTGACCTGTCATAATCACAATCGGATTCAGTGCCGTGTTGGATTAATGGAGCACAACACAAAAGCAAATCTCTTTTAACATACTATCATCGGATTTACAAAGGAAATCCTGAGGTCAGCTCCAGCATAGTGAGATACAGGCCTGTTTGTGCACGCATCCGAAAACTACTCTTAAAAAGTGTCCTGTTAGAGGAAAGACGATAGCTAACATAAAAACTGATGTTTTGAGTGTACTTGGAAAAACAGGCTGCAGTGCAAAACTGAAACTGGGCTGTGCCAAGGAATTATTTTGGATGCATTTCGTCGTTGCAGGTTGTTTGCTGCAACCTCATGCTTCATTCATTTGGTCACAAATTGTGTAATTTTTTTCTTGCTGTCACTCAATATGTGCCGACAGCTATCAGAGACAAAATCAATGAGTACTGTCATGTCAGATATTACTTGTAAATACTGATAAATGTAGCTTTCTTTTCAAAATGAACTGATAATATAGGATGCTTTAAAACTGATTGTCAGCTCTATTGAATTGTTACCAACACGGTTAAACAACATGAGATCTGACTGCTTTGAGTAATACCTAAAATAAATATTCATTCATTCATTTAGATAGTTTTTATAGTTTATTTCAAATTATTTTATTAATTATTTCAAATTAATTTATTTTAAATTATTTAAATTATTTCTTTCTAATATTTATTTGTTAATTTAGATTTTCACTTTTTATATTTTTATAATTCATTTACTTAATATTATTTAAGTATCTTTAATGATTCATTCATTCATTTGTTTGTTTGTTTATTTTAAATTATTTAATTGAAATTATTTTTAATATCAATTTGTTCATTTATATTTCTATATTTTTATTTATTTAAACTATTTAATTTAAATTATTTATTTATATTTTAATATTTATTTGTTAATTTATATTTTTTATTTATTTTTCGTTTTAAAATTAATTTATTTAACATTTATTTATCTCAATCTATTTATTTATTTTAGACTATTTAATTTAAATTATTAGTTTTTTATATTTTAATTAATTTAATGTTAATTTATATTTATATATTTTTATTATTTATTCAATTAATTTATTCATTTATATATCTTAAACTCTTCCTTCCTTCCTTCCTTTCTTCCTTCCTTTCTTCCTTCCTTCCTTCCTTCCTTCCTTCTTTCCTTCTTTCCTTCCTTCCTTCCTTCCTTCCTTTCTTCCTTTCTTCCTTTCTTCCTTCCTTCCTTCCTTCTTTCCTTCTTTCCTTCCTTCCTTCCTTCCTTCCTTTCTTCCTTCCTTTCTTCCTTCCTTCCTTCCTTCCTTCCTTCCTTCCTTTCTTTCTTCCTTCCTTCCTTCCTTCCTTCCTTCCTTCTTTCCTTCCTTCCTTCCTTCCTTCCTTCTTTCCTTTCTTTCTTCCTTCCTTCCTTCCTTGCTTCCTTCCTTCCTTCCTTGCTTCCTTCCTTCCTTCCTTCCATTCTTCATTCATTCCTTCCTTCCTTGCTTCCTTTCTTTCTTCCTTCCTTCCTTCCTTCCTTCCTTCCTTCTTTCCTTCCTTCCTTCCTTCCTTCCTTCTTTCCTTTCTTTCTTCCTTCCTTCCTTCCTTGCTTCCTTCCTTGCTTCCTTCCTTCCTTCCTTCCTTCCTTCCTTCCTTGCTTCCTTCCTTCCTTCCTTGCTTCCTTCCTTCCTTCCTTCCTTCCATTCTTCATTCATTCCTTCCTTCCTTGCTTCCTTTCTTTCTTCCTTCCTTCCTTCCTTCCTTCCTTCCTTCCTTCTTTCCTTCCTTCCTTCCTTCCTTCCTTCTTTCCTTTCTTTCTTCCTTCTTTCCTTTCTTTCTTCCTTCCTTCCTTCCTTGCTTCCTTCCTTGCTTCCTTCCTTCCTTCCTTGCTTCCTTCCTTCCTTCCTTCCATTCTTCATTCATTCCTTCCTTCCTTGCTTCCTTCCTTGCTTCCTTCCTTCCTTCCTTTCTTTCTTCCTTCCTTCCTTCCTTTCTTTCTTTCTTCTTTCCTTCCTTCCTTCCTTCCTTCCTTCCTTCCTTCCTTCCTTTCTTTCCTTCCTTCCTTCCTTTCTTTCTTTCTTTCTTTCTTTCTTTCTTTCTTTCTTTCTCTTTCTTTCTTTCTTTCTTTCTTTCTTTCTTTCTTTCTTTCTTCCTTCCTTTCTTTCTTTCCTTCCTTCCTTCCTTCCTTTCTTTCTTTCTTTCTTTCTTTCTTTCTTTCTTTCTTCCTTCCTTTCTTCCTTTCTTCCTTCCTTTCTTCCATCCTTCCATCCATCCTTCCATCCATCCATCCATCCATCCATCCTTCCATCCATCCATGCATCCATTCTGGTAAATGTGTTTTGTCCCATGTCTCAACAATCTGTGATTTCAGTGCAAAGGCAGTAAGATTCGTAAAGATTGTAAAGTTTATTTAAATTTTCTTTTGAAATGCAATTGAAATTTTGCAAATTCACATACTGCTGAAATGAAAGACTGAATATAGGCAGCAGATTCCCTTCATTTGGATGAATAATTTAGCTTTCTGCCATGTGTGTCATAATGTCTGCCCATTAGTGTAATTAATGCCACTAATTAGCAGACCATCATTAATACAAGTCTAATGACAACTGCATGAGCAACAAAGACTTCATTTATGGCATCTGCTGTCACACGAATCCTTCAGTCGCTATGGCCGACATCCAAACCCATGATGTAGGCTACAAATGAAATTTAAAATAATGCTTCTTACAGAAGGAACGCATTCATATAAAGCCTTTCATTTGTGCTAAATAAAATCAAAGACTGACTTAAGGTCTTTCAGTATCTAACTGCAGCGACTTTCCTCGGAAATGAAAAATGAAACGCGGTAAATCCAGCCAAGTATCCTGTAAAGTAAGAGTTTAATAAAAGATTAATTCAAACTCCATCCTCAAGATTAAAGTCTAATCTGGGATAAAGCATCCAGTGGGATGTGTTTGTTTCCATCAGTCAAACGAGACGAACGATGCTGAGAAACAGTCCTGCATGCACATTAATGAAAAACACAAGGACATCCATCCAGCCACAGCACATCCGTGAGAAAATCAGGGCCTATTTTAATTCAGTGAGTGAGGCAGGTGCGCAATCAGAGGCTACGCTTGATTTAAAGAGCTGGAATTGGCCAGATTCGTTAGAGCGTTGCCACATCACCCGTAAATCAACACGCTGTCAATAAATGTAGCCTTTAAATATTAATAAGCGAGGCTCCTTTCTTCATATGAGGGCGGCGATTGAACGCATCCCCCTCCTCGTGTCATCTCAACCTCACGACCATCTACTCAGCGTTTTTTTAGTAGGCCATTTACCAAATCACCAGTCCAGAATGACACGCAATATGAAAAAGCATTGTCTTTTTATATTGAGTTGTGTGCGTCAAACGCTTTATATCATGTATCGCTCAAAAATATTGATGGTCTGTGTTGCAACAAAATGCAAAATGCTACAGCGCTCAAAATGTTTTTCAATGAAATGCTTTTGAATAAAACTTTTTAAAAAGCCACTGTGGGGGTCCCTAAGATATTGTTCAGAAATTTCAACTTTAAAAGCAATATTTTGGGTTCAGTATACAAATTGAGATCAATTAACAGCATTTGTGGGATAATGTTGATTTCCACAAAAAATGGCAACACTTAAAAATGAAGCTTGTTTTTTTTTTTTTTGAAGTACATTACTTAATTTTTATTTTAAAAAAAATGATGAATAGTAAAAATGATGTATAATAAAATACATTATATATTAAAGTTATATATAATAAAATGCATTGATTTTATTAGATTTTTCATTGTTTTTTCACCCCATGACTCAATTAGAAATCAGTCATTTCAAAGCAAAGGCATTTTTTATTAGAGAAGTTTAATTTGATTAAAAATAATGGACTAAACATTGTTTGTAAAATGCTACAGCTTTCAAAATGTTTTTTAGTTAAATGCTTTTGAATAAAATATTGAATAAAACACCATATAATGTTTCATTTAAACTACATTAGTTAACATGAACTAAATTATTAAATTATTGTTAAATAAAAAAATTGTTAAATTATACATAATTACTAAAAATAGACAGAAAAGTGTTACCGTGTCTATTGTTCATGTCATGCACATATGTGACCGTGGACCACAAAACCAGTCAAAAGGGTCAATTTTTTGAAACTGAGATTTCTACATCATCTGAAAACTGAATAAATAATATTTCCATTGATGTATGGTTTGTTATGATAGGACAATATTTGGCTGAGATAAAACTATTTGAAAATCTGGAATCTGAGGGTGCAAAAAAATCGAAATATTGAGAAAATCACCTTTAAAGTTGTTCAAATGAAGTTCTTGTTTTGATTAGGAAATTTACAAAGTATCTTATATACAAAAGATATTTAATGTCCTAATGATTTTTGGCATAAAAGAAAAATCAATCAATTTGTCCCATACGATGTATTTTTGACTATTGCTATAAATATACCCCAGCAACTTCAGACTGATTTTGTGATCCAGGGTCACATATACTTTGTTACAATGTGAAAGTATGTTCATGTTTATTTTAATGTTTAAAAAGTGTTTTTTTTTTTTTCTTTAAAGAGGAGGGACAAATGCACATGAATTCTTGTGGTAGTCAACATATGCCGCAAATGCATGGATTACGCTTACTTACTTTAAGGCGATTGTTGCTAAGATTTGAGATGTTGGTAAATTAGCATGATTCATTCAGCTGTCAGTATGAAAGCAGGGTCAGATCCCCCTGGGGCGAGTGACCCGTCGGATAAAGACTCGCGGAGGCCAGCTGGACTTTAACTCGGTGTCAAGGACCCTTCTCATGCTGGCATTAACATAACAACATAACAGACTGTATTCATTAGGATCCGTGTTTGTGTGAGTGACATGTGTGCCGTCAGGCGTCTCCTCACCTCTCCTACAGATCCACTCGTTTTCAGCGTTTGCCTTCAGCGCTCCTCCAGGATTACAGCCTGTGCTGTTCAAAATGCGGCGGGATTTAATGAGCTCAGCTGTAGATTATTCATCTTTAACAATATCTCCTCACAGAGCTGGTGCATAGAAACACACGCACACACGTCATTACTGATGTACCGACTACAGAACTGGATAAAGCCTATGGGGGCAAGTTGTCATGCCTCTTAATCCAGTGAATATTTCCCCAGAAGAGGGAACGTTCTGACAAGGTTCTCCTAAAGGGATAGTTCACCCAAAAATGAAATGATGTCATTAATTACTCACCCTCATGTTGTTCCAAACCCCTAAGACCTACCCCTGATGTTACATGGGCTATTTTAACAATGTCCTTACTACGTTTCTGGACCTTGAACGTGGTTCTGTCTATGGAGGGTCAGAAAGCTCTTGGATTTCATCAAAAATATCTTCATTTGTGTCCTGAAGATGAACAAAGGTCTTATGGGACAACATGAGGAGAGTAATAAATGACTGAATTTTCAGTTTTGGGTGAACTATCCCTTTAAAGTTAGAATAAACATTTGAGAAAAAAAAAAAAAAAACATTAGCGCAAAAACATTATTTATTGTTTGTGAACATTTTTCATTTTTCAACATGTTAGTTGGAAGTTCTTCTGGACGTTTGTGTAATTTTTTAATAATGTTATTACTTGTTTCAGAACATTTAGGGAACATTTAAGAGTAACATTTCCTTTACAAAAATTATTAAATTGAAAGAAAGATTGAAAAATAATACAATGGAGTTTTCACTTGCCATTTTATTCACCAAAAATAAATAAATCAATAAATAAAGGAAACAAAAACTTTCAGTAACACTCCAGTAGGAGGACCAATTCTCACTATTAATTAGTTGCTTATTAGCATATTGTTTATTATTAGTACTGTTTATTAGTATCATAAAGCACATCATCAGCATGAGCATATTCTACATCTCTAATCCTAAATTTAACAACTACCTTACTAACTGTTAATAAATTAGGAGTGCATTGAGGCAAAAATCATTGTGAATGTTAGTTAATATCAAGAATTGGACATTAAATTAAAGTGTTTTTTTAATTTATTTAACTTTATTTAAATGTTTATTTGTAATATTCCAACAACATTGAAATGTCCAGTTTTCTTGTCTTCATTAGAAAGTTATTTAAATTTTCCTAAAAACAATTCTGACCACATAATGTTCTTTAAATGTTTATTTTTAATATTTTAAGAATGTTTTTTTTCCTGAATGTTATAAAAAAGCGTTCATCAATCAAGTACAAATAACATGTTTAGAGAATGTTGATCTCAGATTATATATTTCTGTAGACACACGTTAAGTGCTGGCTACAAAAAAAAAAAAAAAGTATTTTGTTTCCACCATTATTGTGCAGAATTAAGGATATTGTTCATTGAACTCATGCTGACCTTTTGTGACAACATGCCCCGATAGGGCCATTAAATGAACTTTTATAGCTAAATTAAACAGTAAATCAATTTGAAACACATGAAACAGAAAACAATGTAAATGTATATTTTACAAACATCACTTTTTGATCATACTCCTGCTCATTTGCTGCAGTACTGTAACAGGCCAGGATTTAAGTTGTTTTGCTATGTTAGTTGATGTGCTCTAATATCATAGTACCATAACATAGCTATTAAACCCTGTTTTCGTGTTTACAATAACAATTTGAACACTACTTTAATTATATATCAGACATGTATCAAATGTATTATGTATATGCTTTATGAAAGCCTGACTCTGTGAATATCAGTACGCCTCATCAAGCACATGTTTGTACTGTTTTCTGGTGTATGTCAGTCATCAGTGTGTGTTTGGCTTGTGCTTACTGCCATCTTCAGGTGCAACAGTGCTGCTGTTTCATCACTAGGTGCCACTGGGTGCTGATAGTAAGTCACATCACGGCAGCTTTATATGATCTCTGCATACTTGATGCATTGAAGAAAAAAGACACTGGAAAGTCTTAAGTTATATGGATGAAGACTAATCATTTTCAAGTTTTTTTTCACTGGTGAATTTTGAGATTTTAGACTATTTTGCTTCCATATCATGTCTTCTTTCAGATTAGAGGAAATAAAACATCCGATATGTACATTTAAGTGTTTATTTTATTGCAACTTATCAATTTGCATCTGTATATTTCAATTCTCAAATCTCTCTTACATACAGCAAACTTTACAGTCTATATTCTGAAGGCTTTTACTGAGGGGCTTATTCAGATATCATTCATACTGATTTATATAACATTTTATTCCTATAAACATGGTGAAAATATCTTTGTTTTCTGTCTGTTGACAGTATTTTCTGATGTATGGAGTGATAAAAAGAGAAATCCAAAATCCCCTCTGGAAAAACCTTTTATGTCAACAAATTTCTAATTTCTGTTCTGGAAATGTATGCAAATGAGTGCATATTTCATTAGACAATGCCTCATTTGCATATTTAAACATACCACACAAGAAAACTTTTAATAGAAAACAATTGTGCTGGGATTAATCAACTGGGGAAGTATGATATCTATTGTTTAATACACTTGTAGTGTTTAGAGATCATGTAGCAGTTCAAAGCTGATGAAAGCCTGGCGTCTCTCTTTATTTCAGCTGCTCGTCCATGGCTCCGTCCTTCACGCCGGCGGCCACCACAGCGAAGAAGAAGCTGGGCAGCAGCGAGCGGATGTAGAGAGCAGCCCATGGCACAGGATGGGCGAGGAGGACCTCTCGATTGTGCCGGTTCACCGTCCTCACGATCTCGTGGGCCAGACTGCTGGGAGTCACGCCGTGAGTGTTCAACTTACTGGAGATGTCTGGAACAAGACTGGAGTCAGTGGATCTGCTTCAAAACCTGAAGAGCAGCCCTTGCTATTTATTGCCTACATAGACTGCTGCCTTCTAAGGAACCGTATTAGAGACAGATTTGGAATGATCTACATAGACAACCAGTCTGTGCTTCAAACAAATAGAACAGAGTCTGGTTTTAGCAGCTGCTAACAATATGATACTCTAATAAGCATAAATATACAGTAATACTGGGTTAATTACTACCAGCTAATTTTTTATTAGATTGAACTGTGCGTGTGTGTGTGTTTGTGTGTGTGTGTGTACACTGCTGCTCAAAATTTTGGGATCAGTAAGATTTTTAATATTTTTTAAAGTTCCTTCTGCTCATCAAGGCTGTATCTATTTGATCAAAAATACAGAAAAAAACTGTTATTTTGGGAAATATTATTGCAATTTAAAATAACAGTTTTCTATTTTAATATACTCTAAAATATAATTTATTTCTGAGATCAAAGCTGTATTTTCAGCATCATTACTCCAGTCTTCAGTGTCACATGATCCTTCAGAAATCACTCTAATATGCTGATTTATAATCAATGGGGAAACCATTGTGCTGCTTCATATTGTTGGGGGGGACTCATGTTTTTTTTTTTTTTTTTTCTTTTTAACATTAATAAAATGTTAAAAAGAACTTTTGTGTTACAATATTTTTGGGGTCAGTACATTTTGTCTTTCATTTTTTTTTTTTATAAATTAATACTTTTATTCAGGAGGGATGAATAAAAAGTCATAGTAAAAACTTATATTGTTATTTATTGCTATTCATCAAAGAATCAAAGAAAAAAGTATCACATGTTCCAAAAAACAATATGAAGCAGCACAATCGTTTCAACACTCATAATAAATCAGCATATTAGAATGATTTATAAAAGATCATGTAACACTGAAGACTGGAGTAATGATGCTGAAAATTCAGCTTTGATCACAGCAATAAGTTCTATTTTAAAGTATATTAAAATAGGAAACCAATATTAGAAATTGCAATAAGATTTCACAATAATACCAGTTTTTCTGTATTTTTGATCAAATAAATACAGCCTTGATGAGACAGAAGAAACTCCCGTAATATATATATATATATATATATTTATTTATTTATGTGATCTAATATATTTAATATATTTAAGTATTTCATGCATACTTCAATAAAAATTTATGAATCACACTTCTGTCAAAGCCAAGCCTATACCTACCCAATCTGGCAATGCTCTATAGTGCACCTATGATGCCATAAAGTCCTGTCTACACAGGCTGGTTTCTCACTAGGTGAGAAAGGCGTGACACCGACAGAGACTAACAAACAAAAGGTGTGCGATGCAATTAGTGTAACACGGACGTCAGGAACCAGATGTATCTGAGGGTGTATGTCAGCATTTTTACTGTACATAATGAACAAGTAGCTACACTAATACTTTGGATAACTGAGCGTTTCTGTGACTCAGTGCCAGTTGGGTTACTCACAGGCCCAGAGGGGGTTGGTGGGCGGAGTTTGGGAGGGAGAGCCGTTCTCTGCTACTGCATTAATGAAGGTGTGGCTGATGGTGCTGACGGAGATCCCGTACTCCTCCACCTCTGCTCTCAGACAGTCAAAGAACGCCTGGACTGCATGCTTGGACGCGGCATCTGAAAACACATCAGATGCAAAGTAGTGCATATTTAATTAATACCTTATTTGCATACATTTGAATGGGTGCCGTCAGAATGAGAGTCCACACAGTTTATAAAAACATCATAATAATCCACAAGTAATCCACACCACTCCAGTCCATCAGTTAACATCTGGAGAAGACAAAAGCTGCATATTTGTCAGAAACAAATGCATCATTAAGATGTTTTTAACTTCAAACCGTTGCTTCTAACTAAAATATGATATAATGATATAATCCATAATCTATAACAGCACTTTCTCCAATGAAAAAGTCCATCTCCTGTTGTCTCTCACATCAAAATCCACGCATTATATTTGTTCAGAACTGTTTTGGCTTGTAAAATCTGTGCAGATTTCTCTCCTGATTCAGACCAGACAACCTTTTCACTGGATGAAGTGTTATGGATTATGGACTGGTATTTTAGTTAAAAACATCTGTTTGTTACAAGCACACAGTGGATTATTGTGATATTTTTATCAGCAGTTTGGACTCTCATTCTGACGGCACCCATTCACTGCAGAGCATCCATTGGTGAGCAAGTGATGGAAGTGACTCTTACAGCATGTTCGGAATGGTAGAGCCAGTTTCCCTTGGATGCTGTTGACCAGCACAAACTGACCCGTCCGTCTCGTGATCATTAATGGAAGAATGCCTGCAACAAAATCAAGCAGAGCTTTAGCATTCTTTCTGCCAATAAACCATCGGCATGATCCTCGCTGTGTTTCTGCAGCCGTCTACCTTTGGCCAGTGTTATGGGCCCGAAATAGTTGACGTCCATGACGGTTTTGTCCATCTCCAGAGAAAGATTCTGCACCGGTGCTTTGATCTTCATGCTGCTGTTGCATATCAGCACATCCACACAGCCGTAACACTCTCCAATCTCTGTGATCACTTCCGAAATGTTCTCCATATCGCTGAAGTCCAGCAGTACCAGCTTGGGTGTGAAAGTCTGAAACAGGAAGTATAGATAGTAGGAAGCCAGATGCCACATTAATGCCTGAAAATACTTTTGGAGGTCAGTAATGTGGGTGTGTGTGAATACACACATATACATATATATATATATATATATGTGTGTGTGTGTGTGTGTGTGTGTGTGTGTGTGTGTGTATTCAGAGAGAAAACAGTTATTAAGCTATTAAGTTTTAAGCTTATTACTAATAATATACAATATAATTGCTTTTACTGTATCTTGGATTAAATACATGCACATTGGTGAGCAGAAGATATTCATTATATTTAGAGATGTTTACTGGAGAAAGAAGAAAAATTTGAATTGTTTTGGTGCTCTATTTTTTTAAGCATCATAGAATGTTCTAGTATATATTTTACACAGTACCATACAATTTTTGGGGGGGTTAATTATGTTTTTTTAAAGAAATAAATTTAAGTCTTCAAAAATTAAAAGAGATTAAAAGAGTATGTGGGTTTAATAGAATTGTTTAAAATAAATATCTTATGCAGTTTTGCCTCTCAAGTAACTTTATTTTGTTTTAAAGGTATTTTTACTGGAGAAAAATGATGTTCTGCTGTGTTCTTTGATCATATTAGTACTGAGTGTTTTTAATGATTACTGACCAGCCATAATTTAGGTTTTTGCCTTTTAATAGCATTTAAAAATGCAACATTTCTCATGGCAGTATGATTATGATAGAATAAATGAAGTCAACATGTTGTCTGAAACAACAGAGGACCAGAGACTCGTGGACATTCGGCTGCCAGGAGGAAATCCTGCCATTGTTCATGACAGAGGAAGAAACGCTGACAGAGACACACAGACACGGCCTGAACTATATGAAAATCCTGAAAGTGAAGAGTGCGAGTGATCACAGTGAACATGAGACAGGCTTGCTGATGGTTTCTGTCTTTTGGGCTGTAGGTCTAATAATGTGGTTTAATACTCACTTTACTGGGGTCTGATCCACTGCACAGAGAATCATACAGAGATTCAAGCTTATCCCAGCTCAGCCCGCACAAAACCAGCCTCGCGCCGCCTTCATGAAACAGTCTGGCACATTCTGACAAACACAGGACAGAGCCAGGATCAGAGGATGACAACACTGCGGAGAAATGCCTTCTCAGTGGAGGATACGTGCAATGCAAGTCAAGTTTGGCTAAAATGGAACACTAATATAACATAATAAAAAAATAAAATATATATATATATATACACACACATATATATTAGATAGTAACATATTAAATTGTTTTCTGAAAATTGTTTTAAAATTAAGTGAGGTTTTTATTTGCTGAAAACATAAAAAATATATGCTACTGAGGTCAGAAAAAAAAATCACACATTTATGAAAATTTATGAAAGATTGCTTCTGCCAGGATAAAAAATTTAAAGGTAATTGTGACTTTTCATTTCACAACTCTGACTTTTTTTCTTGCTTTTCTTAGAATTGAGGGAAGTAAACTCAGAACTGCAAGATATAAACGATTTGCGAGACATAAACTTGCAAATAAAAAAAAAAAAAAGTCTAAACTGTGAGATAAAAAGTTGCAGTTATTTTTATTTTTTAAACCTGTGCTGGAAATGGGCTTCCAGTGAAAACTAGTTTATTTTCCTGAACTTATGACCTTTTCTGATTGAAAGATATTTTCTTTTTTAAGTTTGAATTCGCTTTTTTTTAATACATTTTTCAGAAAGCAATACTTAATATGCTATTGTGATTCTCCAGTAAATGTATCCAGTAAATTGTTTTAAGAATGTTTAGATATTTTACAAAAGTATTGAGTAGGAAATATTATTTTAGCCGTAGCCCATGTACAATAGCAGAAAGAATGGAGGACCTGCAAATAGTGTGATGAAATGCGGTCTATCCTTAGTAAAACATGATAAAAGTGTTATCTGCTCATTCCTTTCAGAGACCAATATCTGTAAAGGCAACAAAAGCGTCTGCTGACCCAATCACAACACAGAAACCCCCACAATCCCATCAGTCTGAAAGCACACAGCTCACGGTTTATCAGTCTTTATGCTCTCTGCTTTCTTTCAGACTCACACTGACTGCTCTTTGTCCTCTGTACAGATGAATTGATGAGATCCTTTCACCAAACCCATCACACACACTGAACTGTACAGAACACGTTGTACACATGCTTACTCAAAATAATATGTTTAATAAAAATAAAAAGTAATAATTACTCATGGCAGCATTTTTATGACAATACAGTATTATAAAAAAAAAAAAAAAAAAATACATTTTGGGTGGACCGTGGGTGAACCATAATAATATATTCTCATAAAACATAAAAATAATTTATATGTTGAAGAACCTCCAATATCCATGGAACCTTTTCACTGGACAAAAGGTACTTAAAGATGTAAAAAAGATGTTCTAAATGTTCTTCACAGTAAGTTTTATACTGGCTTTGTTTAATTTTGTGGTGAAGTATAATTAATAGAATTTTAATTAAGCATTACCACTTCCCATTCCGGACACGGCGTCTGTGATCACCACAACTTTGTTCCGCACCATGGACTTGGACATGAAGCGCATGACCTCATTGTAAACATAGTAAACTCCAGCGAAAACCACGATCAGCAGCGGCAGCACCATAAACGATGGGATGCCCATCTTCTGAAAACCAAGAAAAATAGAGTTCATTTCATAACTAAAATCAAACCTTTGCATGAACACTTGCTGTTACACTGTGACAGATGCTACAGTATCATTGATTTACAAGGCAATATTTTTGGCTTGACAACATTTAAATGAATAGTTCACCCAAAAATTAAAATCCTCTCATCATTTACTCGTGACGTTTCAAGCCTGTATGACTTTCCTTGTTCAGCAGAACACAAGAGAAGATGTTAAGCAGAATAGTGACTGACAGCCTCGATTACCACTGATTTCATTGAATCTTTGGTCTCCATTAATGGTGAGATTTTTCATTCTAGGGTGAACTTTAAAGGAAAAGTTCATACAAATATATATATATATAGTTTTTTTTATATATATATATATATAAATGTGCTCACCCACAGGTCATCCGAGATGTTTTTACATCAGATTTGGAGAAATGTAACTTTCCATCACTTGCTCACCAATAGATCCTCTGCAGTGAATGGGTGCCGTCAGAATGAGAGTCCAAACAGCTGATAAAAACACCACAATAATCCACACCACTCCAGTCCATCAGTTAACATCTGGAGAAGCAAAAAGCTACGTGTTTGTAAGAAACAAATCCATCAAGACGTTTTAAACTTAAGACTCAAAATCCACCAACATACTTGTTTAGAGCTGGTTTTTGCTTGTAAACAGTGTTTAATCTGTTGAGATTTCTCTCCTGATTCAGACCAGACCATTTTTTTTTTCACTGGAAGAACGCGTTATTATGGATTATGGACTAGTTTTTGGTTAAAAGTCTTATTGATGGATTTGTTTTACAAACACGCAACTTTTTGCTTCACAGGACATTGACTGATGGACTGGATTACTTGTGGATTACCGTGATGTGTTTTTATCAGCTGTTTGGACTCTCATTCTGACGGCACCCATTCACTGCAGTGGATCCATCGCTAAGCAAGTGATGACATGTTATTTCTCCAAATCTGATGAAGAAACAAACTCATCTACATCTTGGAAAGTCTGAGGGTGAGGACATTTTCAGCAAATGTTTATTTGTGTGCGAACTATTTGTTGAACAAATGCTGATCAGCTGTATACAGTAATGTGTGTCACTAGTTCCATAAAAGTGTGGCTGAGGACAAGATCTATAAATAGCCAAGCTCTCGCCACTGACACTGGACACACAAGAAGCACATATTTGGACATACATGAAGAGAATAGATGTGCCTCTCTCACTGTTACTGCATTCAATGATTTAGCCAACAACCATTTTGTTGCTTTTTAACAAACCCTTTCCAAGTCCAACACAAGCAACAGTGTCACAGATAGATTACTACCTGACCAGCACTGCTATATAGTGCCAATCAACAGCATACGCACTAACCTACATGCAGGCAACCGTAATCTGTTTTATTTTCAGTGTACTTACAGTGTGTGTAAAGAGTTAAGCCAGCCTTCAGTGGAAATGTGTGTTGTTGTCCGGTCAGGGAAGCAGACTGAAGCCTGCCGTCCTCCCTGTTCATTCAGAGCCAGTGGCAGCCAGGGAACTCGTCCGGATCACAGCTCTTTTAATAGCATGTGGCTGAGCCACTGACGGCTCATGCATGTTGTGAATACTATCTCAGGCATGTAGAGAGGCATTCAAGGTTACCTTGAGCTTCTTTCTATATTGCATTGTATAAAATTATACATTTTAAGATGTCTTTGTTAAAATGTAATTATACATTCAAGTTTTGAGTACATAGTACTACATATAATTTATAGTTAGGGTTGGAAATAGGGTTTGGTTTAGGGTTAGTTGCATTTAGTTATGCATAATGTACTGTTATTAATAGAGTAAGTACATGTAACATGTAATGTGGACACTGTAAAATAACGTTTTTTTATTGATAGTGCATATGTAAAATATTGTTAAAATGCACAAATCGCATATTGTTTATGGATTTTAAATTGTATTTATTGATATTGCATATGTAAAAAATGGTCAAAATGCACCATAGACATTATTTATGCAATTACACTGAAAAATACATGGTGCAGAAACTATTTTCACTCAGAAAATACTTTTTTTTACACATAGAAATAGCAAATAAAATTGCATTTAAACATGCAATTGCTGAAATAGTATTTTCTTGTAAAGCCTTATTTATTTATTTTACAGCGCACATAAGCAGTTTAACATATTAAGATTATTAACATAATTTTTGGGGTTACCTGTTTATAAAACGTACTGGGTTACACAATAAAGATAAACAACAGTTTCAAAGTAGCTTATATTTAATTTTCAAACGATTTTCAAGTGCCATATGAAAGCAAAACACCTTAATTCAGCAAAAATCAAATGATATTAAACTTAATTTAAAAAATAAAAACATTTAAAAAGAAATTAAGGTTCAGTTTATTACATTCTTGAGACAAAACTCAGTCAATGAATGAATCAAACATTTTATAAAAGCAATATCCCATAAAATAAGCAACATCCTTTCAAATATTAGTATATTGTATAGATGCGAATGATGTTAATGTGTGATTGCAAAGATGAAGCTATGCATAGCCTATATAGACAATAACAATAATCCATCGAGAAGGGTTTACATATGTATTTGCATTATTTGACAACTGTATTATTATTTATTTATTTATTACCCCACGTCAATTTTATAGGCTACTCTTTTTGTACTGAATTGTGCACATGTTCACTACTATCCACTGGATATGTTCGCTCCGGGACCATCCTGCTCTCGCGCTTCGAACTCTCGCGAGAGAAAATGAAATTCCAGCAGCAAATCTACGAGCTCGCGACCTCCCTCCATTGGGAAAGCTCGAGCACGACTGAGGGGAGAGTAAACTGTCCCTCGCTAGCCTGGAAAAGCTTCGAAACGACGCGTTTATCGCAGCTCGCAGAGCCGTAAGGTTCGAGCTAAGACATGCCCGGTACCGGCGGAGGATAACATGTCAGGTTCGCCAAACATTGGGATTTTTAACGCTCCGTTAAACGAGCAGGAGTGGCTTCATTAGCGAGCTAACTGACGCTAGCGGTGAAGTGCGTGAAAACTTCGAGCCTGAGAGAGAATTTGCCATTGGGATTGAAAACCAGGATACCTCACCAACGTTTTTTTTTCTTCCATCGCTTCCTAGAAGGTCCAGCTTCATTTGACCAGAGGAACGCGTGAAATAATCGCTTTGTTTACCGCTTGCATCGATTCGCGCAGAAATGAGATTAGAGAGTCGCTTTGTGAGACCAGGCCATGAACTCAAGCACATCAGCCAAAACACTCTTATATAAACTACTCCCATTCTGACTGGATTGGCTGCTGCAAAGCAGATTCGAGGAGTAAAGCTGCTGTTACCATGTTTTACATGACGACCGTGTCAAGAATCGGATGAAAGAGCGTCGGGATTATTGCTGTCTGTCTTCTCTTCGTTGCTGGGATTTGAGACGCGCACAAATAGAGGAATAAGATGTCTAGTGCAAAGGAAAACACGTGTAGGAAATTTCAAGCGAACATTTTCAACAAAAGCAAATGTCAGAACTGCTTCAAGCCGCGAGAGCTGCATCTGCTGACGGACCAGGATCTCAATCAGGTATGAACGGCTGGTTCCAGTCAGATCATGCTTATATCACTCATGTGAACGGAAACAATGCAGTTTACTTTGTAGTGACTTAGTGAAGCTGACAATTGATTTCCATCAGCTGACAGCGCTTTATCGATCGTTTTGCGTTGAGCACTAATCAGCCTTTTAGGCTCATTTTGTTTAGAAAGGGTTAGTCGTGTTAACTTTAAACTGATCATGTCATGATAGGGTTTTGATGAGGCTTTTTACAGTGTTTTACTGGCGCATGCAGGCACTTTTATTGTTAATGATTCTTCACGGATGCTTTTGACTGATCTAATGTATTTACTGTATGTGTGTTTTCCTAAAGCGGTAGGAACGCTGTAAATTATTGACCAATCAGAAGTCAGCAGAGATCTACTCCTGATTTCTGATTGGTCAAAACGCGTTCCAGCTGCTCTGTCCAAACCAATCGCACATGAATATTTTATCCATCGAATCCTCCTTTTATGTAGCCTATATATTCAAATCTAGTGGAAGGATGGCTATTATTTAGTTTAATAAAATGAAGTTTAATGAAATGTGTGTTTGGAATATTTATATGTCTAGTAAACCTATGTATTTCATGGATCAAAGCTGAATCACTGTTGAAATGATTTCAGTTTTGTGTTGAAAGCGCAACATTGTTTCAACATTTATTTTTCATATTGATCTTGTTAAAATTTCAGATTTGATTTAGAAGTATTTCGGTAGCCTTTTACAACTATGTAGCACTTAATATTGTTTCAGTGTTAAACCGTGTTGATACAACAACTAAAACGGTTTAAACTATTTTGACATTAAAGGCCAGTCACGTTCCAGCTGACTATATTTACAATATGGCTACCATTTAACACCCACTTTGGTCATTGTTCTGTACATTGTCTGTATGTAAAAACCTTCCAGGTGAATATTTCTAAGATGTAAAGGCATTATTTTCTGCTTTAGGAAACTTTTAATTATAAGACCAGGGGTGCATTTTCCAAAAGCATTGCTAGTTAATGTGGTCGTTTGTTCCATTGAACTCTATTGGAAATGGTGGAACTTGCGACCATTGTTTCTTTTGAGAAATCCACCCCAGAGCATTTTCAAACCTTGTCAGGATTACAGGTATTTGCTGCTGGAGATTGGGAAATAATTGGCCGTCTCCGTGCGTTTCTGGATGTGAGCTCATGTTGGAGTCCATTTCTTAAAAATCCAATGTATTTTCCACCCTCTAATTATCTTATTCAGTGAAAGAAAGCTTTGGTTGATTGGATGAAAACACAAACTGTGACCATATTTCCATATGAGCTCTTGAAAGAGAATGAATGAGAGGAAAAGTTTCAGACCATAAGGGCCTGTTGTGTTGTTTTAATTGATCCCATACTCTTCAGAGCGTCCAGCGACGTCAGCATCCTCCAACATGTGTGTGTTGTGGTTTGAGTGAGATTACCAAAGGTTAACCCGTTCTGTGCCAGATTCATGAGTCATTGTTATGGATTACATCACTCACTAATCCCGCTAAAATTACCCAATATTCATTCCTAAATCAAATCCTTTTGGGCTCTGGTACTGTCTAACAGTCATCTTCAGACATTCGTGATTTCTTTATTTCTGTTTTGATAACCGTATTACCAAATGTTCCGATTAGGCTCGAACATACGGTTAGACCAAGTGCATTCTCCACTTTTAATATAAAATGGAAATTAAAGCAATGGTTCAGCCATTATGTTTAGGGCTGCAGCATGTCGTTCCTGAAAGCTTTCATTCCCTCTGTTGAAAGTCTATACAATCAAAGCTGTGACACTCAAAGTTCATAAAAAGAATATAATCCAAGTCCGCAGTTAATTTAGGCTTTTATTCATATGTAGACATTGATCACACATGTACATAAAGCTCATCGAATATGGTTAAACATGCGTGCTTGATGTGAGTTACGTAAGGTTATGACTGATCAAACTGACATCAGAAACTCCATGTGTAAGATGTGCCATTTCTTCACTGATCGAATTTAATGTTTCTGCATCAAAGCAGAATATTCCAGTTCCAATTGTTTGCCTCCATTTTGCCAAGAATGCCTTGAGCATTTTGAAATGTTGTCTTATTCTGTTGATTAATAATTAACTGTCAAATGTAGTTTACCTTCATAACTTTCTGATTTCAGTGATGGTGCCTCTTAGGGCTTGTTTCTCAATCTGGCACATTTCCTCCTTTAGTTTGGTTTGTTTTGGCATATATGAACACAGCAGCTATTCTTGGATCTGCATCAAAATGGAACAAAAAATCAGTCCGAGATCTCCTGAAATGAGGGGGTCTTGGTCCGATTGAAAACCAATTGTGGAGCAGTTCGGTTTTGGTGAAAACGCGATCTGACTCAACGAACCAGGCTTGATTGTCAATCCATCTTGATGTATGACGCTATGAGGAACATAAACAGGTGCACTCTGACCAATAAGAAGACCGTTTTACTCCCATGTGACTTGCATAAACAGTATCTGATACACTTTGAAATGTTGCTGTGTGAAAGCAAACAAATCAAGAAAAAAATGCGACATTGTAACAGTTTAAGTTCCTGTTTCGTAACAAAGCAAATGTTCAAGTCTGAAAATTACATTAATTTTAATATCTAGAATTGTTGACCATTGTGGATATATGTAATCTATACGTTAAAATATATGTACACAGTTGAGTTGCCTTATCTGTTCCTCTGTAATTTACAGAGGATGTTGAACGTTACAGTACATGTTGGATGTTTGTTTGACTGGAAAGTTCCTTTGTGGAAATGTTGGCAGCACATAGTCATTTACTTACCCCGGGGGTAAAAGGCTTTCAAAATACTGTAATCTTCACAGACTCATTCCTTTAAGAATGCTCTTGACTTCTCTCAAGCTCAGTGGCATTGACTCTGTGGAAACAGATTTAAATGCAATTCCTCTAAAAACTCTATAGTTCTATGCAGGCTTCCCATGTCATATTTTCTCATATTCTTATTTGTAGAATATATTTTTCACATATAGGATCATGTCACACTGGAGTGATAGTTGATGAAAATTCAGCTTTGCATAACAGGAATAAATTAATTTTAATATATATTAAATTAGAAAACCTTTAGGGTAAACGTACCTATTAAGCTCACCAAAATCGACATTGAGACATTTTTAGTGCACGAGATATTGGTTTCAGTAGAAAAAGTCATGTTAAAATTAGGGATGCAACGATACCATTTTTTCAGATCCGATCCAGAAAATTCTGAGTATCGACCGATTCCAGCACAGTTTTTTTGTTTTTTTAATCAATGTAGAATTTCTATACTTCTGTGTCACTCTTTTGTGTGTTAAACACAATCTATTAGACAACTTCATTTTAATGAAAAAATAACATGAACTTCTCGCATAATGTTTTATTAAAAATTCTTGCTTATTTTAAGAAAAAGTTTTAAAGACTAATTGTAAAAATATTTTTGAAGGTACAAAGTCGATCTATAGTCTCTTAAGGCTGGAATACACTACATGATTTTTGCCCTGAATATCCACAGATTTACAGTCTGGAGAAGTTGAGGCTAGTTGCCAAAGATCAGAGCCAGTCTGCAGATTTGAGTTGACAAAATCCATAGAAAATCGATTAACTTAACTTAAAGTGACAACCATCAGTTAATATTTAAAGTCTGTTTCTGAAGTATTTACATAGACGTTCAATGTGGAAGAGCTTAAAGGGAGCACGCTGAGCTTAATTGGAACAGGAACCATTTTTAATAAATTTCATGTAATATTTATTAAAATAACAGGATTTTTGCTAAATAAATAGTGTAGGTCATGTATTACGTTCATACATATTTTAATATAAACAACTATTATTAGCAATATCTATGAAATTATACTTTTTCTTATTGATGTCACACTGAAGCTGATAGTAGTGCACCCTTTAAGCTCACCTTAAAATAATATGAAATCTTTAAAAATTACAGCAGTGCAAAACCACAGACAGCAATAACATGTCAATTTATAATATTATGGAAGTAAAAGTACAAGCCAGTAATGCCTGTGAGGTAATATGTTAGCGTAGCACACAATCTTACCCAGCTAGTCAGCTAACTGTGTTCTGTAGCATCTGCGCTGTGTTGCTAAAACTATCTTTTGGGTCTAATGTCATTATTTCCCACGTCCAAGTTCCAGGTTATAATATGCAAAAGTTTGAACATTAATCTCTTAATTTTACAATAAGTAGTGAAACTTACCCAAAATAAAGGCTTAAACATCTAAAAATTGCACATTTTCCTCTTTTGGTGAAAGTTTGGAAGTATATAGTAACAAACACATCAATTGGTTAAGACGTCAAGTAGGATAATAAATACATTTTTATTTTTATAATCTGAGCTCAAAAATGGAAGTGTGCTTAATGGGTACATGAGCGTAATAGGTACGTTTACCCTATATTAAATTGCAGCAATATTTCACAATATTACTGTTTTTTTTTTTGTTTTTTTTCCTGTATTTTTGATCAAATAAATGCAGCCTTGATTGGCATATGGACTTCTTTAAAGAAACATAAACAATCTTACTGATCCCAAACATTTGAAGGGCAGGTGTGTATATATAAAATGATCTGTGGTAGATGGAACATTTTAGCATATTACATTAAACCTAACAGTTCCAGAAGCTTTAAAAATCTTTTTTGTGAAGGTGGATTAATGTTGCTCTGTCCTTTCATGTAGCACTTCATCAAAGATTTAATTTTGTGCTTGAATTTCTCCCAATTTCGATACACTGTGTTGCACCTGAAGTTGCAGTGGCTAAATGAGAAAGCAATCATGCATCGAGTCTATTAAAAGAGATCAGCTCATGGTGTTTGGGTTTTATTAGCTGTAAAGGACCAAATTTTACATTTACTTTTCTGATTTTGAAAGCAAGACTGTTGACCTCTTTAGAAGCTTGATGCAGAAATTAAATTGCTAGAATATATTCCAGCTTCCTACTGATCTCATTGTGAGAGCAACTGGAATCATAAATGTATTGCATTTTGCTTTATACTTGCCTTCTAGAGTTGTCTTTTACTTCAAGGTCTAGCCTGCATGTTAAAAATGGAAACTTGCATCAAGCAACTTGAAGCGTCCCAGTGTGATTCCCATGCAGAAGGAGGTCTGCTGTTAGCGTCGGGACGGGGGCTTGTGAAAGGAAGTGCGTGTTGGGAAAGTGGAGCAGAGTTTCCCAGAGGTCGCTCTCACTTCTGAAGCTGCGGTTGGGCCCGGGGTGGACGCTGGGTTTGTTTAGGCGGGGGGTAGAAGTTCAGGGGGAGTGCATCCGGGGGATGCAGGGATAAAGTGGACCGCTGGGAGCCAACCGCCCTCAGGATTCAGCCTGGGAGGAAATTGGGAGTTAAACGTGATGCGGCCGGTGGGGCCGTAGGGTTAGACGTGAAACTGGGGAGAGGAAGGAAAGCGCAGGGGTGTGCCGCTGCTCACATGCTGGAGTCACAGCTGTGTTTTGTTTTGCTTCCAATCCCCCACCTCTTCCAGAGAGGAAAACGGCTAAATTTGGTCCCCAGGTATCCTCTGTTGTTTTAAAGATGTATTTATGGGTGCTTATGGGGAGGGCTGGGAGAAAAAAAATCGATGCACTGCGATTCTCTCTTCAGTGATTCTTGTAAACAGTTTTGTTTTAACAACAGGACAAAATGTATGGCATGTCAAAATATGTCTGTGCATTCGTGTGAATGCAGCCTATCTGAACTGCTGCTGTCTGTGATGCCATCAGTAATAATCAAACAGCAATAATGCTCAGCAAAAGAGGCAGTGAACTGTCTGCTCTTTGTCTGGAAGTTTTAAAGAGAAACTTCAAGCCCTCTCAGATACTGAAATCACTTTTTGTTTGTTGCTTGTAATGCATTTCTTTGTTATCCTTCATTTGCTATTAGGGCTAGGTATCGGGTTCGATACTTTTTAGGCACCGACCAAATTGCCTCAATACCATCGAGTATCGAAAAACATCTTGTCGTTCGGTACCAAACTTCGATAAATAAGACGACTGACGTTAATCTCGTCAACGTCTGTGAGCCAATAAACCTGCAGCACTAGGTGTGTTCGACTAGAAGCGGCGCCACGCAGATCGATTGGTGTTTGACATCCTCGAGAGAGATTCGAAAGCATACGAAGCAGTCTGCTCTCTATAGCTCTCTCGATCCTGCGCAGAGCCGCGTCAAGTCGAACACACCTACTAGTTTACAACGGTTACGCTCAGAGATGTAGCGTGAAAGCATCTCAACCCCCTTAGATGTAATATAGAATATCGAATAGGTTGTGTGATTATATTTATCTCATTCCCCATGTTTTCGGTGCTGATGCGTAAGCAGATGTAAGCATTGTCAATAACGCACCTAAAAGCTGTCGAAGACAACAGAAGAACACACTCTCTCACGTGAACACTGTAGACTTGCAACTAAGAACTATGTCAAATAAGAGTTCAGTGCGGTTAGAAGTGAGCTGAATCCATACTGGGAAAGGCACGGAAAACAAATAACGTGTTCTACGGAGCCACTAAAGGGACATATGGTTAGCCACATGCTAGCAATAGCCTTTTACATTACAGTAAATGGAGTTTAACTTACCAGCAACAGAGTAAGACGATGGCGAATGATTTGCAGATCCTGAGCACCACTGACAATCATCTAATCTTGTAAAATGTGTAGTAAGTACTGCCGCTCCATAGTATAAACATGTGATCGCTGATCTGTAAAGTGAAAGTAAAACGGTTGCACGCACACACATTCAAAAGCGTTTTCAATGCCCCTCATATTAATAACGGCTCACTGATGCCCGCAGTTAATATACAGTATAATTACCCAACGATATAATTGCGAGAGAAAGTATTGGAATATATTTTTGGAGCAGTTTAATACCTCATGAGCAGTTGATTTATACTAATGAATGGACTCGCTATGTTAATAAGTGCTGTCATTCTGTTGCGTTTATTATATTAATATGTTTCAGCATGTTACAATCATTATATGGCTTGAGTTAAGATAACCTATCTTTAAATAAATAAAACCGTTTGTTATCATACAGATTAAAAGCCTGTATGGTCTCTCTCCCTCTCTGTTTATGGGTGGGTAACACTAGCCTAATAACGTGACGTGCCTGCATGCATACAGGGAAGGGGTGCCATTTTCGAATAATCTAATAATAATCAAATAATTCCCAGCGATTTTCGAATATTACTTTAGCTTGAAATGCCCATCCCTAGCTTTTACTCAACTCCCTTTAAAACACCATTGAGTGTTTGTATAACTAATAACTTCTGTTTGACATCTAATGTGTGTTTTGGCCATGTAATGTTGCTGAAATATATTATGTCCTCTGAGTCAGAACAGCGGTTGCAAAAGAGAGAAGGCTTGTAACGTTATACATATCAGCAGACAGTGCTGGAAGGTGCTAATGCTTATCAGTAAATTAGTGGAAAATGAATAGAAATAATGATTCTCTCTGAACTATGTGTTAAAACTAACATGCACTAGTGTAAACACAGCCTATCAGATGAGTAAACTGAAAACTATGAGCTTTATTAAAATTATTTGCACTGATGTATTGTGTTGGATATATTTTGTTCCCTTGTGCTGTGGCTCAGGAGTCTTTGAGTCTGTATAAATGTCAAGAAGCTGAAAAAATTAAACCAAAGGTTTTTTTTTTTTTTTTTTTTTTTTTTGTGGAGATAATGTAATCTTGTTCGAATTGATTTAATAAAATTGGAATCGAAAAAAATATCGTTCAGGAACCGGTATCGAAGTCAAGGTATCGGTATCAATATCAAACATTTCTGAACAGTACCCAGCCCTATTTGCTATATTGTATATTTTGAAGCTGTATTTAATTAATAATTCTTAACAAATAATTGATTTATTATTAAATTTATGATTTTATTTGAAAAAGTACTTATAATCGTACAAGTAATTTAATAAAAATGCACAAATATAACTGACATTCAGTGGTGGTAAATAGGGATGCACAATATTGGATTTTGCCGATATCCGATATGCCAATATTTTTTAAAGCTGCAGCTAACGATTATTTTTATTGTCGACTAATCTATTTATTATTTTCTTATCAGTTGACGAATTCTTTAGCTAAACTATCAATAAATAATAACAGTAACTTCTGCTATTAATCTTTTATTTTATTTAAATGTTTTCTCATACTTTACAAATATACAGGATAGTGATACAATCAATAGAAATGCACATTATGGCTGCATTCACAGTTACTGCTTGGGACAACAAGTACATCTTGAGCGAGTCATTGAATCGTTCATTCATAAATTACATGTGATTTTGTTTAGTTGTCTAATGTTTTTTTCTTCAGAATCATGAAAGCTCCAATAAATGGTTTGCATAAAAGGGACACAGGATAAATGTTTGATAATCATTATTTAATAACATTGGAATCGGAACTGGGAATCGAAATTCATAAAATTCAAACGATACCCAACCCTATCTAAAAGACAATAGTGTCATTATTTAGCTTAAGCTCAATTGATGGATAATATTACAACACCAGAGTCTTGCTTGGTCCTTATTTTGTATGCATGGGTAAAGAATATTCAAGTCATAAATTTGAGGTCATTGCATTCAGTGAGGAGGTGAGACGCTACTTAATAACACTGCATTTTTAACCTTTGAGGCAAACATCTGCTTTAAAGTGAAGCTATATTAACTTGCCTAGTCCTGCTCAGCTGCGTCTAAGCTTGCACCTGTACTAGCTAACACTTTAAAAGTGGTTATGTCGGTCCCTCAAAATGATCAAAATCTCAATTTTTACAGAAAATCAAACCATAAATTGTTCCTTTGACTCAAACATGTACAGTTTTTGACTTGATTTAATAATATATGTTGATTTTGTTGCAGGCCAAGCCGATCTATGGCGGATGGCTGTGTTTGGCTCCAGAGGGGACGGACTTTGACAATCCCATGCAGAGATCCCGGGTAAGAGGACGTGAGGTTATTTATATGAAAGTTTGGCGTCTGTTTGCATTAGTGTCTTGGCACTGTACACAAATAAAACTCGCCTGGTGTGTAATCAGGTGTGTGGGATACTGCATTTGCTTCTGTTGATTAATCACTCCAAACTTTGTGTTAGAGCTGTCAAGTTAGAGCTTTAATTTGATGTGATGAATTGGTAACACTTAAGTATAACTATACACTTATAAAGTACTTGCAAATAATGAACAAACTATTAGTTTATAGTTTATTCTTAGATTCTTAGTTTATATATTGTAGTCTCTACATTTGTTAAAGGGTTGGTTCACCCAAAAATGAAAATTAGCCTGTGTTTTACTCACTCTCGAGGCATCCTATATGACTTTCTTGTTTCAGACAAATCCAATTGGAGTTATTAAAAATTGTCCTGGCACTTCTAAGCTCTATCATTGCAGCCGGCGTCTGTATTTGTTCAACAGTCAAAGAGACGTTAAAAAAAAAAGTGTGCGCATCCGTAATAAAACGTGCCTCACATGGCTCCAGGGGGTGAACAAAGGCCTCCTGTAGCAAATCCATGCGTTTTTGTAAGAAAAATATCCATATTTCAAACGTTTCTCTCTCTTCCGCTATCTGTTGTACGAGGAAGCCGTTCCGGCGGATGACGTAGGCCGTTCTCTCTGCGTTCGTCACTAATCTCGCTACGCCGACGTCCTATGTCATCCGCCGGAACCGCTTCCTTGTACGACAGATAGTGGAAGTGAGAGAAAAGTGTTTATTACATTTGAAATATGGATCTTTTTCTTACAAAAATGCATGGATTCGCTACATTTTTGCCTTTAACATTAATTGCATTCATAGTCAGTGTTCCTTAAAATGTTCGCAAATACAATTTGCAATTGTTTTTATACTGTACAAACTGTATATTCTGTCCCCTTACACTAACCTTAGCATATCATGTAATTAATTTGATTAAAGTTGTAATGAAACAGATATAGCTACATATATTTTCTTCCATATTGTTATATACATCTAATGGCTTATCGGAAAAAACTGGAGTGGGACTTGGATGGAGATGATTGAAAAAGATTAAATGATCAGAGAAGTCATCTTGATTAAAAATCAAAAACTGAAACGCATGCACGGGTGAATTGTTTACAATAAGATCAATAACATCCATTTAGAAATTGAAGTGAATTTTCATTTAATGCAGACTTAAATGTATATTAACCAATAGACAGTGTGTGTATTTGAGGAAATATGAATAACATTGCTAATCTTTCCTTTCAACACAGAAATGGCAGCGGCGATTCTTCGTCCTTTATGAACACGGCTGCTTGCGCTTCGCTCTGGATGAATCGGTAAGCTGTGCGTTATTTACATCTCACACAATTGCACATCAGTGATCTGTGAATCTAATCGCTTCGTTGAGAGATTACATTTGTTCTCTTCAAAACCGCCCTGACCAAATCAAACCTTAGTGGAATCCTCTCCAATAAAAAGACAACATAACCATCCCTAAACTAAAATAATCCAAGAAAAGTGTGTTGCTCCATCAGCAGCTCAGAGATGAGAAATGCTGAGGGAGTTCATCGGATGTAAACCAGCATAACACGGTCCGGTGGTTAATGAGAGCCCGGCTCAGCCTGTTTGTTTCACAGGAATGTGACATGGGTGACCAAATTAGCTGCCTGATCTGCCCGGAGATTACAGCATTTGTGTGTAAACAGTGAGGCCCACACACAGGCTCAGTGCTAGTGCTGAGTCCCACTGGACCCTCGACTCCCGAAGCTTAGGTTGCTTACTACAGCAATGCCCATTACCGCGGTGCAATTCATCATTCTGCATTGCAACACAAGGCAGAAAGCTGGCGTCGCGTCATTGTGCGAGATGGCTGAGGGAGGACATTGTTTTTATTTCCAGTGAGTGGTGAGGACAGTCCAAACTAGTTCAGGGTACTACAGAGTTTCCTGCCATTGTTTTGCTTTGAAAATGCTGTCAGCCCTGTTGTCATAGTCTTTTCATCTGTGTGGGGAGTTTCAGGAAATGCTGTTAAATTAGGTCAAGAAAAAAAAGACTCTTCAGAGTATGGATATAAGCAGGAATACTTTGTCTTTGGGTTTTCTTGTGCAAAAATGTGCTTAGGGTTAAATAGTAGGACTCTAACTTTGTTTTGCATGTTATAGTATTGAAATGCTGTGTCTCTAGCAAAGGTGGTTGCATTACAGCTGTGAACTGTACTGATATTTGAGCACATGACACACTAGCTCACTTCTAAGAGGCTAAATGGATTTTCGTGAATGTCTTAATTGATTTTTCTCTTCTCTCCTGGGAATCTTCTCATAGCACAGAGTCTCTATATAGTCAGAGATACTGTTTCCTTAGTGAACGTTCCTTTCAACCCTGGTTCATTGGTGAAACATGCCTCTAATTTTTTTTTAATAATGAACCTGTACATACAATTCACTGCAGTTTCCAGCCGAATGAATACTAGTGGCAGTAAAACACCAACAACTTTTTCTTTTCCTTTTCACATATATTATGATTACAGAGGCAGATTATCAATTAATAAAAAATGTAAAGTTTTCTTGCACAATACTATGTTATGAGCTCAAAACACTTTTACCATTGTGCAAGATTAGCACACTAATACATTTAGATTTTTGCATCACATAACCAGCTCCATATTTTTGTCTTTTCTGAGGTAGTAAACTTGCTCGGTAGCGCACCCGGTATAGCTCTGCACTTGTGATGTGAAGTGCTCGGTACGAATCCGTCAAACACAAGTCATGATAAAAGAGCTGAAAGATTTGTAGAAGCAAGATAAAATGACAAGATTGCTTGAGCAAATGTGTTTTTAACACTTAGTATCGCCTTTTGGGTCGGGTTTAGTTACGCTATTTTCAAAATGCGATAAAGCATCAACCTTTCAGCGTATTTCATTTTTGAGAACTGAACACACTTTTAGTGATGAGAAACATTCAAGAAGCAACAAAATATTATTTTACAGAAATGTCATGATAGGCGTGTTTTTCCATTTGAACCTACGTCTGTTCGTTTATTTTAGTTATATAAGGGTTTGCTATGTATAGTGTGAACTTCATTTGAGCTTAAAAAACACTCAAGTGTGCTCATTTCCCTCCAGGCTCTGTTGTAATCGTATCCCAGTACGGTTGTAGTTGTTTTAAAACACATGAACTCTGTAAACCCATAACTTGTCAGTTACTTTAAGAGAGTCAGCCGGTAAGTAGCCATTTATCTAGCTTCACTAGTGACTCGTATAAACATGATGTGCGTTCAGCTGCGGTCTTGAGGCAAAGTATTTTAATTGTCAGACTGAGATGTTCTTAACGTGCAGTCTGCGCTCAGGATTGCGTTTCCCCCCAATATGCCCTTATTAGGAGAAACTGCTGAGGACTGTGGGTGACGGTGCTAAATTCTGAGAACGTTAGCCCCCTAAAACCACATCGAAATGTTAAACATGCTTTGAGATTCTCGTTCCGACGAGGGCTTTGCCACAACACCTAGGGAAAATAAACCTAACAGACTAAGATTGTTTCAGAAGCAGGTTTTACATGGTACATCAAGCGAACCCCACATTTAGCTTGGTTTTCAGACCTCTGATCATCTGAGATCCGCTGGAGTTCACCGTTTGCCAGGTGTTGAATATGAAATGCATCTGTTTTATAGCCCTCAGGTGTTCCTGAGCTGGAAGATTCACATAGGTCTGTTTTAATAGAGGACACGGCACGTCTGGGCACATATATGCTGTAAAAGAAGAAGAGCTACCTGAAAACGGAGCAGCTTTGCTATTGTGCCACTTATGTTTGCAATAAAACAGTTGTTGTGACCCAAAACATTGCTGTCACTCCCAAAAACTTGTCCTTCTGGCTGTATTTGTGCTTTAATATGCCCTCATCAACAAATGGGAAACTGTTGAGATTTGCACTATGGCCTGTTAGTATTTTCTTGTAAATCATTTTCCAATAATCTTTGTTTTATACAACTTTGAAAAATCTTTTTTGAGAGTGTAGTTCATATGGCTCATGGGCTATATTTCAAGTCTCCGAAAGTTAAACATTGTGTGAGGAACAAACTGAAATTTAAATGAATGGTTTACCAAACAATGAAAGTGTTGTCACTCAAAGTCTGTATGCATCCATGATGTTTTTCTGAATAAAGTGCTTTCCGCAGCTCTTTCCATACAGCGACAGGCTCCAGAAACGACCATTTTTGGCTGAACTGTTGCTTTAAGATGTACAGTGGTTATAGAGGACCTCATTCACTGATCCTTGTTTTAACTGGAACATAGAGCCATTAAAAATCTTTTATTAAACAAGGAATCTGTTTTCATTCTGTATTTGACTGTAAAATAATTATGCAGTTTGATTCCTTACAATGCAGGACAAACTGGCAAGTGAGCATAACATTTTTAGTTTTATTACAGTTCTAAAAATAGCTGAGCATAGCAAGACAATGAAAGGATATGATTTTGTGTTTTGGAATAAAAACCACAATAATGTGAAATGCATGAATGAAAAACTCTCTGTTTCTGATTGATTCACTGCCTATATGCATGTTTACTAAGTCATTATAATGGATTCATTAACCGTAACACGCATTAGCATTTGGCCCGGGCCATTGCTGTAATTCACAGGGCCTGTGACTCTGTTTTTATGCGTGGGCCCCTTGTCCCCGCAGGGCAGATGTGTGAGGACCTCAGCAGGACGACATTCCCCCTGATGACAGTCCTGCTTCGAGCTATTTGCTCTTCCTGTTTTTCTTTTCTTTTTCTTTTTTTTTCATGCATTGCCTAATATTTTCCTCTCTTATCTGAAGATGATTTAAAGACTCCCACCCCCAACCCAAGCAAATCCAAAGACCTAAATGAACTGCTATTGAACTTTTGCGCACACAGCTCGAATTATTTGTGTGCTTGTGGCTACTGGCACTTTCACAGGAATTTATGCTACAGTTTTGGGTTTGTTCTTGAATGGCCTTCTGGATAAAATAATATGAAATTAGCAATCCGATACATGTAGGTTCTATCATGATTTGTGGTGGAACAAAGAGATAAAAATGTTCCGTTGTGTGTTTTCGGGGCTGTGCACGAAGTGACCTGAGACTCTTTGTTGTTGTGTCTTCTGTTCTTATGCTGCTGATGTCTCGTTACCCAGATTTCTTTCCCTCCGCAGCACTCACTCTGTAGTGAAACAGAAACACTGCTGCATATAACTGTGACGCACTGTAATTGCCATATTTGGCATTCCCTGGAGTTTACTGGCAGCTTTTAATAAAGCTAGATCACTTAAAATGGCCATAAAAGGAATCAGGAAAAGACGGCACCTGTTTTACATCTTGAGTCTGTAGAACGTCTGATAACAAGCCGGGGACAAGTTGCGAGTCGGTGGAGTGTGAATCTCTGGATCTTAACACAGAAAGAATCTAAATCTCGGTCCAGTGCTTTAAAGAAACAGTTCACCAAAAAAAAAGCCATTTGCTCGTTCTTATATCTCGTTCCAAACCTGTTTGACTTACTGTCTTGTTCAAGCTCCAAAATAGCAAGAAAGGGACACATACACAAGATGCATGCACAGAATATCAAGTCTTCTGATTTTGAAAAAATACTTTTATGACCTCATGTGAATTGAGACTAAATGAGATCATAGTTAACATTAAAAAAAAATCAAGTGACACCAGAGGCTCATTTAAAATACACATGAAGTCAGAAAGGTGGTTTTAAAATTGTGAAAACTTCAAAGAAACTTAACATGTACACATTTCTTTATACTCCAGGGATCAACGCTAAGGATTTTTTCTACTGGCCCGGACACGCACACAAAAAAAGTTGCTGTTATCATTGTTTTTGATCTCTATTATAATAAATAAGCTTATATGACACTAGTATTTTAGATACCAAATAAATTTTACAATTTCAATTTCGATACCACAGCAAAAATCACTAGCCAAAAATAAACAAATATAAAGTTTAAACATTATTAAAAGTGTACAGCACAAGTAATAGCACAAATAAACATAGGCCTATAGCACAAATATAGAAATGAAATGATGCTTTAGGTTTTTATGTTTGTAGATGTTCAGGTATAGAAATGGAAAAATCACATATTAAATAACATTTGCATATTCTTCTCTCTTTGTTGCACCTTGATTTTTCATAGCCATTTGAAATTAGAGGCAGCCACTGCATTTTAATCATGAATTGATCATAAAAAAAAAACGTGCAAGGTTTGATTTATATTAGACTGTATAATTTCAAAATCTGAAGCAAAAACAAAATGACCTGACTTTAGCTGAAATTATGCCACATAAAACATCTGCATGCATGACAGAAACAGCAGACGGGCTGAATGAGATGCAATTTCACTCTCTGCCAGCAGGTGGCGCTTATAGGACAACTCCTTGGTTACCACTGTAAACAGAGCAGTA
The DNA here is from genome assembly GCF_936440315.1 of Barbus barbus. Lineage (NCBI taxonomy): Eukaryota > Metazoa > Chordata > Actinopteri > Cypriniformes > Cyprinidae > Barbus > Barbus barbus. Next base: position 2,466,319 of record NC_136760.1, on the reverse strand, counting down.
TTACATACACGTATTAACACTAATTTGAATGCATTATACGGAGACAAAATGAAAAGAAAATGCCATATCTAAAAACAACCAGTTCCCCTTCAACATTCATATAAAATTCAATATTTGGATTTTCTTCCTATATTTCAGTGAACAGTGATCTTGATCTGACTGCTATAGTATTTGTTTCCTCTTTGCGTTCGTCTTCAGCGTCTCTGTTATCGGCCGTTTACAGACTAATTATAATAATAACGTAACATTTCCACACAAATGGCATTTGGGAAAATGATTGCAGTGCAATTTGTGTGCAAGCACGAGACTGAGAGAGTCTGAAATAAAACAAAATATGTCCGGTCGATCGGTGCATCTGTACTCCAGTGTATAAATTATAAATAATCCTTGTTAAAGCTACAAAGTTACTTACCAAGATGGGTATTTTGACATACTTTTGTATGCATTTGCCCGTTCAGGCGACTTGCGCGTGTCAAAGACTCTTGCGCGTTTGAATTTTTAAATTAACAAGGCTTTAATTAACACATGCAAATGGTAAAATTTCGCAACAATGCTGCAGTGCCCCGATCGGGCAAGTGACAAATCCATCTGCTGTCCCGAACGTCTTTCACGCTGGCCCCGGGCCATCGGGCAGGCTTTGTCAAGCCCTGTACTCTTTATACACTTTTCTTTGTCCAAAAGTTTGCAGTCAAAACTGCAAAATATTATTACACTTTAAAGTAACTGATTTCTATGTGAATATATTCAAATGTAATTTATTTCTTGGATCAAAGTAGAATTTTACACGATCCTTCAGAAATCATGAAAATATGCCAATTTGCTGCTCGAGAAACATTTGTGATTATCAATGTAAAAAAAAAAATATATCCTGCTTCATATTTTTGTGCAAACTGTGATGCATTCTATTTGTCAGGATTCACAGATGAATGGAAAGTTCAAAAGAACAGCATTTATTTGAAATAGAAATCTTTTGTAACATTATAAATGCCTTTACTGTTGCCTTCAATCAATTTAATGCATCCTTGATCCTTGAAAAACTTACTAACCCCAAACGTTTGAATGGTTTTGTACACGTTGATCTGTGTGAAGTACTCATCTATCATGAGTCTGTGCAGTGTGAGTCCTGAGCCGCTGAGGTCATTGAACAGCACTCTGACAGTGCTCTTATTGTTGATGTGGGACCGTAATGGATCTGCTGTCATTAGACCAGCTGCTGGGGGTCCAATGTGGGTCCAGTACAGCTTTAATGTGTGATGTGACGGCCTCTCAAAGCACACCAGGGTGAAAGGCGTAAATAAATGCATGTTTCCAGTGACGTGTTTGGCACGGGCTGATGGTGGCAGGCCTGGAGCATAGGGGTGTGCGATATGACGATTTTTGATCGTGGACGATAAAAATGTCTCCACGATCTGCTTTTGAAGAAATATCGTAGTATCGCGCTACCGCGCACATTGTCAAATACAGTTCTGGCGCCTCCGTCTCTATATACTGTACAACACGACATACAGCAGTAGAGTTACTCAGACAGGACACTGCACTTATTCGCGATCGCAAAAGTACATTATTTGCATACAAGCCTTGCTGGTTAAATGTTTAATTCGCGCGCTGGTCTGACGTGCGCTTGTTCTGAGCGCATACACCTGACGCACGCGCACTAAAACGCCTGTCTAACAGCGCCTGATTACTCAACTAAGTTATATTTTGCGCTAATACTGTCAAAACACACAAGGTTTACATACAGACTGAGTTGGTTATCTCTAAAATGAAAGTAAATAGTTAAGAGAGAAACGGATGCGTGCCTGTACTGTATATTAGATGCGTGCAGCTCTTAAAGGGACAGGACACTAAACTGTCATTAAAGGGATAGTTCACCCTAAAATTGAATTTCTGTCATTATTTACTCAGTGGAAAACCAAACAGTTGCTGGTCTACATTGACTTTGATAGTAGGAAAGAAAAATCCTATGGAAGTCACTGAGGACCAGCAACTGTTTGGTTTTCCACCTTCTTCAAAATAGCATTTATGTTCAGCAGAAGAAAGAAACTCATTCCGGTTTAAAACAACTTTTGAGTAAATGATGATATAAAAATACAACATTATGACAGAATTGACAGACAGATGACAGAATATTAATTTGTGGGGGAACTATTCATTTAACGTTAACAAAACAACAAAACGCAAAAGAGAAAAATCACTCACTATTCTTGACTGAAAAACTTTAATACAGTTGCTTTAGGAATCAGTCTATCTAGTGTTTTATTTTTATATTTGTTCATTCAATTTCATTGAATGCTCTGCTAAATACACCTATTGTACCTGGAAATAAAGCACTGTTTGTTTTATTTGTATATTATGTGTATTTGTAATGTGTATCTTTGTTCTTATTTTTTAATAAGAAAAATAAAATAATGACAAAGATTTTTTATCTTCACCCACTTTGGCCTAAATATCTGCCATGCATCTTTGTCTTTCTAGTTTGGCTGTAATGCTCAGACAACTTGTAAAACCAAAATAGTAAAACTAACAAAGAATCGGGATAAAAATCGTGAATCGTGATATTTCTATAAAAAATCGTGATATGATATTTTTCCCATATCGCCCACCCCTACTGGAGCATTAGGTAACAATGGCATCAGCACTACAGTAACCATTAAGGCTGGTGCCAGCACTGATTTAATGATATGAGAAATACATCAGTGACGTACATGTTTACTCAGAAGCTGTTGCTCTAGGACAAGCTACTTCAGCAGAAACAGCAGGAAGTGAGGTTAAATGACGAAGATCACAATATATATTTTTAGGCTCAGAATCGATTCCTGAGGACTCGCGATGCATTCTGAAAATCTCAGAATCGATCCAGAATCGATGTATCGTCCCCAGCCCTAGCGGGTAGAGACTCGTGTGTGTGCGGGACAATAAGGGTGTTCTCCCACTAGGCGTTTTGAGCCCAAGCACGTTTGACTAGTGTGATCGCTCCATGGTTTGTTTAGCCGGCCCTGGTACTGAGCGAGAGCGCTTCTCTGCTGTCTTCACATGCTATCGTAAACTATTTCCCTCTTATGAAGTCGTGATTACGAGCACGTTGCATTCTATTGTTAAAAATAACAGTGAACAGTGGTTTGTGAATGTTGATACTTAGCCTATATAATTTTATCGGGAGCGTTCATGTGAGCGCTCCTGCAGTCTTTGGCCCACCCCAAATGCTCTCATTGGTTGAGACGCGTGATGACACCCATCTCAAGCCAGTACTGATCGACACTCCACCCCTCCTGTGACCCATGGTTTGTCTGTATGTGTATTCAGAGCCAGTGAGCAATGGACTCTCAAAATAATAATAATAAAAACTGCGTTAATGTGCGATTTAAAGTAATTGTCGGCATTAATTAATTGATGTGATAACACGTTAACTTGCCCAGCCCTAATTTTTACTCATCCCTAGATGTATGAAATATCCACAGTTGTATATATGAGCCATTGCTGTCTGTCAGACCAAAATTAATCTGGACTTTTGTCTGTTAACTTGTCATCTGTTGTCCCACACAGCCAAGTACGCTACCGCAAGGGACGGTCAACATGAACCTGTGTACTGATGTGATCGACGCTGAGGCCAGGACCGGACAGAAGAACGCTCTGTGCATCATCACCCCGGAGCAGGAGTACTACATACGAGGAGACAACAAGGAGATCATCAATGGGTATGTGGCATGTTCACGACGTCAGTCTCTCCACCGATGGGACACGAGATGAGCTTGACCTCTTCTATCTTTCATCAGGTGGAGTGAACAGTTAGTGGTTTATCCGAGAACCAACAAGCAAAATCAAAAGAAGAAGCGCAAAGTGGAACCAGCAACCTCACAGGTACTTCATGACTGCAACCTGTGCTCTGAAATTTTATTTGTACCAAATTCTGTTTTATGTGTTCCCAAATTCAAACAGAATTTTTGTTTTCCCAAATTCTGTGATTTCAGATTTTAAGTTTCTGGATTGTGGTTTTATTGCATTTTTATAATCAGAAAAGGATGTCTCATCAGTAGAATTCACAAATTTTTATCTCTGCTTGTGTTTTATTTAATACAATATTATTATCACAAACAATGTAAATCAAATGAATGCATAAATGGTTTAATTAATCTTTTACGATGTTAACAAATCAAATTGAATCAATTCCTTTCGGTTTATCAAAGAAAGTGGTGCACAACAGGTTAACTGTTTTAATTAAAGCATAGACGAAAAATTGTGATATTGTGGGATATTCCCTACAGAATGCTGTTTTAAGGAATATATTATTTACATTTATGCATTTAGCATAAATTTGAATAACAATATTGTTTTAAAAAAAAAAATACTTTAAATGATCATATATATCATATATGATTACCTGTAGAGCCCTACTTTTAATTAATTTCAAATGTGCCATGTTCCATGACATTCAGCGTTATACAGTACATTCAGTTTTTATGACTGAATTCTATGATTCAGTCCAGGTTTTTATTGAGACAAACGGCGAGTAATGAAACGGTGGGTGTTATGTGCTTGATTTCAGGAACCAGGCCCAGCGAAGGTAGCGGTGACTGGCTCAGGCATCCCAGAAGCAGAGAAAACACCAGACTCCAGTTCTATCATATGGCAGGAGGAGCTGCAAAGCAGAGAGGCAGACGGGTCCCAGACATGGTCCGCCAGTGAGATGCCGCCTTTAGGCTCACCTCTGCCCTCTGCAGGTCCGGCAGACATTCAGGCTGTTGATTTAAAGCGTTAATTTGGTGCGATTAATTGTGGAAAAAATAATGCTTTGAAATTAAGGCATTTAACGCAGCTGCCCAGTCTAGACCTGTCTATTATCTTACACAGTTGCTGATAAACATGATGCAGAGCGACTGACTGCATGATGAAGCTTGTTAGAATGCAGTTATATGAGCCTAAAATTCAAAATATGAGCACAAAAGATTGTTTCTCCCCAGTTGCTGCACTGTTGCAAATGAGATTTTGTTTCTTGAACTGTGGAATAAAATCAATAAGTTAATGTTGTGTTACGTTTTAAACACTGTATTGTCAGTATTGCTCAATTTCAATCAAAGCCACGGCAGAACTGTTGTGCATCTCAGAGCCATGGTTTTGAATTAATTGAGTCAATGATTCAGTCACCCATTCATGTAGACAGTCACTTGCTTTGTTTTTGAATGAAGCAGCCATTTGAAGAAACTGGTTGAATGAATGATTCGTTGACTCACTCATTAAGACAGTGACATGCTGCAACCTACTGGAGGTGTAATTTCAAATTTAACACTTTAAATATTTAAATATTAATAAAACATACTCTTTTAATCTTTATTATTTTTGCAATTTTGAATCAAAATATTTCTTTCTAAAGCTACTTTTTTGTAATGTTTATTCAGTGCTTCCCTCATCTAACACAATGATGACTAACCAAATTAACTTTTGGGGGGTAATTTCTCAGCCCACATCAATTTGCGATTAATTAATCAGCACATCACGTAATTAATTAGATGAGTTCAAATACACATTAGTTTGGCTAAAACCCTTCATGAAGTCACTCTTCTTCATTGCACTCTATAGGTGAGGGGTCGATGGTGAGCCGGTGTTCGGATCAGAGCTCAGTGAACGGTGATGAGGTGGACCGGAGCGGGCTCTCCTTCCACTCAGCTGTTTCCCAGCCCTCTCATGACCCCCTGTCGCCCACGGGCAGCTCGTCCAGCCGGCACAGTGCAGAGATGGGGGGCGTCCCACGCTGCCTGTCTCCTGCTCCTAGCGACCCCTTCCCATCAGGCAGCAGCCTGCTGTCCAACGGTTCCCACATCAGCGGCTCCATGAGTTCTCTGGACTCGGATGCCAGTGGCAGCACGGTCACCAGCACCGACAGCCACCCGGCCGAACTGCTCGGACGTGTGCACCGTGCTCTGTCCCGCCGTGGAGACGCCGAGATCCGCAAGCCAGAGAAACGGAGCCGCCTGCGCAGTCCGGAAAGACAAGAGTCTGTGTTCAGCCCGGAGAGAAGGTGAGCGCAGGCCGTTCCCTCACACACTCACACTCTGCGTCTCCTTTTAAGGCATGCTGATTACACTCGGCGTATAACAGGGATAAAACCACATGTGCCTTATTAGGCCAGAAAGTGCTTTGCAACATGCTTTTGTCATGGAATAATGGAGATTAGGAGATCATTAGATAGGCACCCTGCCTTAAACAGTCAGTAAACATCACTGCTCCCCCAATTCTATTTTATTTTTGATACATTTTGTTATACTGTCCAAAAGAATAACATAACCCCTATTCTGTGTTTTTCTTTTTAATGGTTTAATTTTAATAGTCTAAAAGCATGTCATCTATTGAATTCATGCAATTTAATAATTTATTACAATTTCAACAATGAAGGGGACCTTTAACATAACACAAAGCACAGGACACTTATAATTTTCCCACCCCAGCATTTATAATAAACTATATTAAATTATAATAAATAGCTTAAATTGTGCTGATAACTGTAATCTAAATAATTAGTTTTTAAATTATAATAAAATAAATTAGTTAAAACTATCCAAGTTACAGTTAATAGTGGAGTGTTTTTAAATTCTAATAAAATGAAAGAAAGATAATTATTTAAGTTACAGTTATTAGTACAATCTCTTATTTAAAAATAAATAAAACCGTATAAAACTATTTTTATTTACCCTATTAAAAAAAATTGTAACACAATATAAAAAACTTTAATGTTTACATAATTTAGTTTAACTTGTTGTACTAGAATAAAATTACTAAAATTTTAACTAAAATTAAAATGAAACGAAAAATATAAATATATTGAATCAGTTTTTATATTTATAAATCCATGACACACTGGGGATTTGTTCAGTCACCATTATCTAGCATTCCACATTATTTTCTTGTTAATAAATTGAAAAAGGAAACATTTCTTTAATCCAATGAAAGGAGCAATGTCTCTGAGTCCTGAGCTTGTATTCAGCTGAAATGTATAAGCTTGCATTTACAACTTAATTAACAGGATAAATGCTGCTGTTTTTAAATAGCTCCCATCAACCCTCTGAGGTCAAAGCCCTCGAGAGCGCCGTCTCTAACAGCATCACTGACGTACGTAAGATGGCTCGCTTTTTTTCTGACAAGCATAGATGAGCAGCACTGAAGAATTCATAGAGAAAGAACGGGACGCTCTCTACTCTGGTTTAATTTGGGTTTATGGGAATTGTGCCACTTTGTACCCAGTAGCCAATGAGGCTGTGAGAAGTCATGTGACACACATACCTCACTGACTGGCTTTCTTGTTTCCTTTTAAGGAGGCTGACAATGGAGTGAAGAACCCAAATAAGGGCAAAATTTGAATAGTCATTTAATATTTTCAGACATGGTTTTGTGAACTAAATTCCTGACTGTAAGTCGGGAAATGTGTGTGCGTTTGGGCTCATCAAAACCAGGAGACATGTTTAACCTCTTCCTGAGGAAGATAAAAGTTTTACTAATCAATACCTTCATCAAGGATGCAGAACTGATGTGACAGTTAAGACATTTATAATGTTACAACAGATTTCTATTTCAAATAAATGCTGTTTTTGTGATCTTTCCATTCATCAGGGCATCCTGAAAAATAAAATGTATCACAGTTTCCACAAAAATGTGAAGCAGCACAACTGTATTCAACATTAATAATGATCAGAAATTTCTTGAGCAGTAAATAAGTATATTAGAATGATTTCTGAAGGATCGTGTGACACTGAAGACTGGAGGAATGATGATGAAAATTCAGCTTTGATCACAGAAATAAATTATATTGATCATATATTCATAATATAAGACAGCTATTTAAAATTGTAATAATAATTCACAATTTTTACTGTATCATTGCTCAAATAAATGTGAGCAGAAGAGGCTTCTTTCAAAAATTAAAAATTCAACTTGTAGGCCTATTTTGTTTTTATATTCATAATGTTAGTTGCTCTTGAAGACACTCCCTTAAAGTAAAAATATACATATTGACCAATTAAATTACAATAATGCCATATAGTTTCTTCGATTTAGTAAACATTTCCTTTAGTTGTTGTTTTTTTTTTCAGGTAATTATTGAAGTAAAAAGTGATTTATAAAATAAAGAGCAAAGAACAAAATGAGCTGTACAGTTTACTGAATTTACACTGCAAGATTTGATATTTTGGTGCACATTTTTTGGTTCCTCCATACCTTTTGAAGGTTTACCTTCATTGATTTCCGTACGAGCATTCAGAGAGCATGTGTAAAAGGATTGCTTGAATTGAGAGGCAAATTAAGCCGGAAATTGTAGAATCTACACTGCACTGTAATGTCTCTGTTAAGATCTCTTTCTGTTTCTGCACTCTTAGTGGGCGCTCGAATGTGATTGAGAAGCTGGAGGCGTTGGAGCTGGAGCATGCTGAGAGAATGGAGGTGGAGGAGAGATGCAGTGGAGTCCGGCAGGGCCGCAGTGAAGTGAGACGATTCCAGCGGGAGGTAATGTATACTTACCCAAACCCCCAGTGTTCATATTCACAGACAAACTGGTTTTACAGCCGGCACTGCACTTCCTGGAGACGCCGTCTCCTCACGCGAGCTCTCGATGTGAATGTGACGAACACTTGGAATCCCTAGAAACTCAGCATTTAAAGTTTTATAATCGTCTTAAAGGGATAGTTCACCCAAAAATGATCATTCAGTCATCATTTACTCAGTTATGTTGTTCCAAACTTGTATGAGTTTCTTTCTTCTGTTCAACATTAATTAAGATATTTTGAAGAATGTTGGTAACCAAACAGTAGTCGGTAGCCATTGACTTCGATAGTATGGGAAAAAATATTCTTCAATATATCATCTTGTGTTTTGGAGAAAAAAAGACATATACAGGTTTGGAACGACATGAGTAAATGATGACGGAATTTTCATTTTTATGTGAACTATCCCTTTAAAGCAAAACAGAAAAGATGACCTAATGATTTTTTTTTTTTTTTTTTTTTTTTTTTTTTTTTAAGAAAATGTTCAGCTGTTTTTTGGCTCTTGCACGCATGACCTTTTTGTTTCAATTAATTTCCAGTTTCCATTATGTGCTCAGATTCCCCTGACAGTTTCTTTCCTTTTTCAGACTTGTGCCTTGGGCCGAATAAATTTCTTTGACATAAACAAATGTATAGTTCCACGTCTCTTTTTCATCGTGGCTGTTTGGTTTATAGAGCTGCGGCATCTTGTCAGGGTCTTTGTTTTTGTTATTTTTCATTTCCCTCAAATAATTTTTTTGTATTCCACTTAGGGCTGGGAAGATATGACCCCCCCCCCCCCCCCCCCCCCCTAAAAAAAATTCAAGACAGATTCAAGGTTCCATATGTTAGATCGGGTCTCCACGCCAGATAATATTTAGGATACAGCCCCGGACGCCAGATATCAGTTAGTCCAGTAACAGAACAACTAGTCAGCAGAGCTGTTGATACCCAAAATGAGTGTTTAACAGTCTTCTGTCAGTCAAGAAGTTGACCGAGAAAAGCCAGAGAAGAGCAGAAGCAGGAGACGAAGTGATGATGGTAAAAAGTAACAGTTTATTGAACAATCTTAGTTGCGTGTTTCAACATGTACTGTTATACCAACAGCAACATCCCATAAACCTTGGGCTTCCATAAACATTCCCCCTTATCTATCTCTATTCATACAGACAAAACAGTTCATGAAACCCCACGAGCGTGAGAGTGAACAACAATGAAAATGCATAAGCAAGGAAAATTAATAAGAAATGTTTCGACACCCCCAGGTTGCCAGTTGCCGGAAAACACAGCATACTGCAGTCATGGAAGTGAGTAAACGAACTGGGTCAGAGATGGCAGATTCTACCCAACCTAAAAAAAAAAACTCTGCATCCATCTAAAAATCTCTATGACCAGAGGAATATTAAACCACAAATAAATCGAAAGGCATCAAGCTTTACTTTGTAAGCTGATGAGTTGGTGTCAGCTGAGCTTGTTCCTGTTGTGTCTCCTCAATCTGGCAACCGGCATGTTTTGAATACCCCCAGTATTTTGAATTTGGACTGCAGTACCCATTTCAACCACTAGCTGTCAATATTAGGTACTACACCATTAACTACTCAACTTAAAATGTAATTACATTTCGGCGCCAATAGCCTCGTGGTTAATGCGCCGATATATACAGTGCAACTGCGCTCAAGGCGACCCGAGTTCGATTCCCGTCTCGAGGTACTATGCCGATCCCTCCCGCCTCTCTACCCAATATTTTCCTGTCATCTCACCTGTCCTGTCTGAATAATAAAGGAATCAAAAACCCAAAAATGTAACTTAAAAAAATAACTACAACATGATTCAAGTAACATTTTCTTTGTTAACCATCTGCTTAAAGGCCGTTTTATTCCAAGTGAAGCGTGCATGATGTAAACGTAAAACAAATGACTTGTTAAATATCTTTTCAGAAAATATACATGAAATATGAAGTACAAACCTGTCTTAAACATCTCTGTTCAGAAATAATATAAAAAAGCCAAAATGGTGACATTCAGTTTTAAATTCAAATTTAAAGCAAATGACAATATTACAGCAGTAGTAGGCAATTATTAACAGTAAATGAAAATGGCCTGTCAGCGTCATGCAAATATCAAACATGCAGTAATAGTTCAGCACAGGTTTCTGCTTTTCCAGTGTTTTTCAGTGTAAACATGCACTTGATGGACGTGATTTACCATTGCGTTCTCGTTTTTTGCAGTGGCTCGCACTCGAGTTAAAAGAAGTTCAACATGCCTCTCATAACTTTGCGTTTTTATCTTAACTGTTATTGTATTGTCAACGTGTTTAATTGTAGCATTTGGTAATATTTTTATTAAAAACCATGATTGCTCAATTTAAGAAAAAAAAAGAGAAAAATTCCAAAACATTTGAATTAATCGCTAAAATCATAAAACTTGTCCAGCCCTAATTTCATCCTGATCCTGTCTATCCAGATTTATTTTACATACACGCACGCATACTAGTCATGCTAGTATAAGTTCACGTTCCTTTGTGTCTGTTTCCACTTACGCTGGTTCAGTGCAAGGATCGGTGGTTTCTCAACAATGTGAGCGATAGAGATTTTGATCAAGCCTCTTGTTTTTATGACATTCTTCACTGATAGTATCGTCCGTTTGCTGCGTAGGGTTTTACGTGTGTGTGATCATTGAAGGAGCACACAGCGTTTGTTTCGCAAGCCAAAGTGCTCTGAAAAATAACAAGGATTATTGTTGCAAGCAGACGCATCTGTCAGTGTAACAAAGGCTCAAGTTGAATGTAAAATGAGGCTGAGAGCTTCTCAGGCCGAAGATTGTTATTGTTTGTGCTGCTTTCAAGGTCAGTCCAGGGTTTTGATGTGTTACTGCTGTTTTCTGCCTCATTCTGAAGGCAATTGAACCGTTTATGAAGCCTCTCCGCTGTGGAGGTCAGTGATCCTCAGATTGGATTGTCAAGTATTGATATTATTCTGCTGCAGATGGATCTAATTATGCATCTCTATCCAAGCAAGCTGCTCAGACATGAGGCCAAACATCTTCAGCAAATACATAAACAAGCCCACAAACTCTTGAATGAAACTTTAACATGTGATGTAACCCTTTAATAAATATTTGTATAACTAAGGCAGTCAGTATGGATGCATTTATCACTCATTGTCCTTCATTAGAATGTGTTGGTCAATGTTGGTTATATATTGGAAATTTTATAATGCATGCTCATTTAATCTATTTGGTAACACTTTAAAATAAGGTGTCATTTGTTAACATTAGCTAATGAATTAACTAACAATGAACAATTCATTTATAACACTATTAAGCTTTGTTAATGTTAATAAAAATAGTTGTTCATTGTTTTTCATGTTAGTTCATAGTACATTAACAAACACAACTTGTGATTTTAATAATGCATTAGTAAATGCTGAAATTAACTAAGATTAATAAATGCTGTAGAAGTATTGTTCATGTTAACTAATGTAGTTAATTACTGAACCTTATTGTAAAGTGTTACCACCTAAATTTACATTTAGTTTTCCTTTGCCTTCATTTAATGCTCACTTTAAGTTGACACTAATTTTTATGAGACTGTAAAATGTGATCTTTTGCAAATGTTATGTACTTTAGCAGAAATGTAGACTACCTTTCAAAAGTTTGAGGTCAGTAAGATTCTTTTTTTAATTAATTGATGATTAATTTAAGTATTAATGCTTTTATTCAGCAAGGCTGCATTAAATGACAGTAAAGATGTTTCAAAATATTTCAAATAAAATAAAGTAAAAAATACCGTGTATATGTAAAATATACTATATATACAGTGGGTACGGAAAGTATTCAGACCCCCTTAAATTTTTCACTCTGTTATATTGCAGCCATTTGCTAAAATCATTAATTTTTTTTCCTCATTAATGTACACACAGCACCCCATATTGACAGAAAAACACAGAATTGTTGACATTTTTGCAGATTTATTAAAAAAGAAAAACTGAAATATCACGTGGTCCTAAGTATTCAGACCCCTTTATTTAGTAGAAGTTTTAAATTATAATAAAATAGTTCACAATTTGTGTATCTGATCAAATAATTGCAGCCTTGGTGAGCAGAAGAGGCTTTGTTCAAAAACATTTTAAAAACCTTACTGACCCCAAACTTGTGAACGCTGGTGTATAGTATTTGAATATTAGCCATTTATTGGTTTTCAGACATGAAAATATAATTTTTTGACTTTTAGGTATCGACAGATTACTGCTTTTCTAGTTTTCTAGATGATTGCTTGGCTTGTTTGCAACCATCCAGTAAGCAATAATGATGTTGCCTTACCTGTATTCTGCACACTAAAACATCTCGGAGAGTAAATCTTTTGTTTCTTTCACACATTTAGGAGCAGAAGATGGACCCGGCCCAGGATTTAGACTTCCATCACTCCACCCTGCCGCCTCTGAGACGAGCCAAATCACTGGACCGCAGGACCACCGAATCAGTCATGACAGTAAGACCATCTCTCTGTTTTCTCTCAGCATCACTCAGCACAGATGCTGGACAGTCATAAGGCATTTCCATTATAATCGGCGAAGATTGTGTGTGAGGTGAACCGCTGCCAAATCCTCCACAATGGCTCTGTTGTGCTCTGAGGTTGAAAGGTTAAAGAGAGCAGCAGCAGGATTTGGCATGATTTGAAGGAAAAGATGGACTACTGTTTTGGAATATTTTAGTCAGCATGATATAAAGAACGTCTCGATTTACACAGACTTTAGCATTAGATGGAGATCACTGCTGTCCAAAAGTCATTCATTGCTGCTTTTTAATGTATTATACAGGCTACAGTGACGTCATCCGATGTCCTTTTTTTAATGGACATCTTTATTATTTTAAATAACTGCTTCATTCCTTGTTTATAAAATGAAAAAAAAAAAAACATTTGTCAAAAATCATGTGGTGTGACCAACAAGCAGACAGAATTCTTGTGACTCTCAGCGTCAATAAATATCACATAATTGGACCTTACAAAGCAAAGTTGAGGTTGTAAAACGTAATTTGGTGCGACTCTCAGATGTCAGTGATAGTTATGATTTAATAATTCATAATATTTGGAAAATAAAAAAGTTTTACCTTGAAAAAATGTATTTTGAGAACATTGTTTTTAAAAGTTTAGTATAGTTAACTAAAACTAAAACCATAAAAAATAATTCCTTTACTTGAGGTAAAATAAACTAACTAAAATATAATAAAACAATAACTAAAACTGAAATAACAGTAAAGACAAATGTATGCAGACGTATTAATAATAAAAATGACTATAACTGATTAAAATGGAAAATATAAAAAATTATTCAAAATATTTATAAAAACTATAATTGTATATAAATTGCTAAAACTTTAACTAAAACTAAAATGAAAAGGAAAATATAAAAAAAATTCAAGATATTAATAAAAACTATAATAGTATGTAGATTACTACAACTTAACATGAAAATGGAAAATACAAAAATAAGCACTTATTCAAAATCGTAATAAGTATATTAGTATATAAATTTCTTTATAACATGAAAACAGAAAAAATGGAAAATATAAAAATAACTACAAAATTACTTCAAAATATTAATTAAAAGCAATAATACTATATCAGTAATACTTACACCGTGTCCTAACTCCACACGACACAACACGCGATAAAACTTATCTTTTCCATGTTACTCCCATGTTATGAGTTTTTGTCCTAACAAGCTGCAAGGGCAACACGCAAAATTTCTATTTTAGAAACGGTTTCTATTTCCACGACGTCGCGGCTGGAACAGCAACATACAAACTATATGTGACCCTGGACCACAAAACCAGTCATATGTGTAAACTGATGTATGGTTTGTTAGGATGTGACAATATTTGGCTGAGATACAACTATTTGAAAATCTGGAATCTGAGGGTGCAAAAAAATCTAAATATTGAGAAAATCGCCTTTAAAGTTGTTCAAATGAAGTTCTTAGCCATGCATATTACTAATCAAACATTAAGTTTTAATATATTTACAGTAGGGAATATCTTCATGGAACATGATCTTTACTTAATATCCTAATGATTTTTGTTATAGAAGAAAAATGGATCATTTTGACCCATACAATGTATTTTTGTCTATTGCTACAAATATACCCCAGCCACTTAAGAGTGTCATATGTGACCCTGGATCACAAAACCAGCGATAATCTCAGGTACCGATTATGTGCTTTATTCAAAGTTAAACGTGTCTAAAGTGATGTTTACCTCAGATCTTGAAAATTAAAAAAAGCAAAGATGTGCGTTAAAACTGTGAACTGTCACTCAGTATGTACATTTAATGATGTTAAAAAGGTTTAATCTTTATGAATTAGATTGTAAACTTCGTAGTGAGTGCAGAGCGCTTCCAGAGAGAGCCCGCACACACACGCTTCTGATTGGCTGTGATATTTGATTGATTCTGTCGCGTTTAGTGTGGACACCCAAACTGCTTGTTGCTGGAATCTTGTCACGTGTAGTTAGGACACTGTGTAAAATACCACTGATGAACTATTATTTTTTTAAAATAGATTTTTCCTTTATTGTGGACACTCTCATTTGTCTTTGACCCTTAAACCTTAGACTTTCTGCTGGTGTCTCCACCCAGACTAATCCTGATCGCCCTCTTGTTTCTCTGTGCTATTTGTGTACTTCATTGTTGTTAGTCCTCGGACGTCATATTCCTCGGGGTGTCGCGTGTTCCTCTCTCCTGCCCAGGTCATCTCTAGCTCGTCCTGCATCCATCCGTGTGTTCCTGTCCTCTCACATCTGTGTGCTCCTGTGTGAGCGGGTTTCAGTGGAGCGTGTGGTGTGCGCAGTTATACATGTTGCTCTCATTTCAGTCTGTGTGTATGGAGAGCAGTCCTTATCTGTGTGTGTGTGTGTGTTTCTGTCCAGCACTCTTAACACACAAATGCCTGTTGTGTTGCTCCTCAGCGAGCTGTGAAGTACAGATGCCCTGAACTGGCATGTGGAGTGTGTTTCTCCTGTCTGTCACTGGAAATAAGTGACTGTCAAGTCAAGTAGTCCAGAAAAACACCCTGGCTTGCATCTTTTTCTCTCACCCAAGAGTGTCAAAGAGCAGAAAAGGCTTGTTGCAGTGTGTAGAAATGAGGCGAGGATGTGAGTAAATGCTCACGATCAGCAGCGGCTGTTCTTCACTTCATTTGTTCAGCTCATCATGCATGAAGATGTGTGTGATCGCACACGATATGGCACACCTGACTCCACTGCTTCTGTTTATATTTACAACTGTTTCCCTCTTGGATTACAGCCGGACCTGCTGAACTTCAAGAAGGGTTGGATGGTGAAACTTGATGAACAGGGCCAGGTGAGCTTATGTTTCTCTGTAAACAATAAACAAAAATAATTTCTCACTGATTAGATCTCACACTAGTGTCTGGAAATTAAATACCGAATCCAAGAGTGCTGGGTAACGTGTTGAATATTTACAGTGTTTCCACAGCAGTGGTAAATAAAATATATATATATATATATTACTGCATTTAGTGCTTTTTAATGTGATAATTATATTTCCTAAAAATGTGTTTTAAGGACTTTTTTCAATATTAAAATCTTTCAGTATTATTATTTTTATTATGTGTAGGTGTTATTGCTGTTTATTACACTGTCATTATATTAATAATAATTACACCAATTATTATTAGTAGTATTAATCATAATTTATATTAATTAAACTTATTTAATATTTATTATATCATATTGTAATGTATAGTATTATATGGTGATGCAACAAAATTTTAATTTTCTTTTAGCCAAAAACTAAAATTGTATTTAATAATAAAATAATATAATTTTTATTTAATATTAAATTAGTCGAATTTAAAAGTCAATGCTCAAATGCAAACATTTAAAATGCACATCAGGCTGGTTTTATTCCGTTTTAATTATGCATTAATTTGTTGTGGAAATATAGACATTTAAATGGCGGCTGTAATTACTTGTTTTAATGACCGATTTATTCAAACATACATTAATAATGAAGACCGCAATATAATTAAAAATAAAATGAAAATTTAATGTAGTGTAGTTGGACTAGTGCTATGGACTTGGAATGGCTTTTTTAATGTAAAATTTTTGGTCAGTGATTTCGGTCTTCAGTCTCTGGCAGCTGAAATTTTGGTGCATCGCTAATATTGCATTTATTATTATATAATTCCATATAAGTCTTACATATTATCAAGCTGTGGCTTAACACAAAAGGGGGGGAAAATCAAGTTTAGCAGTGAAATTGTGTTTACAGAGCGAGTTCTTAGTGTTAAATGCATCATTTCTACTTACTGATCTGCTTTCTGACTTTCACGTTGATCAAAGTTGTTCAGCTCAAATGGCCCTGACTCAAAGCACTGATGCTTTTAAAGGGAATAGTGCACTTTGATTGCACTGCAGCAATAGGTCAAAGTTGAAAGGATAGAGCCTCTCAACTTTTTCACCATGGTCTTTAAAGAAGGATAAATGTCTTAAAAACAACCCGTCCATACATCAGACACATGCAGGATCCTCCCGGACCAAGAGCTCTCTCTAATATGATCAAATTCATTTTTATCTGTATTATATTTGGTCTGTTCTAATATCTAATCTCATTTGCCAATTTTTTTATGTTTGTTTTAGTGGAAGAAGTATTGGTTTGTGCTGACAGATCACAGTCTACGATACTACAAGGATTCTATCGCTGAAGAGGTAACTCATAATGCTGCAATAGCTATTTTTTTCCTCAAGATTTTCTTTTGGAAAGCATCCTTATTGCTGTAATGATAACCTTTCTCTCACTGAATGCATTTTTTTTTTAATGTCAACAGGCATCAGATCTGGATGGAGAGATTGATCTCAGTACATGCTATAATGTTACAGAATATCAAGCTCAACGGAACTATGGCTTCCAGATTCTTGTAAGTGTGCCTAAAGCTTATTTTTATTTCATATTTTCTGATTTTACGGGCTTTTTATTTTATAGAGTTTTTTTCTGTGTTTTTTTATTTTTTATTTTATGGACTTTTTCATTTTATATTTTATTTTTATAGACTGAGTTTATTGACTTTTTCTTTTGTTGTACTTTATGGAATTTTTTATTTTATTTTGTTTCATGGACGTTTTATTTAATGGGCCTTTTTAATTTTATTTTATAACATTTTTTTTATCTTACAGACTTTTTATTTTATGTTTTATTTATTATTTTATTTTATTTTTGGACTTTTGTTTCATGGTCTTTTTTATTTTATATTTTGTTTCATGGACATTTTTATTTTATGGGCCTAATTATTTTATTGTTTTTTTTAATTTTATATTTTATTTTATTGACTTTGTTTCATGGATTTTAGATTTCATGGGTTTATTATTTTATGGACTTTTGAATTTTATATTTTTTGACTTTTTATTTTAGTTTTATTTAATTTTACTTTTATTTTATTTGTCATGTTAATAAAAGTTGTACATGGTTCTGATTAGGGGTGCTCCGATCAGGATTTTTGAGGCCGATCACCGATTCCCGATCACAGGAAGCAGTATCTGCCGATCCGATCACCGATACTGATCTTTTTAAAGCCATCTTTTTATCATGTAGAATTATTTATAGTGATAGTATTTTTAGACATTTATTCAGTGCCTAAATTTCATTTTTGAAAATGGGGGGAATTCCCCTCTTAGGCGACTCTTGTGAGAAGATTTTTTTTTATTTGAGGGGTGAAGAGGGGCATTTTTTTAAAGACATTTTTCAAAAATATACATTTATCTCCCCTAAATGTTTGGTCATCCAGTGCATTTTTGTTTTTACAATTGTGCAATTGTTGCAGAAAAGCTTATACACAGCACAAGCCCATGAGTTCACACAGGAGTCCAAAATGCGCTGTCACTTTAATTCAGTGCGTACAGTAGGCCTACAGCAAAGATAGACTCGGTGCGGAAGCGATTGCTGCACTGCTGAAGACGCACCGCTCCTGAACGCACTGCCGGACCGCAACCACGTGCAGTGTTAACGCTCTGATCCTTTAACATGATGAGCGTGGAAAAATACGCACCATACGCACTGCGCACTAAACGAGTGTGCATGAGCGCACGGTCTCCAGGAGAGCACGAAAGCGCTGAATGGTTAAACACTGGCAAGAATTAACAAGAAAAGCAATTTATAAACATTAGTAATGATGCGACGCTGCCTCTATTGTGCAAGTTACAATTCCTGTGTCAACTATGCAGCGTGCAGCTGGCTTATAATGCAGACGCCATGTGATTTGAAGCCATTTGCGCATTTTGAGAGGGAAAGCGCGCGCGGTGATTCACACAGGCTGTTTATGAAATGATGTCTCACAGAAAGTTTCAAGTTACTTTATTTAATGAATAAATATGAATTGTACCTCACCTTCAGCATTATAATTATTTCACCCGCGGGAGACAGACTGCTGCTGTATGTCATGCCAATCCTCTCACGGCACGCACGTCATCAGCTAGAGATCGGTTTTTTTTTATTTTTGGAGACTGCTGATCAAACATCCCAAAGCGATTATCGGCCGATAATGATCAGTACCCGATCAATCTGAGCACCCCTAGTTCTGATGCCTTGTAATGGATTACTTGTACTTGGTATCCAAGCACTGCAGGGACAGATAGTCCAGTTCTAGACTTTGTTTATTTTTGATTTTCCAAGAGTTTGAAGAATTTAAGGTTCTTCTGATCTGTTTGTGCTCAATTTTTGCTCGCATCAGACTCAAGAGGCGGTGCACACGCTCTCCGCAATGACTGCAGGAATACGTCGCAACTGGATCCAAGCGGTTATGAAAAACGTCCGGCCGTCCACTGCACCAGATGTTGCTAGGTGTGTTACCATGCATGATGCAGTAGCACAAAAATATATTTTGTGTCTTTTAAAATATTTATGTTTAGCGATATAAAATGTTTTGAAACAGCCTCACGGATGAGCACGCTTCCTGCGGCCCGTTTGAAAGTTTTGCCCGGCCTGACATCACTCAGGACTCCCCGTCCTCTGAAGCCTCGGTAGAGCGGGAAGGCGGATTAAAGAAGAGCCGTGCGAGAGAACGGAGGCGAGAAGGACGGTCCAAAACATTTGACTGGGCTGAGTTTCGTCCCATCGCCCAGGCTCTGGCACAGCAGAGAGCACACGAGGCTGACACCTTCCAGGCTGAGCTAGCCGAGAGAAATAAGAGGAGGGAGGAGAGGCGGAGGAGGTACGAGAGCGTCACCGGCTCGTCCTTCGAGCCGCCCGCTGACACCACAAAGATGGACATTGAGAGCGGGGGCGTGGTCCAGGTAGATACTCTGCCCCCATCGGTGGAGCGGCAGCAGAGAGTGGAGGACGAGATCGAGCAGCGCTGGCAGCAGGTGGAGAAGACGCCCATCAGGGAGGAGAGGAGGGTGCCTTTGCCCTCCACCCATCACAACAGAGACACATCAGAGCTGGAGAAACTCGTCGAGAGCTACAAAAAAGGGGTACGAGCTTCAAAATCCACTGCACAGTTATTACTTTAAACTAGGGCTGTCAAGCGATTTATTTTTGCAGTCATATCTTGAATTTTAGGTTTATATAACTGCATTTTAATAGACTCCATCATGCAGTCAGTCGTCCAGCATCATGTTCTTCAGCAAGCTGCATCAGTGTAAGATGACGGAGAGGTTTGGATACCGCAGTGTTATTTTCTCTATTTAATCGCAACAAAATAATGTGTTCAACAGCCCTAGTTTAAACATCCAGAGTTGAAAAATGAAATATGATATCATTTCAGATCATCTTTGTGCTCTTTGTGTTATTGACATTGTTAGGTTGAAGAGCTGAAAGCTCAGTTGGAGAGCTGCCACCAGCAGTTAGTGGACTCCAATCAGCACAAGCTGGAGCTGGAGGGTCAGCTCAAAAATGTTCTTGAGCATGAACAGCAGATCCGTGCTGGTTACATTTCACCGGTAGGCCACATTTATGTCATGCTTTTCATAGCGTATTCAGGTATTGCCTGATTGAACACATTGTGTGTCATTATTAGGAGAACAACAAACACATGGTTTCCATCTTTATCATCGAAGCTGCAAACGCGCGCTTTGCATGTCTAGAGACCGTTGCATGTAAACGAACAGAGCTCTTTTGCCTCTACTTAAGATTCCTCTTGCCATGTTCAAGCAAAATGACATTAAAAATGTCAAATTCATGCAAGCTCTATTGCATGTTCCAACATAGAAATGATTAACATTAACTGAACATGAATTAATAAATATGCAATGATGGCATGAAAAAATACTCTGAACTTACAGTGCCCTCCGGATACATTCATACTCAATGATACCCCCTTTAAATTACTGGAAAACATTTACAGCATATTATTTAAAAAAATATTTAGTTAACACTTTACTTTAAACCTTTATGTATAATGGGTTAAAAAGGTGTTCATAATATATGCTGTAATGCATTATTCATAAATAATTGTAACCAAAGTTAAAATGCATTATAATATTTGAGGGTCTGTTTGCAAAGTGTTTTAATGCATTATACTTTCTAAAGGTGTAACAATGAATAGATAAGTATTATAATGTCTTATATCTGTGGTTAAGGTTATTCATGAGATCATACAGTGCATTAAAAGGCATAATTAATGCATTAAAATACTTCTATAGGCTACTTTATAAATAATGGATAAAAGTAAAGTGACCAATATTTTTTAAAATAATATGCTTTTATTAGTAGCATTTATGTAATGACTGTTTAAAGGTTAGAAGAATAAGAGGAACACAAAGTTTTCCCTGCCAGATCTCTTGTCTATTTGTATTTTCTCAAAAGCATTGAGTATCAGTGTATCTTAAGGGTGTTGAAAATGATTTAAAAATGCACCTTTTGCAGAATCTTGCTACATGAACATTGACATATGAAAAGATGCCTATTCAGGGCATACGTGCATGATGTATTTTATTCATATTTAACATTTATTCATTTCATTTTAACCTAATTCTTGACTTCTTCCATATATGCTGTAGAGTATGTGTTTGTGTGTGTGTGTGTGTGTGTATGTTTGTCTTTAGCATTTTTCAAAATATTGTTGCATTGTCTTCTGAGCTTATTTGGAGAAGTCTTCTGACTTCTCAAAATACTTTTGACTTGTTTTGGCATTAAGTAGCTACAGTTATTTTTTGTTCTTTAACATCTTGTAGTATACCAAAATTAAGGCTTATATGTATTAAAAGCAAATGTGTGGTGATTTTTATCTTAAGCATGGCATTGTTCCACAAAATGTGATGCTGTATGTTGAATATCTGTCCAGGACACATTTTCATCTCCACCAGCTAGTTTTAAAGGGTTGTCTTTTACGTATTTATTTATTCAGGTTTGTTAAACAGACACAGTAGTAGTTGCACAGTAGTTTAGGTTAAATTGTTCCTCAAAAGGCCTGCAGGCTTAACTGGATGGCATGTAACTGTTCTGGCATTCTTAGCTAGCACTAATTTTGCGTTACTTACCCCATGAAACAACTCTTTAACCTCTTAATATGCATGCATTGTTTCGAAATACTAACTTTTTGCCATTAATTTTTTTTCTAGCGTTCTAATGCGCCTTATTCCATGAAAGAAGCTGAATGAATTTACTCTCCCTTTAACCTTAATAGATTGATTCGACACAGTTGTTGTAATAAAATGTACAATTACCTCAAATCCTCAACACTGTTAATTATAATCTAGAAATTGATTAGCGTTGTTCATCTGTGCTGACTGTTAACCAACTGTCTGGTCCCCTTTTCCAAGCTGGAGTCCCCTTTGAGTGTTGAGACAGAGCCCCAGATGAAGAGGACTGAACTGGTTAGTTCTCAAGCTCAGAGCTTAACACAGAAGTACCAGGAAGCCAAAGAGATCCTGCAGCTGCAAGAACTGAAAAAGCGCAACATGCAGGCACAGCTTGGCCTTTCTCTCTCACACTGGCCCGCAAAGGAACCTTACCTTTCTGACACCAAAAAACCCGCCACCTCCGAGGTCTGTCCCTCAGACTCCATTCAAAAAACGGTCAGCTTCATGCTTCAGGATAGCGAGGGAAAGATCAGAGAGCTAGAGAGCTTGATAGATGCCAGTGAGCCTCTGACTTTAAGAGAGCTGATAAAGCTCATGCACTCGCATAGCGAATGCGTTTGGGTAGAAAGTCCTCAAGGACAGGAAAGAAGTGAGTCAGTAGGAGAAATGACGCAGAAACTGTTGGAAGGCCTCAAGAACCAACAAGAGATTGAGAATGAGACGATGAGGAAAAGCTTGAAAAAGGCTGGAGACTGTATTCGGGACTATGAAGCTCGTTTGGTCACCATGGAGGACATGTTGGGAAGAGTTCATTGGCAGAAAATGGAGAGTTCGTTTGCGTTAGGTTGCTCGAGAGAAGACCATCCGGATCTGTCGCAGCAGGTGGAGTTGCTTGCAAGCGAAAACGTAGCTTTGAACCAGCGCTATCAGGAAATTGTAAACCAGCTGAGAGAAGCTGATCGAGAAATAGACAGGCTGAAAGCTGAGCTTTGTAGACTACTTAGCAGTCAGCAATATCCCCAATCCAACTTGGACCAGCAGCAAGAAGACAAAGAGACGTCTGAGAAAAATGTGTACGAGCGAGAACTCTATGAAAAGTCACAGAAGCTACAAGAGGCTCTTATTAAATTGGAAACACTTGGTAATAATTTGAAAGATACAGAGAAAAGATTGCAACTTAAAGAAGCAACACTTAGGGGTCTTGGATTTCAGGTGGCAGAAAGCGAAAACGATGGTAAAGAGATGGGTTCGGAGACAGACGACCTCAAGCGGCAGTTGGAGGTCCTTCAGTCCAAGCTTGCAGAGAAGGACAAGCAGCTTCAAAATGCTGAGCAGGTCTGTAGAGAACTTCAGTCCCAGAATGCGAATTATGAAGAGAGCGCAAGGATGTGTAGTCAGACGCTTGTAGATGCTCAGGAGGAAATTAGGATGTTGAAAGAGAAGGCAGGCACTCAAGGTACGTTTGGTAGTGAACCGGGAACAGAAATTAGGCACCAAGAGTTGATGCAAAAACTCAGAAATGAAAGTGTAATTGATGAAGTCGTGGAAGAGTTCAAGAGCAAGTCTAAATCTCTTAATCATCTACTTGACATGTTGGTAATAGGCAGTAAGACAGATTTGTCCGACACCGACATGGACACCAACATTTTGGATGAGAATCAGGCAGGAATAATGGAGATGTTTGAGAGAATGATTCTGCATAAGGTTTTAGCTGGTTTAGAGGACTGTCAGAAAGGCTCAGAGGTTGAGCAAACCCTAAGGAATGTTGTAGAACGTATGCTAGTGGATAATAAAATGCTGCTGCTTATGAATAAGCTCTCCAACCTCCAAGAACTTCAAAGTGATGCAAAACCTGCATCTTGCACAGAAAAAAACGCTGAATATGGAAATGCACTGAGTGAAGAGACAATTAAATCAAATGTTTTGAATCGGTTGCTCGATGATACTGCCAACCCCTGCGTCATGAAGACTCTCGCTGAAGTCATTCAGAAGAAAGTGGCGTTATTTAATCAAACCGCTTCTTCTCTTAGGGAACGAAATAATGAGGAGCTTCAGTCGTTGGCTTTGATTCTTTCAAGCTGTGGCTCTCAAAGAACCTGGTCTGAGTATGTTCGTGAGGCCATAATGGACATAACATGCATGTACTTGGTAGTTCTTCAGATCTTGCCAAGGACAAGACCGTTAGACCTGACTGCATGTGGAAATTGTGCTGATTTGAGAGCACAACTCGAGTCTGAGAAGCAGGTGATGTCAAGCGTCCAGAGTCCTATCAGTGCAACCCACATTCAGATTGAAGGAGAGCCAATTGACTTTCTGGACAAGGCCATACAGCTTCAGGACATGATGGCCAAGCATAAGCAGGAGCTGCGAGAATTAAAGGAGGCGTACGAGCAAGAAGCAGAAAAGCTAAGGTTGGAAGTGGCCAAGGCTGGTGAGACTCTGAGACTGAGATCCGAGGAGAACGTGAAAGAGATAGACTCTCTGACCGTGTGCATGGAGAACCTGAAGAAGAAGCATGAGATGGAGCATAACGACTTAATAGCACACTTCAATCAAGAGATGGAAGAGCTTACGGATGCCGTCGGCCCTGTCGAACCTGGAATGGATGGCGAGCCGAACTCGACTTGCCTCAAAGTGCGGATCCAAAAACTCGTGTCCCGGCTGTCTGAACTGACTGAGGAAATGAATCTGCGAGAGCGTGATGGGGATGCGACATTGCTGCGTCTGAAATACGAGAAAGACCTGGAAAACCTAAAGGTCAAGGAGTTCCGTGTCCTTGCTGTTCTCCGTCTGTATTGACTTCATATGGCAACCTTAAACCTGATCCTTTCCCCTCCTTTTCTCATACTAACCCTGCTTTGTGGTGCTTTGGTCTGGCCTAATATTTCTCACCAGTGATGCATGGCTGCTAACAATAGGTTTGCATGTACGGTTTAACGCTAGGAGTGTGGATTAGCCGACTGTGATGAGAGGAAAATACACAGTTCTCTCATTGAAGAAGCCATTTCTAGATAATGGAGAACAATCCATTCAGCAGACGTTTTGGAGAATGCATAACTGCACTCCTTGTGTCAGCAAGTCTGAAAACTTATGTGGTTCACCTGGTTGAATTAAGATCTGAACTTGTTCTCAGACTTAACCTCTTTGCCTCATTAACAGCCAGTGCTCTTTGCATAATTTGCAGCTTATCTTTGATAACTGCAAAAAGCCAGCTGCTTAACCTAATCAAAAAAAATAATGCATGACAGTAACTGAAATGTTTTATTTTAAACAATTGTTTAAGTACATATGAAAGTACTTGTGAAAGAATTGGCTTTGAAGACAGAGATGATTAAATTGTATTATGTATTATTATAATAAAACAAATTTAGATATTAAATTATATCAATTACAGTATTGTATTGTTGCACCAACAAAGTGGAACATCTGGCAATTAAAAATTTCCAAGTACTGACAAAAAAAAAAAAAAAACAGTTCATGTTTTGTATAATGGAAAAAATGAGAATAATTTCTGTAGTTTTCTATTATATTTTGTCAGTATGATGTGGCTTTAAGGACCAGAGCTCAAGTCAGTTCCTAACTAGATCAATGCAAAATTTGTTGTCAATATGTGCTACTGGACTTGTGTTTGTCCGGACAAAAGAGGAAATGAGATTTTCCACCCAGAGAGACTGCTGAGTAAACAAGTGTATTTGCGGCTGTGATACATGGACAGGAAGAGTTGGCCTGTAGTGGATCAGGACACAGGCCATGTCCCTGGACAGTGGACACTAGTCCTTCAAAAACAACTGCTTCATTCGCTCCCCTGTTTAGAGCAGAGTGCAGAGATTACGGCCATTGAATAGACAACAGAAATGCATCGAGTTTGCCCAGAAGAGCATTGACATCTCTTGTACTGAAATTAAACTCCATGTTGATGAATAGTACCTCTAATCCTAAAAGAGTCTTTACATTGATGGCAAATCTTACAAATATAGGTGCTGCTTTTTTTTTTATAGAAATTCCAGTTGTTTTTCAGAAGTAGGTCTCTATAAATTGAAATTTAAAACAATAGATATGGACGAGCATATGTAGCCCCCCCCCCCCCAAAAAAAATATATATACTTGGACATTTAAGTTGTAAATGTTTGAATTTTAATGCATTAAAATCTTAAATCAAGTGTCTGT
Source organism: Barbus barbus (assembly GCF_936440315.1). Taxonomy (NCBI): domain Eukaryota; kingdom Metazoa; phylum Chordata; class Actinopteri; order Cypriniformes; family Cyprinidae; genus Barbus; species Barbus barbus. Next base: position 2,440,116 of record NC_136760.1, on the reverse strand, counting down.
ACTCTAGTGAAAACAAAATATACTCAAATGAATTTGAATTATATTTATTTTGTGCCAAGTATACTACAAATGTATTTACATACTTATGTGCTTAATAAAAATACCTGCAATTGTATGTTTGCTTTGCTAAACTGGTATACTTCAAATTTTTAAAATTTGAACAACTTATTTTGTGCTTAATGCACTTTAATTATGCAGAAGTAGTGCTGAGTTCCAACTAAAGATATACAGAAGTATATTTGATTGGGCTAAAGTGGAACTATTGGAAGTATACACTTTAAATATCTCACAACTGATATTATACAAAGATCATACAGTCCTTATTAATAGTGATATTAAAACACATTTTAGGCGTAATATTCAGAAATGTGCGTTGTGCAATAAAGAAATACTCCAAATAAAGTGTAATTATAATTTTATATCAGTCAATCTTAATTTATGTTTGAAGTATACTTAGTATGAAATAAATGTATTTTAAATAAATTATGGTTTTTACCAAATCAAATGCTAGAGCTTTTCTGTACTATTTTTGCATTGACTTTTAACTGGTGCCAAGGTGATTTTAGTGCATTTATGAAGTCAGTTCTCACAATTCATCACGATCAACGTGATCCACCAACATTTGACAAACACAAACTGTCCAATACTTTTTACCTTGAGTTTGAACGGTATATCTACTGCTTTATCATTTACAGACTCTCTTGCGGTCTTTGTTTTTATTTTGTATCTAATCCAGTTATATTCATGCATTAAGTCTGGCTAAAGTGTCCAAGTGTTTGGGATGAACGTTGAATGAACAAACAGTCCCGTCACAGTGTGTGTATTTGTTTCTTTTGTGAAGCCATCTCTCACTGGCCTCTGTGTCCCCTTTATGTTATCGTAGGTTATTAATACCTGGCTTTGTGTAGACGCTCTTCTGTCCACACATCGCTAATCTCTGTCGTCTGTGTAAATGTTGTCCTTGTCAGAGTAGAAGTAGACTTGAATCGATCTGAACGAGATGCACTAAATGCCACTTCCTGCATTTCCCTACAGGCGACGTGTGAACGAGGCTTCACTGCCATGGAAGAGTCTCATCAGAAGGTGATCGATGAGCTGCAGAAAAAGCACCAGCGGGAACTGGAGAAACTGCAGGATGAGAAAGAGAGACTGTTGGAGGAAGAGACCGCAGCCACTATAGCTGGTTAGTAAGGATGACAAGGGCCAGGAGAAGACTTTTCGAGTCATTCTATTGCTGAATGTCATCATTCGCAGGGATCAGATTACATATACGCAGTGTAGAAATAGACCTTCCAGAATCACATGCAAATTCTTAATAAAAATATGCTCCTTATGCCCAAATCCAGTATCTCTTAAACATAAAATTGTCAATTGTGCTGATTTAACTCTTGTGCTATGCTGAAAATCCTTTACCTAATTTGGGGTTCCCAGTCATAAATGACCAGGCTTTTAAAATTTGATGCTTAATTATCACCAAATCTTGGATTCAGTCCTTGTTTTATTTCAATTAGCACAGGTTTTGTATTTCTTTTTGGAATTACTGAGGCCTCTGAGTTTATGAAACTCAGTTTTTGAGAGGAATAAAGCATTATTTGTGGATAATTTTGGCAATGATCACTTTTGTCCATTAACTCAGATCAGTGAGGCCTATGATCAGTCAGAGCCAAAAAAAAAAACATACAAAACCTGTTAATTGGAAAAAATTGACACAAAATATTTGGAAATAATATAGTGATTTAATAATGATAATGATTTTTTTTTTTTTTTTTGTAGGCTGGTCATTTTTTATCAGTGTTAAAGTGTAACAAGGTGGGGAAAAATAAAGAAAAATATTCAAATGATCAGAAAGTTTTAGTCCAATACCATAATATTAACTAGCATTTCAGGAAAAAGAAAATCCTCTCCAGGTAGAAATGATAAATTGTCTTAGGAAGTTGTATTTCTCAGCAAACACTTTCAATGTGAGTCATTCCTGAACCTATTTTAGAGATTTAGAGTAATTTAATGCCAATTTCTGATGGTAAGACACATTATTAAATAAACAGCCTTTTAATGATGTTTTTCTTTGATTAGCTATTGAAGCAATGAAGAATGCACATCGGACGGAGTTTGAGCGGGAACTGGAGAAAGCACGCAAGGCCAACAACAACACTGAAAACGCAGACATAGAGGAAATCCGCAAACAGCACGAGTCAGTTGTTATTCCTTTGTGCTATTTCAGCCTCATAATGCAGCGCAGCCGCACCTTTGCATTCTTTCGATAAATAAACAACTGTCTCTTCAGATTGAATTGCTTGAAATGAGTTTATAAAGCCACACCTGTACCTCGCTTATGATGCTTTTCTTCTGACTTCACTGTTGAAGCTGCAATACGCAAATAAGAATTGTGCATTCTGCATACTACATTAATTGGAGTGGATAAAGGGTTTAAAGCCTGACTGCATGACTGCCTCTATTGCCAAGTGTATCCTGGGGCAACGCGCCTAGATGCCAAATCTGGAGTGATTGCACGGTTTCTTTCTTTGTGTACATGCTCGTAATCTACCCTCAAGCTCTTGGCTGTACTTCTGTCTAGACTTAAAGGCCTTGCTCTTTTGTCACTTTCAGCTGAACGGAAAAATGCATGTGCTTTTGTGTTGTAGGGAAGAGCTGATGTCGTACCAGAGGGAGATTGAGGTGTTATCAGAGCAGTACTCGCAGAAGTGCTTAGAAAACGCTCATTTGGCCCAGGCGCTGGAGGCCGAGAGGCAAGCGCTCAGACAGTGCCAGCGGGAGAACCAGGAACTCAATGCGCACAACCAGGTAACCAGTGCTAATTTCACTGACAAATAATTTCCTAAAAAATAGATTTTTTTATTGTTGTTAAACTTTTAATAAACTGCCATTTAACTTGAATAAGTTTCATGATTTTAATTCATTAGACATGCTTTTTAATAAAATGTAATTTAACCATTAAAACAGAATCCAAAGTTTAAAATTTTTTAAAAGGAATTTGAAAAAAATAAAATAAATTTGGGAAAGAAATAAAACGGATATTACAGGGCCCTATTCACTGACAAAAATGAGACTATACTAAATAAAAAATTATTTTGAATGACACAAATTATGTCAAATGTATTGACCTTTTCGTCAATGAATGAAAATGAGACAAAAATGTTAGGGAGAGAACTGAATTATTTTTTGCATCTTGTTTGTGATTTAACAGACAGATACGCACAAAATTGTCAAACTGTCCATTTTGGTGAGCATTCAGAGTTGGTTATGTATTAAGCAGTTGTGAGAATATCAGATGTGTGTCAGTATATGGGATCCATGCATTAGGTCTTAAAGTGACAGCAGCCTAATAAACCTGCTACTGTCCGTTTCATTAATGTTAAAGGGCACCTATTATGCAAAATAATAAATATCCACCCACTTTTCATTTTTTAATCCCCTTTAAACCAAATCAGTCTCACTAGGCCTGCCGTTTTGATTCTCTATTCTCAAACTTAGACTTATATGCAATACCCTCTTCTGGAAACGGGGCGGGAATATGCAGCTCATTTGCATTTAAAGTGATACACACCAAAAGCTCTTTTTTAGACACACCCCAAAAATGACTATATGTCATAATAAATGATCTGTTGGGTAATTTGAGCTGAAACTTCACAGGCACATTCTGGGGACACCCAAGACAATATTACATCTTGTAAAAAGGGGCATAATAGGTGCCCTTTAATCAAACAACAAAAAAGAGAGAGAATCACTCACTACTCATGACTGAATCACTTTAGTATTAATCTATATTTAGTTCATATAAATGTATGCATGAAAGAGTGAAAAAGGCATTTTATGTCACATCAGTTAAATCTGTCTGCATTGCAATATCATTCATATTAACAGGTAAATACATTGTTTTCTCCAGGAGTATATGATGAGTTTGGACATTTTAGATAAATTATTAATGAATGCTTTACAGTTTAACATTTAGTCAGCTAAAACAGTTCAGATGACTAAAAATAAATGACGTTTTAGTCAAAAGACTAAATCAAAATTTGCTGTCAAAATTACCACTGCTGGTAAGGCCACAATAAATCAACTTCAGATGCACATAAGACCTGATTTTGTCCCCCCAACGTGCTGCTTGTCTGTTACGCAGGAGCTAAACAATCGTCTGGCAGCTGAGATCACTAAGATGCGATCGATGACGAGCGAGAACGGTGGAGACGCTGGCGGGGTCATACAGGGGAAGGAGCTGTACGAGCTGGAGGTCTGTTTCTTCCCTTTATGTCTTGCTCTTTTTCCACAGCATCCTGGGAATGAAAAGCTCATCATCACACTTGTGTTCACAGGTAATGTTGAGGGTGAAGGAGTCAGAAGTGCAGTATCTGAAGCAGGAGATCAACTCTTTAAAAGATGAGCTCCAGACTGCCCAAAGAGTAAGTGCTGCGACTTTTTCAAGACTTGCGCAAATAAAATTAATACTGGATGTCCTTACAAAACACATTCATACAGTCTCAAAATGACAGTTGGTTTTGTTTCGTTTTGGCACACATGCACAGGCTGTGGCACACATGCAAGTTTAAAATATTTAAGAGATGTTTTATTTAGTACATGCATATGTATTGCAATTGGTTTATGTTCTAATATAGCATCAATACATTAGAATTATAGGTCAGTGATATTTGAAATGTTCTTAGTCTTTCCTTCCAGCGATGGGTGGCCCGGAGTGAGTTAACATTTAAATTAAATGCCAGATTCAGTTTGTGTAACCAGAAAATACCAGTAATATCCAGAAAATAAGTATTTTATGTATTATGCAGGACTTTTAATTATAAACAGTCCTGAATACACTGGGACTCTTATTTTGAAATGTGAAGCTCTTGCACTTACAACCATCTACAACATATAACAATGTAAACGCTGACGTAATTCATCATCAGTAAATCATAATCACTTTCTTGACATAAATTTGTAATATTCAGCTGCTGTTTTGCCTTTGTACATGCAGCGCTCATATTTATTTAAATACATCATCGCCTTTTGAAGTTTAGTCATCACATTAGGATGTATTGCGATTTGTGAATTATTTTGTAAGATGGACACAGATAAAATGTGGCCAGTCTTTTTCTAAATTGAAATGTATCAAATGTTTGTATTTATTCTATTGTGTTGAATCTGTATCTGCCGTGTAATAGCCTGTGAAGCTGAAATTCCAATAAATTTAAATCCAATGAACTATTTTTTGTACCAAAATTTACGATCTCCTAAAATGACCATAAAGCCTTTTGTTTTACCACTTAACAGTTTTTATGACCTGAATTTTTATCAATCTGATGAAAGAATGTACGCTGATTAACGTGTCACGTCTCTTGATAGGATAAAAAATATGCAACCGATAAATATAAGGACATCTACACGGAGCTGAGCATCGTACGGGCCAAAGCAGAGCGCGATCTGAGCCGACTGCGCGAGCAGCTGCAGCAGGCCCATGATGCACTGGGGGAACCCACGCTAGAGGACGTGGAGCGCAGCGGTTACGGTACGACCCTCGCCTCGAAATCAACCCACACTCAAATACATTCATGTGCATGTTATGAACCGACCGGCTGTCGTGACTTTCAGATATTATGAAGTCAAAGAGCAATCCTGACATTTTAAAGATGGCGGCCGCAGCAGCCAAACGCTCCGAACGCACCATGAGATCAAAGGTATGTTTCCACACCCAGGTTCAGTCCTCTGGTGTTGAATAAGAGTTAGTTAAGCTCACACTGCCACCCTCAGGTCAACACGTTGTTGCCTTTAAGAAAAATACAGCAGCTTCTGTTTGTGAACAGTCAGGAACTGAACTGTGTGTGTGCTGTGTTTTGTTGTCCAGGAAAAAGCCTGATAGATAGCGGTAAGACAATGTCTTTTGCACATTCCCTCCTCTAACACACAGTCCCGTGTGTGTGTATGTATGTGTGTGTGTGTGTGTGTGTGTGTTTCCTCTGTTTTTCCTTCTGTTCCCAGTCTGTGAGTCGTGACATGCCCTGGGACAGCTAAAGACTAAACCTGAAGACCTTTGACATCTGATTTTAGGTAAAAGCCCTTAGAAGGGAGCGAATGCGCTGAACTCCCCATGCATCATTCAGAGGCATTCATGCTAGGGCTGGGCGATAACCCGTATCATATTGAGATCATGATAAAGCGATGATAAGCTCTGGCTGTTTTTAGTGGATCTGGATGAATCTAACAGCAGCAGCAGCTGTCAGTGTGTGTCTGTAGTCTGCATGTTCTGCGTATTTTCATGTATTACACAAACTCAGACACATGTGACGCTCGTCTCAGTATATGAGGACATGAACTTCCTCTCCAGAGCTGCTCCAAGAGTCACTTCAGCAGCTTTACGCCATTTACTTAGTTTACAAAAACTACCGTCAAGTAGTGATAGGTGCTTTCAAACTCTGCTTCTTGAAGCTACGAAACCGTGGTGATTCAACCAGTGATTTTGAGCATGTATCAAGCTTTCAGAGTCATGTGATTTCAGTAAACAAGAGTTCATTGTCTACTATCTACTATAGTTTTCACATGATCTTGGACTTTATAAATTTGTAGACATTGTTCATAATTAAAAGGAAGAGTAGTTGTTAATAGCCTGTTGTTGGCTGGTTGAAAATTAATAATTGAACACATATTATACAGACACTTCTTATTTAATGGTATTTGATTATTTGTTAATTGCATTTAATATGTTATACTTTCAATAAAACCTTTGCAATGGTTTGTAAAGTTTCCATGCATGTTTGGCCTGGGTTTTGTTGCATTTACACTGTTCTGACCAGCTTGAGGAGTTTCCTTACTTCAAAATAATCAATCATTTTGCTAAGTAGTTGATTCAAAGCTTTGTAAACATATTTTCTCCCATTACTGCTGTCAAATACACACCAAAACTCAAAGCCAACAAAATAAAGTTCAGTTTAATTTGAAGAAATTATATTATGTTATATATTATTATAAAATAATATTATTTTTATGGAGTGTCATACAACCAATATATTTTTCATTCATGTAATTTGTACAGTTTTGTACAGCATCTTATTTAACCAAAAAAAAGCTTTTTTTTATTTGTAAATGAATTGTTATATTTCCCATTTGATTTACATTTTACAGTTTTATTGGTTAATTTCACCAGACACCCATTTTTGATTTGTATTAAATCACAAAACACCGAATCCAGAATAAATTAAATGTAAAACAGAATTTATGGAAAATTAAATGAAGAGGTGCCCTAAATTAAAAGGTATCTTACTCTGTCGTTTGAATGTGAACAAACGAGTGATGTTTACATTGATTCTAACAAACATATGGAAGCATTTCCTTCCTCGTTAATGCTAAATGAATATTGTGATTATTACATTTACGTTTAGTCCTTTAGCAGACGCTTTTATCCAAAGCGACTTACAAATGATGATATTGTGATAGTATTTGTGGCCACATCGCTCAGCTCTAGTTCACTGACAGACAAACAGATCAGATTATTTTCTGCCATGGTGCATGTGATCTTGCTGAACGAAGGGCTGTCCGTGTCATCTCATGTTCATCAGACGCGTGTCTCATAGACTCAAGGGCATTTCCACATGCATTCATTTGTTTCACAGGACCGGTTGCGGCAGTTCACGGCGTGTGTGTGTGTGTGTGTGTGTGTGTGTGTCACTGGAGTTTATTGGTGGCACTGCTGGCAGTTTTGAACACTTCTGTCATTTTTGTTGAGGTCACTGATTTAAATTCAATGAAAAAGCAGGGATGTGTCATGAAGAAAATATAAGACTTTTTTTTTTAAGAGTTGCTTTGAACAGGGCTTTTGCAGGTCTTCCACAAATGAAGACCGTAAAAAGGTCTTAAATCAGAGCAGAACGTCTTACATTCATAAAGTCATGGCATTAAATGTTGCATGCACTGCAAAACATCAATATCTTCCTCAGTATTTTTGTCATTTTCCAGTTCAAATATCTAAACATCCTTAAATCAAGATACATTTATTGGAGATGAAAAATGTTTGAACACAATTAAGTGAGTTTCTGTCAATGGGATGTGAAAACTTTTCCTTTTGAATTAAGCTGATATTTCAGACTCCACTGGCAGATATTTGTTCTTGTTTTAATCATAAACTCGCTTCATTTGGATCAATATCACAGAAAATGACGTGTTCGATCATTTTGATTCTCAAGTAAATGTATCTTAATTTAAGATCCTTTAGACATTCACGCTGGAAAACAAGACAGAAGTACAGCAGAACAGCGCTTTTGCAGTGTGATCAGAAGTTATTCAAAGCTTAAAATGAATGGAGATGGTCGAAAGCTGTATTTTCAGACTTTGAAGTGTTGCTAATTGAATGCATTACTCTCTGGACATTTACATTCACAGATCATATTTACATATGTGACCTTGGACCACAAAACCAGTCATAAGATTTATACAGCATCTGAAAGCTGAATAAATAAGATTTTTGTATGGTTTGTCAGGACAATATTTGGGCGAGATATTTGAATATCTGGAATCTGAGGGTGCAAAAAATAAATCAAAATATTGAGAAATTCGCCTTTTAAAGTTTTCCAAATTACGTCAATAGCAATGCATATTACTAATCAAAAATGAAGTTTTGATATATTCATGGTAGGAAATTTACAAAATATCTTCATGGAACATGATCTTTACTTAATATCCTAATGTTTTTTGGCATTAAAGAAAAATCGCTCATTTTGACCCAAACAATGTATTGTTGGCTATTTCTACAAATGTGCTACTTATAACTGGTTTTGTGCTCCAGGGTCACATATTGTGTTCCTTAATTGACCTTTGAACAAGTCAACCTTCATAAAACCTGCAGAAACCCTGTTTTTATTAACATGCTCACAGAAACTGCTTCAAAGCATCACATTTGAGTCTCTCTGTTTGCGTTTCCAGAGTCTGAAGGAGGGTTTGACGGCGGAGCAGAGACTTCACTTGTTCGACAACAAGGACACTAAGGACTTCTGACACGGCCTCGCTGCATGTTAATAGAGCGCCGTGTATTTTAGCCCAATAATTAATCACTTAGAGACACACTGGTCACAGCTACAGCGTATATTAAACATGGTATGAAGTTTGAGTTTTATGTCTATAGTCTGCATTTCATGCACTTCAGTTACTGTGACGTTGTTGGTTTGTTTTCATTGCCATGTCTTAATGTAAATACTTTGTTTTTAATGAAGCATCTATCATGCGTACACTAAACACGACTGTGTAAGCTACTGTTTTAACTCTTTAGTTTGTGTGAATCGCCAGTGGAGGAAGTAACCCACGTCATGACTCGACACTACAGATTATTGGCACGGCAGGAATCATCACGGCTTCAGGCTCGCGCGTGACGCTTTGCGTGTTTCCTCCGGCTCTTTCTTGTTTTAGTGAAATGGGATGCATAAAAAATAGCTGCATTTAGTCGACGCTTGCATCATTAACCGCTGACCTTCTGCAGCATCTCCGGATGTTTTAAACGTAAAACACACAGGAACAGACCTGGGAGGGGTTGGGCTGCTCTAAAGTATATGAACAAGTTATGAATGAATACTGGTCCACTCACGTGAATGGGAGTTTTTTTTTTTTTTTGTTATTTCTTCAAGCTGATAAAATCTGTAGTGTTGTTCAGTGGCAGTCCATTATATTTATTTAAATGTTATGAATTTTTGTCTCACATTTCCATTCATCTATACATTATTGTAAATATACTGCAAATGTACACGAACTGACAACAGGTTTATTAGCAATAAATATTTTTGCACCCTCTTTTGCACGGATTAATCTGTCATTTATTAATATTACGGTGTTTGCGGGTCTTAAGAGAGCAGAAAGTCATTGCATTAAATGTTGCATGCACATCTTTTTTTTCTCAGGTACAAATTTAAGACATTTTAAGAGCAAGTTATTTTTTGAGAAAAGTTTATACTTCAGACAAGAAGAAATATCTGGCAGTGGGAGATGAAAGGTAGTTTTCCTTCTGAATTAAGTTTGGCAAATGAAAGTTTTTTTGGCAGTCTTTAGACATTAAAACAAGATCAAATACTAGATATTCACTTTTGCATTGTGATCAGAAGGTACAGTAAAAGTTGTAGTGGTATTGTATTTATTTATTGGGAATTTTTTTTTAAAAGTAATAGAAATCTGTTGAAGGTTATATGTTCAAACTTTAAAGCATTGATAAAACTATACATTTACATTTAGAGACCATATTGATGTATAGTGCTTTTTACTTGGTCTTAAAAAGTTTTAAATTTACTTTCATAAAACATGCAGAAACCCTGTATTGTTGCTTTTTTATATTATAAGAAGGCATGTACTTATAAATGAAATATGACAATTAGGGATGCGAATCCGTTAATTTAAAAAAAAAATCTAATTTATTAAAATGTCCTGAATCTAATAAAGATAATTTAAAAAAAAAAGCAATAAATGAAATTCAAGTGATTATTTGTTGAATTACTTTTATTCACAATAAGTCAATGAGCAACCTATTTTAATATTTGAGAAGGGGGGGCAGGGCAGGGCATGTGTTTGCTTTTTGCACTGATTTTAAAGGAACCAACAATCATTTAAAAATTTGGAAGACTTCAAAATGTGTTTTCCAGACCTGGAAGATGCTTTCAAATACAGCAACTCTTACAGATTCATGTGTGTGAATCCTGAATTAAACAAATGCAAAGAGATGCATCACAATGCTTGGCTTTAAAGGTGCATCTTGTGTCGCATAATAACTACACTGTTGAGTGGACTGACTACAACTAGTCCCATAATGCTGCGCAATATCATCACGACTCCGCCGTGACCAAAACCACTGGAGCCCCAAAGTATGAGAAGCTCCCGTTTCATGCATTATTCAGTCCGAACTCAAACACAAGCGGCTGCACCTGAAACAGTGTGTTTCTCTCCAGCGGGATGGAGTTTGCGATGGTTTCGTGAATAAATGCATCTGCTCGGGTGAGTCTGTGCGCGCGCGCTCTTTGTTTAGCTCGCTATGCTAACGAAAGCCTGCGGTGCTTCTCCAGCGCTCGTCTCTGATTAACTGCGCTGCTTAATTGGGATTCATAACGACTTACATTTGCTGGACGCGTCGGTGAGCGTTATTTATTGTTCTCGGAATGTATATTAGCCCGCATGCTAACAACCTGCTATGCTAACGTTAGCATAACAAACGCCAGAGGAAAAGCGACGCCTGAAGAACCAGACGAACCCGGATTAAATCTGGTCTGGAGATGTTTGACAGTTCTGGACGTTATCCAGATCATAATGAGTGATGCTGTTTAGTGCAAAAGACACCGATTTAGCTGATTCTGGAGATAAAACATGACTATTTGAGGTCGGGAGTGTCATGCTGTTCATGCGCTGATAAATAAATCCATTAAAGCTCTTAAATGTGATTAAAACAGGTTGTTATGGCCTTTAATTAAGGCTTCGTCATGAGTTTGCGGTTTTACATCAAATACTTAAATCACAAAAGTGATTTATAAAGGATCCAGACACTAACCTTAGGAAAATAAACCATGGTTTTACTACAAATTAAACCAAAAAAACCCGTGTTAAACCATTGCAACCAGAAATAAACCATGCTTTTGCTACATATTACTTGTGGTCTATATTAAAATACTAATATAGTAATCATTCATTACCCTGGTAAATATTTACCTTGTGCTATTCGTCAATAGATTGGGAGAAAAAAAACATTTTTAACATTTTTAATAATAAAATGTGCTTTAATTTGTTTCAGTAATATTTATCCTTTAATATTTTGTATTTCATAGTCCTACACAGTATTATATGCCAAATTAGCACCATTTCTTTCTGTATAAAATAATACAAATAGTAGAAAAAATATTTAATATTATTTTCAATTAATACAGTAAGTTAAATTGTTAAAGAACAAAGGTATTTAAAATTTGTGAGGAATAGAAATAAAGAAAATGTTGCCCTACTTACAAGACACAAGTGTGACTAAAGACCATTAGGGTTTTTAAAATCATGCCCAGTGTTTTTTTTCAGTGTGCAGTAGCTGTTGTGTAATATTTCCGCTGTGGTGCAAATGGCTCCGACACTGATTGCATGAATCTAAAGTGGTTCAAAAATGTGATTAAGTCATGTTGATAATTTAGAGCAACATTAACATCATTTTCAGGATTTTCAAATCCAGTTTGAAGATCTATTTCTATTATTTGGCATATGACCAGCTTTATTATCTATATTATTGAATTTAATTTAGGTTTTAAAACATAATTTTTATTTGTTATTTTAGCTTTTGCATTTTAAATTAAATATTTATGTGGTGAATTTTGTATAAATAAATTTTATATACATAAAATTGGCACTCTGAGAGCCTCCCAGCAATTTTCAAGTCCAAATTAAAACTTCTGATCCCAGTTTTATTATTATTACTATTATTATTGTAGTTGTTGTTATTTTAGCTTTTGCATTTTTAATGCAACTTTTTTTTGTTTTTAATTTTTATGAAATATTTTTTTTTTGTTAAAGATCGGGCAAATTGCATTTTTTAATGGTGCCATATTAATAAAATTGACCCTCATGTTTCTGCTCTCAGTTGATATGGAAGAGCCTCCCAGCGACTCAGATGGTTTACAGCCTCAGGATCTGTCCTCCACCTGCAGCCTCCCAAACATCTTCGATCTGACGAGGAACGCAGAGGAATGCCTTCTGAAAGCCAACCCCATCGACGCTTTGCATGTCGTCCAGACACCGGGCTGGTTCGTCAATCCTGGGACCAGCAATGGGATGTTGCTTCCCGAAACCGACCCTGAACCACTTCCGCTTCCCACAGACCAGATCCAACCAGATAATGCGTTTTCCAACACGACCGTCACGCTCTCCTACGTGAGCCGGTCACACGTCTTCTCCGAGCATTCCCCGATCTACGGCGTTCCTTCCTTGAACAAGGCGATTGCGCTGCATCCCGCCACGTATGATGCCGGAAAGCTGGTGACGGATGCTGGAGATGCTGCACTTTCAGTGGACCAACACTGTCTCCAGCAGGTGTCCGTACCGGTCGGACTGACGGCCTGCGATCAGTTTGGCTTCATGTCACCGGCTCAGGTCGTGGAAAACATGGCGGCGTTATGCTACCTTCAACAACCTCCGGATATTCAAGATGTGGAAAACCTGGCTTTGGAAACATTCAAATCTTTACAAGCCGATCCCAGCGAGTGCAGGTTCCCCATCAGCGTGGATGAGCTTCAGAACGGAGCTGCAAATGGCCTGTGGAACGTCGGACCCTTCGAGGGAGGATTACCGGAGGACGATGGCGCGAACGCAGACGGTTTACACCGGAACGCCAATCCTGAGCTCGTCTTTCTCATCTCCAGATCCGAGGAGCCGGTGGTTTTACCGAACAATGGCTTTGCCATTTCGTTAAACCAAGACTTCATTAGTCCCTTGGATCCTGAGTCTCCGTCGGCGGAGCAAATAGAGGATGCTTTTGCTTTGCCGCAAACCGCGAGTTCTCCGAGTGGAGCAAAGCAAGAAGAGGAGTTTGATTCTACAATGCCAGAGGCAGCTGAGACAGAATCGCCAGAAACACCAACAGGGAAAATTGACAAAACGTGCAACACAGAGTCCGTGCATGTCAACGATGCATCTGCAGAACAAACCGACACGGATGCATTCAAAGCAAGCAATGATTTGCCGTCTAGCGGCAGTTCGCTTGTGCTTGAGAGGAAAAGACTGCCTCCGAGAGCTAGACGAGGTGTAAGAATGGAAGCCATTGTTCAAGACATCCATCCCATCAGGAGTCGCGTTCGTAAAAGAAAAGTTCAGAACAGCAAGTCCAAGAAAAAGGTGCTGGAAAGGATGCGCAATGTGCCGGATGTAAAGAAGAAAAAGAAAGAAGAAACCGACGTCAGACGTTCAAGCAGACGTAAAGCCACACTATCTACCTCAACTTCTGCAAAGACGATAGATGCATTTGTAAAACGCACAAAGAAAAAATCCTCCGGAAGGATAAGAAACCTTAATTCGGTTCCAGTCAAGCAACCAATACCGGCTCAACAAGGCCTGAAGAAATCTGCCAAACGGAAAAGAAAGATACACAATGTCGGCCGTGCGTCATTTTTCTCGCCACAGGAACCTGAAATCAAACTCAAATGTCTCAACTACAAGGAGGAGAAGAAGGATGTGCGGGATGAGACCTTCGCGCCTTACGTGCGCATGCAGATCAAAGACTTCCCCAGCTGTACGGTGGTCAACTATCCCGAGGACAGCGTCCGGATCAAGCAGGGCAAGCGGCAGGCGTGTGGTGGGTTTGCGTCCGGTGTGATGCCAGCGACGCCTGGATTGCAGTACGGTCGGGTCTGTGTGGATGTGTCACAGAGGGATGTTCTGGTCTGCTGTCTCTGCGGCGGCTCGGCCAATGCAATGGACCTCGGAGACCTGCATGGACCATATTACCCTGAAGGTTTCAAATCGGCCTCTAAAGCGGTTTGTATCCCACAGGAAGAGGAAAATAGTGACTCAGACTCGTCTGTTAGAGGGAAACGTGTTGCTCCGGGCAGATGGACTGAGTCTCTTTGGACCAGCGATAGCGAGTTGTCCAATAGTCCTTCATCTAAGAGACCCAGGATGGAAGGTGACACCGATTGGTTCAGTCCTCCCGTGGTTCCTCTCGACGCTAATGAGCACTGGCTCCATGAGGACTGCGCGATATGGTCCGCAGGCGTCTTTCTGGTTCGGGGAAAGCTGCACGGGCTGGAAAATGCGGTCAAGTTGGCGAAAGCGTCGGTAAGCTTTCAGACACACAGATTCTTTAATGCTCAGAAGCCTTCAGTAATGACACTCAAATGTCTGTTTTTTTATAGGTTTGCTCGACGTGTCAAAGAAGGGGAGCGACGTTGGGCTGCGTTTTCAAAGGCTGCCCGAACAAATACCACTACACATGTGCACTGCAGTCCGGTAAGTCATCATCAGCAGTCCTCTGCATCAGTGTTAATTTTGGCAGGCATTTTTGATTTAGTCTTAGTCTTTAGCTTGAGACGAAAATGCTTAATAGTCTTTTAGTAATTTGAGTCTTTCATAGTTTTAGTCGACGAAAAGTCATCTTTGTCATTACTCATAAGGTAACAGTAGTCATTTTTGTCATCTTTTAGTCATTACTTTTAGTCAAACTGCAGTTACCAACATTTATTTTGGTTGCTATTTTATATATAATCTTCAAAGTTTTTATCATCGGATATTAGTTTTAGCTCGTCAACGTCTCGTCTTAGTCACAGAAAAAAGGTTTGGTAACGAATATTTTTCGTCATCGTCGACCAAATTAACACTGCACACAAACACACACCTTGCATTGTGGTCCGAAACATCAAAATGCCGGTCTGCCTGTTAACAGCTGCTTTTGTGTCTGCATTTGCTAAGCAGACGTGTTCAAACTTGTGGTCAGACACACATGGAAAATAAACATGCAAATCTGCCCATGCATGAAAAATATGATGTAAACTTAAATATAATATACATTTCTGTTTTCACTACTGTCTTTTTTCTAGAACTATACCCTTTGAAATGAATTGATTTCCTGTTTTTAAAGGTTGTGTATTAAACGAGGATAATTTCTCCATGAAATGCAGAAAGCACAAGGTATATGTGAAATGATTTAATGAAAATATTTAATACATAATATTTTTATTTCAATATTTTATAATTAAGATGCTGAATGTTATAAACATGTTGTGCTTTGTGTGAATTCCTCAAATTTTTCAGATTTTTTTTTTTTTTTTTGTCTGATCCATTAGAACAAGTCCATTAAGGGATCATCGTATCGTCAAATCAACAGGTGACAGGAGAAAGAGGACGCTATGCAAGGTTTGAGCGCTTCACTTTTAACTGACTCGATACATGTGCACTGAATTGTCTGGAAAATAATCGCACGTGACTTTAAGTCATTGGTCTCAAACTCAATTCCTGGAGGGCCACAGCTCTGCACAGTTTAGCTCCAAATCACACCTGCTTGGAAGTTTCTAGTGATCCTGAAGAGCTTGATTAGCTGGATCAGGTGTGTTTGATTCGAGTCGGCACTAAACTGTGCAGAGCTGTGGCCCTCCAGGAATTGAGTTTGAGACCAATGACTTAAAGTCAGAATTCTGGCGTTTTGGTTTACAGACATTTATAAATGCTATAAACTAGGGTTGCACCGAAATGACATTTCTGGACCGAAACCAAAAATGCTGGATGCACTTGGCTTAATTTTGTAAGACTTTTTAATTTAACTCAATTTTAATGGTAATGAATTTAAAAAACACAACATAATTAATTAAAACATTCATATTTGTAACGCATTACAATAAGGTTAACTATTGTAAGAACTACTTTAGTTAACATGAATGAATAAACAATACTTCTTCAGCATTTATTAATCTTAATGTTAATTTCAACATTTACTAATGCATTATTAAAATCACCGCTTGTGCTTGTTAACAGTTAATGCGCTCTGAATTAACATGAACTAACATAAATATTGTAATAAATGTATTGTCATGTTAATAGGCTACATTAGCTAACACTAACTAATGGAACCTTACTGTAAAGCATTTTACCAAGTAATGCAGAAAGTCTTAAATTCATAAAATGGCATTAAATGTTGCATGCACTGCAAAACATGAATATCTTCCTCAGTATTTTTTGTTATCTAGTACATAGATTGAATGAAGTGAGTTTATTCTTAAAACAAGAATAAATGTCTGTCTGACCCTTTCGGCAGGTAATCTTTCCCTTTCTCTTTGAATGAAGTTGATTTTTCTGACTCCACTGGCAGATGTTTGTTGTTATAATCATAAACTCATTTGATCACGTTCTCAGAAAACAGCTTTTCTTATCATATCTTATTGTATTGATATTTGCACTCAAAAACAAGACGAACATACTGAGGATGAGCATTATTTTGCAGTGTGATCAGAATTTGTAGTAATAGTTATGCATAAAAAATGCAACAGGCATACAAATGCAGATTTGCAGACCATATTGACATGTTCCATTCATTGTATTCCTTAAATTGTCTTTACTTGGTCTTAAAAGAGTCTTAAGACTTGATAAAACCTGCAGAAACTCTGTTGTTATAAATGTTTATAATGAATGCCTCTAATTAGATTTTTCATCTTTTCATCATTAATGTGTGGCTTTGAGCATGTTTTGCATGCTTGATGTTAATTGCATTATAATTCGTAGCACGTTTCAGATGATAGAAAGCACAATTTGTATTCCAGCAAATCGAGTGTTTTCTAGTGAAGCTCTCTTCTGTCCTCACAGAGTGCGGTTGATCTCTATCTCCAGTGTTCCTGTGAGCGCCGGCCGCGGGACCTTCAGACAGAACGGGCCAACACCCATACACCTTAATAATTTTGCTGTTGCACTGCTCATAACACCCGTCACTATCACACAGACGGCACTAAAGACAGGTTAGATGTGAGGACTGTGGGGAAAGTCAGAGAGAATTGCACATTTAAGAGACTCAAAGCAGAAGAACCACAGCACAAACATATGTGTTCGTCTTACTTGCCAATATGATTTTACAAAATATGTGTCATATTTATATGTTGGCGCAAAATCTTCTTTTTTTTTAAGAAATGCTAAAATCAATTTTTTGTTCATTCTGTCTTAATTTATGAAGAAAATTAATTTTATCAACTGAATTTTAAATATACTGCTTGTCAAAATATAAATGCGTCTTCATAATCAACACTTTATATTCATTTGGCATCTAGTCATAAAAAAAAAAATGTTTAGTTCTTTGTAAATGAAGAAACATAAAAAGTTGTGGAACCAACAGTTAGCAAGCAAGGGCACTTTGTGTACAAAACGGGAAAGGAGGATGATTTCTTTTTGTCTAAGATTAGTTCATAATTCAATGCGTTTCTTAATCTGTGTCTCGAATGATAATCTGTCTCTTCCAGCATATCAGCACATTTACACACTTACGTCATGTGCGGAAGACGCTCTGTGAACGTGTACCTGCATTGTGAACATGAGGTATTTAATCTTCATTTTCAATTACATTAATTGTATAATTCACAGCATCCAAACATTTATTGTAAATGCTGAATATTAGTGTTCCAGTTCATCAGATATCTGAATATAACTTAATTTGAACCACAGCCAGTTCTATGCACTTACATGCGTCTCCTCTACATTATCTATATGTTGTAGACAGTTAACTAGTGTAAATGATAAGCCTGCATTAGTATTGATATGTCATAAGAAATTACTTGTAGGAAAGTTTGGAAACTTTTTTTTGGATTCAGGAAGCGTTTTTGGATTTGTAACTTCAGGTGAAATGCTTCAGTGCTGTTTGTTAATCCATAATTATTTTCTAAAATCAGTTTATTCATTTGTTGCTGCCTTGCTAAGACAAATCACTATCAGTTTATTTATGACTTTTACCCAGGAAGCACTTGCTTTACGTTTGATGAAAGAGATCAGGGTTTGGAGACTCGTTCTGTAAATGTACAGTGCACCTTATGTGTAGATGAATCTGTGCCAAATACAGCCTGATGTACTTTGGCAGCTTGTGTGTGTTGAGAGGTAGAGTCCTGTGATGTTGCTCATGTCAGTGTTAATGTACTCCGGTTTTGTGCCATACTTTTGTTCAGGACTGTATCTGTACAAATCTTGTGCAAATGTCTTTTTAATTTTTTATTTTTTTTTGTCTTTAATGAATTCTCACATTTTAGCATCATACCAAATGTACCAAAATCCTTTTTTGTTTGCATTGTTTTTCTCAAACGTTAAATCTTTTCCAATCTTAATCTCAGGGTTGAGCAGGGTTCTTTTGTGTTGTTTCTGACATTCTTACCCCAAAATGTATTTATCCTGAACTGACTAAACCCAGTTGGTCAGCGTAATAAACTGGCTTCTTTTATTTTGACTAATGTGCTGTTGGACACTTATTTGTATTTATACACACGTGACCCTGGAGCACAAAAGCAGTCTTAAGTCTCTGGGGTATATTTGTAGCAATAGCCAAAAATACATTGTATGGGTCAAAATTATAGATTTTTTTTTTTTAATGCCAAAAATCATTAGGATATTAAGTAGGGGTTGCACGGTTCTCCACACACGGTTCTACTTAAATCTGACAACGCATGTGTAATATGCTTTGTTATAAATAACACGTAAAACAAACAGGGTTCGGCTAATGTATGTTTCTGTTAATGGATGCGCATTCTGGCTTCCCAGTATATTACAACAGCAATGAGGAAAGAGGAAAAAAAAGTGGACAAACCATTCACTCTTGTTCAATGCGAGGACCTTATGCTGGAATATGAGCATTTATTCCGTCATCACCCGGAACCATGAAAAGGTTTAACTGTTCCACCCCCAATATTAAGTAAAGATCATGTTCCATGATATTTTGTAAATTTCCTACTGTAAATATATTAACTTCATTTTTGATCAGTATTTTCTCAGTATTTAGATTTTTTTGCACCCTCAGATTACAGATTTTTTTAAATAGTTGTATCTCAGCCAAATATTGTCCGATCCTAACAAACCATCCATCAATGGAAAGATGATTTATTCAGCTTCCAGATGATTAATAAATCTCAATTTCGAAAAATTGACCCTTATGACTGGTTTTGTGGTCCAGGGTCACATATAGTTTCATCATGATTATTATGGCTAGCAATATATAAATATAATTTTCTACATAACATTTATGGATGCTTATTTCTGCCACAGAGAGAGACTTTAATTCTCACAATTCAAACTTGTCTTATCTTTTCATTTTTCATTTACTTTTATATTTCGCAATTGCAAGAAATCCCAAGAAAAGAAGCCAGGATTGCAAAAGCAAAAATCAGAATTTAACTCCGAATTCAAAGAAAAAAGTCAGAGGAAGAAAAGTCACAATTGCGAAATTTAAGAATTCAGAGAAAAAAAAAAAAAAAAAATCTGAATTGCAAAATGTGAACTCATTCCAGGTTTTTTTTAAAAAAAAAACAGGATTGTGAAACAAACTTGGAATCCTGAAAAGAAAGTCAGAATTTTTAAATTTGAACTTAGAATTCAGAGAAAAGAATTCAGAATTCCAAGAAAAAAGTCGGAATAGCAAGATGTAAAATTGTGAGAGAAAAAAAAAAACAGAATTGTGAAATTTAGACAGAATTCCAAGAGGTAAACTTAGAATTCTGATTCAAAAAAATGTCTGAATTGTGAGATTTCAAGTAGCAATTGCGAGAAACATTCTGAATTGTGAGATTAAAAAGTCAAAACCAGTCATTCAAACTTCGAGAAACAAACAAGTGCACATTTCTGTCAAGATTTATTTCTGAATAAATCTGAACTTACAGGAAGACAGTTGTATTGCAAAGACAGATTTTAGACGAGTTTGTTTTGATGACTGAAAGCCCACTGATAGCTAATGAAACCAAAACGCTTCAACACAAAAAGCTGACGATCACAAAATCCCCAGGTCTTTTCGTTTGTTACTAAAACAAGGTCAAGCACTGCCGAAGGCGTTTGATGGTCAGGATGTGTAGTTTCCAGCAGAGCTGCATGTCTATGATATGTAAGAACAGGATATTTATGCTCTGATGGGCCACTTTTGATGCAAAGAGCTTGATGCAACTATAGCTAACCTTTTTTTTTTTTTCTCAGAACATACTCCCAAGACGTGTTGAAAGCTCATGCAGACGTGTAGCATAAAATAAAACACCAATTCCAATTAAAAACTCCCCTTTTGCATGTCTCCAAGGCCTCGAGTTCAATCCCAAACATCTTGCCCCAAGAAGTTTGAACTCAAGGCCTTGGAGACTTTCCGTTCAACCTCACCTGAAAATAATCTCTTTCAGTACCTGACAGTAGCAGCGCAGGTGTGAGGTGTTTCAATCAGGTAGTTCTTGATCTCAGTGAGAAATTAACAACAACAACAACAGCAGCAGCAGTACACAAACACAACAACAAAACGAACAATTCAATTGGCTGGCTGGATGTTTTGCCCTACATCATCTACTACAATTTCACCCCGACACATTATGCAAGAAATTGTGACGGCAAAAATATTCACATTACAGTAATTCTCACAGATCTTCAATGTTTTTTCATCATGGTCATGCAGTTATTAGAACATGAACGCTTGCGCACATCTGCACTCTATGTGTTGGGTTTCAGTTTAAATCAATGTAGAAAAAATATACGACTTTAAAGGAGGAACACCAAGAAAACAAAATTGTACAGTAGGCAAAAATACATCTTTCTTCGAATACATACAGTGTTCACCACTACAACCAGTGCACAAGGTCCGACTCGTAAAGCAATCGCAGCCGAATGCTCAAATTAAAAAAATACTCCTAAACTTTCGTGTTACCTTGTTTTAAATTCATGTTCATCACGGAGCAGCAGCTGACCTTCACATCTGCCACAAGAACATGACATTAAATACGTTTGGCACAACTAAGTACTAATGAAATGAAAAATATCGATGTTTGTTAATCACTACATAGCAACTGAAAAAATATATTTCTGAATACTAAGAATCCTGATAAATTAATTTGATTCAAAACAACAGTCTACAAGTCAGATTTAGAAACACTTCGAGTACATGCAAAATCATGATCGGTGTCATGAACCTCTGGAAAAGCTTTCGTTGGGTTGCACGTACCGAACACCATTGCACTAAATCTCAAACACGCACACAAACTCACAGCAAATATCATCAATGTCCCAGTTCTCACTGTTTGCTTATTCACTGAAATGTTTATTTGATGCATTCCTCACAAGAATGAAGATCCCAGATATTCTCCTTTCTTTTTTTGCTTCATATATTGCTTTACAGACGTTTTGGGGAAGCCCTCGAAATTCTTCACGTGAGCTTCTTTGAGCTGGAACTGGATTCAAATGTTCAATCCACTTATTTATTAGTTCATTGCTTATTCACGAGTTAAGGCCCGTGCACACCAAAGATGATAACGATAACTACAACGTTTTAAAAATCATTCCACACTACAACTAGAACAATAATGACACTCCAGAAAAGAAAAATATGCTTTAAGAACATTTTGCTAATGTTCCTATTAAGATGCGAAAGCGTTATTGAAAACGTGATTTCTGAATGTTCAATTTTTTAAATGTTTGGTCTTCGTTAAAAGATCAACGTTACTTCTAAATGTTCTCTGAACAAATGGTAACATTTAAAAGAATGTTCGAGAACAACCTTCCATGAACAATGTATAATTTTTTGTGCTAACGTTTTGAGAACATTATTAAATCTTAAATAACTCTGAATGAACATTTCTTCATAACTCTGAGGAAACATTAGCCAATGTTCCCTGTTTGCTGGGACAAGGGAATGATATTGTTCTTGTAACCACTTTCAGAATTATTTTTTTCCAGTGAATGAATGATAAAAATACTGACAGCCAATCAGAATCCATCTGACGTTAAAGAGCTTGAGCATTTAAAGCAGCAGACAACAAAACTGCAGCGCGCTTATAATAAACAGAACGTCATCTAGTGTGGACACTAATAAAGTTATCATTATAGTTATCGTTCTTGGTGCCAACGGGTCTTTAGAAAGCACGACCTGGATGGTATTTCACAGTTTCAGTGCAACGTTCTTCGCAGACAGTTTCTAGACGCAAATCTCTGTTAGGAATGTTAGTCGAGCCGACCGGAGAATCGAGCAGAATAAAGTTCATCTTTTTTTGCGCTGTAGTAGACTCCGTTCCGGATGTACATGAGAGTTTAGTCTCTTATGGATGTGTCTGCTTGTGCGCGTTAATTTCGCCAGCGGTTGGATCTCTACACGCAGATCTCTATCGGCGTCGTGACCAGGATGCGGCTGCTAGGCGGGCTGTCTCTGGCCGAGCGCTCGTAGCTGTTGGTGGAAGACACGGAGCTGTTCGTGGACACGGAGGTGAAGTGGTGAGCCGCTCCCGACTCCATGCCGTTGGTCTTGGAAGGAGTCGGAGACAGGGTCTGTTGCTTCATACGGTCCACCAGCAGCTCCTCCTCCTCAGACGAAGAGTTCAGCGTGGCCTGATGGTGGCTTCCACCCGCCTGGCCATCCAGCATCCAACGGTGGCTAAAATGCACAAACACCTCCTTGACAGAGCAGCGGCGCTCCTGCTCCAGGGCCAGGAGCTTTCGGAACATGCGCAGGGCTTCGTCCGTGAATCTGCGCCACTGCGACGGCACCGTGCTGGTCCGCCGCCTCTGCCAGCGCACAAACTCCTCGTAGAAAGTGTCGGACGGCATGGCTTTCTCCCAGGGGAAGTTCCCCGTCAGCATGCAGAACAGCAGCACTCCAAAGGCCCACACGTCTGTGCTGTAATCCACGCAAAAGCCCTCGTGCTTGGACGTGTCGCAGAGCTCAGGGGCCGTGTACGGGATGGTGCCGCTCACGCGCTTAACCGGCGAGCCGGCGCGCCGCGTCATGCCGAAGTCTGACAGCTTGACCTTGCGACACTCCTTGTCAAAGATTAAGATGTTCTCAGGCTTGATGTCTCTGTGCACCAGCTTTTTGGAGTGCAGGTAGTCCAGAGCGATGGCCACCTGATTTACGCAGCGCTTCGCCACCGGCTCCGGCAGTCCCACCTGAGCGAGAAGATTGAGAATAATCACGGACACAACAACGATCATCACAGTCAGAGCTTAGCCTATATCAAGCAATATTTAAAGGCATAGTTCACCCAAAATCGAAAACTCTGTAATCCAGGGCCTCATTTATAAAGCGTGCCTACGCTCAGATGTGATCTTAGAGTCTGCATACGCTTAAATCCACGCCAACGCTCATATTTGTAAAAACTGTCTTTGACGTGGAAAAGTGCTTAGGGTCATATTGGCGATCTGACTGCATTCACTATCAGATGAGAACAAAACTTGAAGCAAACTTTCATAATTGATAAACTGCAATATTAACAGTTGTTAAACTAAATTGATTCAACAATAAATGTTAACTGAGATGAATCATGACAATTCAGAAATACAGCTGAATTTAATTTGTTTCAGAATTGATTGATTTTGCAAACTTAACACTTATTGACTAAATCGACATTGATCTGAATAATGACAGCATTATCTTCTATAATTTGAACATGTTTTATAATTGATCAGCTTTGATGGACATTGACTAAACTGAATCAACATTTGAACTGAATTAACCTGAATAATGACACACTTGTCTGCTGTAGAGCTGCTTTATAGCTGCACTGAATTTGTTTCATAATTATAACTGTTATTTTCCCGTTTATTACTTTATGGCTTTTTTTGTATATTTTGGGTCTTGATCAGTCACTACTTTTATGTTCCATGGAAAATGAACAACATGAGGGTGAGTAAATCATGATTTTTGAAAGAAATGATTTGCTTTATTCATGTGCGTTACCTGTGGTGGAATGATATCGAACAGGTCACCGGACGGCGCATATTCCTGCGCAAAAACATAGTACTCCTCCGTTTCAAACGCTATGCCAAACATGTTGATGATGAAGGGACATGGAGACATATAGAGAGAGATACTGTACTCTCTCAAGAAACTCTTCAGCTTGGTTGTTTTCTTCTTTAGAAACTTCAGAGCCATCTTGGTACCTATGGGTTAAGGGAAACAAAACATGACGGGTGATTTCTTGTTGAATCATTCAATTAAAGCATTATTGGTTTACAGAAACTTGGTTCGCTTTCTAAAGACAGTTATTTTACTGACAGCCCTAGTTTTGAACAGAAATAAATAAATCTAAACATCTAGGTGTTCACAAACTGAAAAACATGTTTGAGTTTCTATAGAAATATAGATATTAACAGTCATGCATTGTTTCTTTCAATGTTTAATGTTTTTTCTTGTATGCATTACTTGCAGAACACCTGTTATCCTCATAATAATCTTAACAATGCCCATTTTTACCAAAATTATCCTTGAAACCAGTCAAACATGAATGACAGTGATTGTAAAATATTAAAGCACCTTTGTCAGTGGTATAAAAATAGAGATATAGTTGCTAAGGCAACGTTTCTCATTTCATTTCTCATTGCATTTGGTATATATATATATATATATATACACACACACACACACATACATATATATATATACACATTACTCTTATTTACAAATATGGGTGATTAGTACTTAAAATTATCAAATAATTTCACATTTATAAAATTACCATTGGTTTTTACGTACTGCAAATGTGTTATTTACATTTTCTTAGTTAAATAGTGACTTTTTTTTTTTTTTTTACGCATCTAATGTTTTTATTGAGGTAGTGTTTGAGGTTTTTAATTTATACTAAATGAAATGCTGCCTTGACAACTGAATGAAATAAAATAAGATCATTTGTGTTTCTTTTATTTAATGTAGTGAAAATGTTTGGTACGGTTTTAGTTTGAGTTAACTAAACTACCGCTGGTTTGTAACTGTGCTGTACCTCTGATCTTATGGATAACGAGGTCCACCTTCCCGTAGGTGCCCTTCCCCAGCTCCCGCATGACTTCATAGTATTTGTTGACCTCCACCTTCTCCAGGTTTTGGGCTGTGAAGAGCTGCAGTTCCTCCAGGATGTCGACGGACATGCGTGAGACGACGGGAGAGGAGCTCATCCTGCTGACGGTTGCTCTGCCTTACTGCAACACAAAGAACAAGGAGACGCATTTCAGTTTAGGAGCCGCCTTCCTCTGCTGAGGACTGAGCAGTGGTCTGCCGCAGGGAATGTAATTATCCTGCAGATAAGGGACACGTCCTCTGAGGAGAGGGATTTCACTTCCCCTCATCTAACCTGCTGATCTCTCCAGCGCTTCATGCCTCAGCAGTCTCGCTCTCGCAGTGTTTGGGTGCAGTGGCTTACGTAATATTATAACCGTCTGGACTTTACAGGGTCCGTCTTGAATATTTATCATTTTGTTACATTTTAAAGCAGAGCTCGACTGTTTACAAGTCAGATCTGACCTGCTGTTGCGTAACCGATTGAATAAGATGGTCAAATTAGCTCAAATTAATTTTAGAAGATCTTAGTATTTGTTACGTCACACTTTTTCTGCATCAACCTACTGATCGTGCGATTTAAGATGATCCAAAATGTGTCTTGAGCTTCAATGGAAGAATATCTAACCGTCAGCATAAAGAGAAGACCTAGAAAAATAGCTGGATATTAAACATTGATGTGAGTGCAATATTGTGTATCACTCAATAACTTCAGTGACTTTTAAACACAAAATTGCCAATGACTTTGCCTGTTTCTCCTCCATTACAGAACGACAGCAGAATCAAACGTAACGTGTGTTACTGAGCAACACACAGAAGCAGTGTTGGTTGAGCGAATGATTCAATGACTCAGTCACTTGCTTGTTTCATTCCCGAATAAATCAGTGTTTCTGAACAAATCAGTTGAATTAATGATTCAGTGATTCAGTCATGCTTTTTGGAGAGAAACAGCTAAATGAATGATTTCGTGACTAAGTCACCTGATTCCCAAATGAATCAGTGTTTTGGACGAATTAGTTCAAGTCACCTACTGGAGGAATGATGTAACGTGCAGAAAGAGTCACTGAAAAATCCCCACCACTAACACAGAGACTGACTGATACGAACATCCCAGTGCTATTTGACAAGGATATCGGCACTCTTGGACTGACTCAGCCAATCAGATTCAAGGACCAGAACTAACCTAATCAGCCACAACCGTTGTTCGATGTTGTCAAAATAGTTAAATTACCCCAATTACTCAGTCTGGCTTATACATCAGCCAAATCCACTAATTCTAATCTTATTACATTGGAAAACAATGATACATAGTGCCTGAATCACAGCCCATCTGTCCCTCAGCAGCATAAACCATTAGTTACTGCCAGTGGAGCAGAAGTGCTTAGCACTGCAGGTTAAACAGCCGTGATGGTTTTGGTGTAAGTCAAGTGAACTCGCATTTATTTCTATAGCACTGCAGGTTGTTTCAAAGCAGTTTCACAGTAATAAACAGACAAATTCTTCAATTTGAAAGGACTTCAACTATGGAACAGCAGTGGAATGCCTTTCTTAGTCACAGCTTATGTTATCGATCGTTCACCTGCATTACACATTACATGTCATGACACCTTCCTTCTGCATGCACAAAAACATCGATACATATTTCTGAATAATGCAAGGCTATGGTGATCTGGGTGGTTGCCAGGGCACAGAAATGTGGGTTGCTAAGGTGCTCAGAGTGGCTGATTAGATAACTCGCCTCTCCTCAACAAACAGCATGACTTTAGCTGTCTTTCACATTAATATGCAGGACAAGTTACATGCTAAATACTTCAGACTTGTTCAGATCCCTCGCTAACGACCTGTAGCAGGCTTTATTAAATAGACTTCAAACGCAGTCTGCAAATCTGACACATTTGCACCAGGACTTTATAAAGAGCGCAGAACATGCCAAGATGAAAGCCGGGCTGGTGCAATATGACTCAGCGGGTCAAATCTGCAAAGCGAGTGTGTGTGGCTCAAGGCAGAGAGATGCAAATATAGAAAATCTCTGCTGTAATGTCAAACTTTGACATCCTGACATACACGTTCTGGTACAGGACGTTCTTCAAACACAAAGCAGGCACAGACTTCCTCTGCTTCTCGTCATTAGACAATCATTAAAAAGCGTGAAACGGTAATGGCTCATTTATTTCCGTGCGCCAGCTATTTTGTCATTCCGCTCGCTCCGCGGTTATGGCAGCCACAGCCAGGAAAACGCAGACAAGAGGGAAGAAAGGAAGGGAAAGTCAAGGGAGGTGAAACATGGGCCTTTAATCTCTGTTCTCTCTCTCTGCTTCCACACTAGCATATTCATGTCACTGCCGCTCTGCAGGACTCAGTGGGGTTTGGGAAAGTAGCAGTGCATTTTCCCTACAGACCTGCTTGTGTTCTTCACTAACCCTGAAAGAGTTCTTGTCTTTCTGGGCTTGCTTGCAAATAAAGACGCATGATGGAAAAAGGATTTTGATGGAAGATGGGTAGAAAGCCAAGCATCAGCTTTAGCGGATAGAGAAGAGTCACATGACATTTGACCTTTGCAACTAATATGAGCATTTTGTTTACAATTAAATATGTGCAGAAGGTTCTGATGTTAAATGCCTTTTCAACTAATTTTTGAAAGATGTAAACATTGTGAATATGATCAGCCTGAAACAGCAACAATGGTATGTGTTTGGGGGCGGGGCTACCAGTTTAACTGGCCAATAAGATGCAGGTGGGAGAAATTGTGTAATTATGTTTCACTAGGCTAATGGAACAGCAACTGTACACTTAAAAGAAATGTCACATTATCATGATCATTTACATTTTATATGTAATATATTGAATTTATTTATTTAGTATAAATAATCCATTATTTTTATTTATTAACTTACTATTAATGAATTTATTTATTTTTTATATTTAAGGTTTCACATTGAAAGACTACCGTCGACATTCTTCAGTTATCTTGCATTATGCCTTTTGTCAATCTGGGTATTACATCCTTCCTCACATTTTTATCTGAAACAGAAAGTATACAGTCAGTCAAGCCAATCAGAGATTTGAAACACAACCAAGTCCGTTTCTATGGTTCCATCTTTCTCAAAAGTTCACAAGTAATTTTTTCATGATTTTCAATTCCTAACACATTGCATAGACATTTAAATGACAAAGACTCGCAGGAGAAATACCAGAAGTCACTTACTGTGGCAGTACCATGGTATAATGACTGTATACTGTGGTACTTTATATATATATACCTTGGTACTATGTTCATTAACATGTCATGGCACATCATAGAATACAATTGGAAAAATTTTGTTTTTAACAATACACGTCCAAAAATACCACCACTACATCCAAAAGCATGGTGCTAATTTGTTAATGAATGCATGTTTATTATTAAAACTGATTGAAGAATGAACATGAGCATGTGGACGACTGTAAGTGTAAGATGCTGGACAATATTGTAAATATCTAGTGAAGCAAGCAGTGGACAGGAGGTCGTGTGAAATACTGACTCTCACACCTTGTGCTCAAACCACAGGGGTGTGAAAGACAATCAAGCCAGCAAATCCCTTATCACAGATTAATGTTCATTTCCCAGAATGCGCAGGACGGATGTGTGGTTGTTGTCAGGCAGGCATGTGCAGACAGAGATCAGTCTGTCTCTATTGAACGCAAAACAAATGTGCAGAACTGAAGCATTGCATGTGTTTGTATTCAGCAGCAGAGCTCTTGGAGCTCGGGGCCAGGGGAATGTAAATTGCACTGCTGTCCAGAGTCCACTAGAGGAGATCAGCATCTAAACACACTCTTATTCCCCAGACCAGTCTGCTCATTTTTCATCCGGACTCTGACAGCATCCATTTAACGCTGTTGAGTTCTGGGTGACCTGCGGATACCTGCAGACTCATCCTATCCGCACTGAGAACAACAGCAGCAACACACACACACACACACACACACACACTCTGTGCTGCCTGCAGTCTGCAGCCACACACACACTTCTTAAAGGGGGAATACGTTTACATGGTGAACAGGGCAAAAGGAAATGTATCCATAGGTCCAATGCATATTTTATATAAGATTTTTATTATTTTTTTAGCTGAAAAACAGTTTATTAATCATTTAATAATAATAATATTATTATTATTATTAATCCAATTCGCTGTACTAAGCGAATAATTATAAGAAAAACAATCATAATAATTAATAATATTAATATTAATATTTAATAATTATTGCTCATGTTAATGCTTCAATTTTTATTAATAACGAATTATTTTATTTTATTTTCCTAGCAGCATAAGGACATTAAGTTATTCTGCTGATTAAGGTCGTCTGGTAGCGGTAACCTCAGGTTATTATAACATAAATCCTTCAGTCTTGAGCAGGACAGTCCATTTTTATCGAGCATTATGCATCAATTCCACGTCAAAATATATCAGTTGTTGCCTTATTATAATAATGTTGACATCAAGCGGAATGCACTCACCGTGAAATCCGTCCAGAACCGCAGTTCTTCTGTTTCGAGGCAGAAATGCCGCAGTGAGAGTCTCTTCTCACGGTACAGTAGCGTGTCTCTCTCTTCCCCGCATTTGTGTGTCTCGCTGCTGCAGAGAATCAGTCGCTCCGCCGCATCATAAACTCACCCGGCGCGGATCTCACCGCCTGCGACGCGTTATTGAGGCTCTTTAGGTGAGACTGGGGAAAAATCACAGCTTCCGAGACGGCTGACGAAACCACGCCCACTGCGCGCATCAGCCAGTAACAGCGCAGGTTACTCGCGTCACCTGATTACACTCCACCCACTGCGAGCGTCAGCCAATAGCAGCACGAGTCTCTCCCTCGCGTCAGGTCGCTGAGGCTTTAAATGCATTTTATAAATATAAATATGTATTTTTATTTTTAAAAGCATTAGGTTTATTACCATTATTTTTTATTACATGCATAATTTAAGTGCATATTTTAGCTTTATTTTTAAGGCTATACGTTTAGAACTACATCTTCAGTGCCAGTGAAAAAAAACAAAAACAATTTATTTATTTTTAATACAAACTAAAGGCAAATCAGAACGTTCTTGGCTTTTGGTTATAAAGTAAAACCTAAAAATAACCTTTTGAGAACGTTAGGTTCCCTTTAGGTTGTCTCAAAAAATATTCCAGCACCGTTCTAGCAAAGTTAGGTTTTGGCTCTATAATGTTATTTTATTTAATAAAAAAAAAAAAACTACTATTACTATTTCAGATATTACATCTTGTCTTAAGACATTGTGTGAAAACAATCAGATCCAGCAGCATGATCTTTAATTAAAGGGAGCGCTCACCCAAGAAACCTGTAAAAGTTTCTTGCTATTGTTGAGCACTAAAGATATTCTGAAGAATGTTGGTAACCCAACAGCTGACGGCAGCCATTGACTTGCATGACATTTTTTCCCCATTCTATAAGTCAATGGCTACCGTCAGCTGTTTGGTTACCAACATTCTTCAGAATATCTTTAGTGCTCAACAAAAGCAAGAAACTCGTACATGTTCAGAACAAGCAGAGGGTTCCAAAAAAAAAAAAAATGTAAATGTTTTTTCTTGGTTGTGTGAAAGTTATATTTAAGGGACTGCTACATTTTAGCATTTTGCAAACTTGGTTACTTTTGAATGTTCTCTAAACCATCTGAAATGAGTATTCATGTTTAAATAAGTTAGACAAACTAAAATGTTTCAGAAATGATGTTTTTGTGCTAAGATTTTAAATAAACGTTCTACTGAAGTTACTGGAAGAATGTTTAGTTTCTCTGTTAGTTGGGTCCATAAAAATCTGACTTAGTTTTCAGAACATTTCTTTTATTTACTGAACTGATTATGGCAATCCAAAGAGTAAAGTTATACTTTTACAGTAGAGCTTATGAAAGAATCAATGCAAAACCTGTGCTTTGAATACATGACCAAACGTGAATAGAGAACATGTTGATTGTTTAAAACGTTAGTGCAATAGCACATATCAGTACAAACAGTATCAGTAGTTAAAAAAACACCTTATTGATGTACAATTCTGCCTGTTTGCACTGGATTCTGTTCATTTAACAAAGATCAGAAATGTTATTCAAAAACAACAAGATTTTCAATAAAACTAAAGACGGCTACACAAATAAAAACAATTCCAGAGACTTGGAATGCAGATGCTGTGCGAGATTCTTGATGCGACAGAGACGAACGTGCTGCACGTCTCCAGCGCCGTACACTCGATATATGTGATAGCGCTCCTTCTCCTTCAGTGCCAAATCCAGCTCGTTCGCAGACATGTGGATGAAGTGTCGATCTCGCCTGACCGTTGTCTTCACCTCCACAAAGACTTCTTGCGTGCTCCTGTTATTTGTGAAGGTCAGCTTGAAGTCGCACGGGCGGCCGCTCTCTCCTTTCTCATTGAACCAGGTGATTTGGCTGGGGACGTCGTTCTCTTTCCAGTGCGTGAGGAAGGAGTGGACCAGCTGCTCTCCCCACTGTCCGATGCTGGCCGTGTCCTCTTTGTCTTTAGGCAGCACCAGGGTTTGAGGCATGGTGCAATCCAGCGGCAGATCCTCCAGAGTCACGGCTTTGCTCCAGACTGTCCAGAGTCCTGGGCGGACACTGCAGGCCTTCAGCTCCCTGGAACTGGCTCAACACTATCTCTGGAGCCTGGGCTGGATTTTGGCTTCTGGAAAGAAGTTAAATCATTTCAAAATGACGTTGAAATTCGGTGGGACATGCGATTCATATTTTTTATCGAATTACTTACATGATGTTGATTAATTAATTGCACATCAATTTTTGGCTAAGAAGATTCCCACCAAAAGATGAAGTCATCATTGTGTTAAATGAGAAGCGTTGAACATGTAACTTTAGAAAGAAATATTTTAATTCAGCATTGCATAAATAATGACAATACATGAGCATTAATGTTTTTTAGTTTGAAATATTAAACTATTAATTTTTTTTAATGAAATTTAATTGACACTGTCTTCATGAGTGAGTCATTGAATCATTCACTCAACCAATTAATTCAAATGGGTGATTCATTCAGAAACGAAGCGAGTGTCTCTATGAATGAGTCACTGAATCATTCGCTCACTCTGTTTGTTCAAAACCATGGATTCATTCAGTAATGAATCACCGCTGTATGTGTTTGTCAGTCTCTCAACAGTTCTGATGTGGCTTCGATTAGACATATTTTCGTTGTCAAAATTGAAACAGACGATATTGAGCTTAAAATGTAACCCAACATTAATTTCTCATAGAACTGTTGTATAAATCAACAGCACATTTGCAGTGGTGCAGATACTGGAGAAAAACAGCACTCTTGCTGATGTGATATTGCTAAACTACATCATATAACAGGGTCATTTTTTGCACTCATATAACTGCATTCTAATAGGCTAAATCATCGTCCTAAATCATGTTCATCAACAACCGCATCAATGCAGGATGATGGACAGGTCTGGAAGGGCGCTGCATTAAATGTCTTAACACGTTATTTATTCCATAATTAATCATTCCACACTGAGGAGTCAAACCAACAGCCCTATTTGATATGCAGTAAACAAACCCGATAGTAATCAAACATACTGCAGTGATGGCGGCGGTGTCGAGTGCTCATCATCTGCTGTTGGTGGTGGCTGGTTGGTTATGTCCGCTGTAGTTTCTTCTTCATCTGTAGCGGCGCTTGGTTTCACAAGCTGCTGAGGACTGACCACAGACTGGACATCCTGCACAGCGGCCTCTTCCCTCCGCTCTGAGTGACCAAACACTTGTTTACAAGGAGTTAAAACAGAGATCAGTTAAACCCCAAGTCCCCTTGAGATTAATACTTCATTCACGATCACGATTCTCTGATGTCAGTTAACAGCAAGTAAACAGTAAAGTATTTAATTTTACTAAATTCAATGTGCAGCCCAATTTATTTGAATTACCTTTTTATTACATTTTTACTAGCAATTCCCTCATGAACCCTCATTTGGTAAACTATTAATTAAATTAATCCATGATGGGGATATTTTTTCGATAATGCAAAAATATCTGTACCTTCAAGAATCAAGAGAGCAAAATGCGATGCCATACTGAATATTCACTATTTTTATAATGTATAAACATATGCAATGAGCATTTTAATTTTAATATCGCTTTTCAGAGCTAAACTTCAGCAAAAATTAATACAACTGGTTTGATTTTCACAAATCAACCTGTCAATTTCAATCATTTCAAAACTTAGTTGACTGATCACTTAGAATATGGCATGCTTTATATAATTAAAAAGTAAAGAGTTATAATTATTACTTATATATATATATATATATAGAGAGAGAGAGAGAGAGAGAGAGAGAGAGAGAGAGAGAGATTGATATAGATGCAT
Source organism: Barbus barbus (assembly GCF_936440315.1). Taxonomy (NCBI): domain Eukaryota; kingdom Metazoa; phylum Chordata; class Actinopteri; order Cypriniformes; family Cyprinidae; genus Barbus; species Barbus barbus. The sequence continues at coordinate 2,406,284 of NC_136760.1, read as the reverse complement.
ATAAAAGTAATTGAATATTTTGGTTCTGTGTACAGTGAAGGCTCTGCGGTTCGCTGATGGACACTGATGTTGGACGAGCTCCTCTCGACTCCAGAGCCCGAGAGACCCAGAGCAGCAGGAGGAGGCCACATCTTCATCACCTCCTCAACAGCCTGACTGCCTGACTCCACAAAACACACATGCATTATGAGCCTGATCATAACCACAAGATATATACAATACAGCTGGATTTACATAGTGCAATTGCAACAGCCATTGCTCTGAATATATATTCATTAGTCTCCATCCACAGTTTTTACCTGAACTGCTGCCACCTGTTTTATTGAGAGAGGCTTTCGGTGGCCAGCAAACTAACCGGTCCTCTTTATTGTGTCTGCATTTCCTCCTCCTGCATGGCTCCTGACGACCAGACCAGAAACGACACTGCAAACACAAGCAGCACAATTACAGCCGAACCGCCACAGATGAATGTCACATCATAAAAACTGACCCAAATAAGTCTCACAGTACAGTGCTTATTAAAGCGTGTGGCTGATGTGCAGCTGAGCAGAGACAGCTCTTCCCTTCGCCTTGGCAACAGCTGCACTTTCATGTCAGCGAACAAATCCCCATTAGCATATGTGCACTATGCATGTGTGCGTGTTTGAGAAGAGCGATGAAATGAGGGCGAGTGGCGCAGATTAAACTGGAGGAGAAATCAAGAGGATCGAACGCAGCTGTGCAGACGACGTGTTCAGAGCTCTGTGAGAAAGAGCAGCCCTGTCTGTCCCTCACTGTCGCCTCAGTTTAGGGACGTGAAGAGAGATGCTTACCGATGGTTTCTGCTTTTACTTCCACCGGTGCCGGCACTTCCCATGGTTCCTCATTTGCAGGGAGTTCTCGAGCGTTTTCTCTGTCCAGAAACCTCTTTAAAGCAGCTTGGTCCTGAGTTACAGCAAGACAACATAACATCATGAGATGGAAGCATTTCATTTTGTAATAATTTTGCAGTACAGTATGAGCATACTGTTTGCAGTACATTTCTTGTTAAACTAAATAGCTGGTTAAAAACAAAACAACAAAAAAAACACTTTAGGATCAATATTTTTTTATTTGAGTATCAATACTTTTAGTATCGATGATATTTCAGTATGGATCCGCCCATCCCTATAATACATTTGCTGTATCTCACTGGCAGATGCTGTACCTGCAGATGTCCAGTTTGGCTGAGAGGTGATCTTTATGGATGTACAGCTCTTTTTTGTCTTTTAGGAGACATATAATATCCTCGCTCTCAAAGATAGGGTCCTCATTTGGCACCTCAAGCCGATAGTGAATATACAGCTTCCCAACCTGCAAAAAAAAAAAACCCCACAAACTTTTCTGTTTTCCTCCCCTGTGAAAGAACATGATGCAACAGCCAGTAAGTCGTTGGGTTTGCATTCTGGAGAAAGCGCCTCCAGCGTACCTGTCCAAAATTCAGCGAGCGAATGCATTTAGCAATCCCACTCTCCTTCAGCTCGCTGTACACGTCATCGAAATCGTCATTGTGGAAGATGAACCTCTGGATGTAGGGGACGAGCTGCCGCACCAGGGTCTGCACCGCGGGGCAAGGTCTGTAGCTCTCGGTCTGCGCTTTGGCGGTCACGCACTGGGAGAGCCGCTTCACCCTGCAGACCTCCAGGAATAACTCACGGTCGCGCTCACTGAATGCCTCCTCCTGCTTGCCTGAGGACAACAGACCCGGGAAATTGAGCTGGAAATGGCCCAGATCGTTCATTAGAGAGTTAAAAATAAGCATGCATATGACCCTAACCGCATATGACGTCAGTGTTTCCCCATCATAACTAAACTTCTGCAGGTCCCACATTCAAAGCCCAGCGGGCCAATGCATGAAATAGAGAAGTTTCCAAGTTTCCATTTCCATTTATTCATTTCGCAGACGCTTTTATCCAAAGCCACTTACAATTAAAACATGCAAAAAAATAAAAAAAGTAATGAAATAATGCAATCACACTTTTGATGACAGCTCATTTTTTCATAATGTCATTATAGGGATACTAGATTTGCCATTTTAAAAAGCACAGACGTGTGAAAGACTTTATTGACTGTTGTCGTTGCTTATATCTTTGCACAAGCCAATAATGAGCCATCATCAAATCATTGATCACTTTTTCAGTATTTATTTATTTTTTTTAAATAATAAATTGTATTTTCTGTTATGGCTGTCCCAATGGGATACAGTATTTGCAATTTTCAGAGAGTTTAATTACATATTACATTTTGCTTGCATTTGTGAGTTAATGCAATTAACTTACAGGTTGTAATTTAAAAAAAAAGTTAATTATTTCAGTGAATTACAGTATATTTTGACAATTGTTTTCTATTGCAATTATTATGGAATACATTTCCACATACATTCCCAGAAATCTGAACATTGGATTTTAGCCAGGATCAATATTCTCATCATATAAATACCGTTTTACCAACAAAATGACTATTTCAGATTTCAAAAAATATAATTTAGTAAATATCGCGTAAAATAAATCAAAATTGAATTCCAGTGATTGTTATACATGATCAAAGATCACTGAATTGTGAGCATATTTTGAGGTAACAGCAAATATTCAGTGGCTGGAATAGAATTAATGTCTAATCGAATCATGATTAAACAATTTATGCCGTTATTTTCCATCCCCATTGCTTCAGTTTGGATTTAAAACCCAAAGCAGCTCAATGGAGAATTTTTATTTTTTTTCATTAAATGTGATGACTCTTAATTCAAACTTAATTCAGTCAACTGTGTAATTTTAGCAAAAATTACTATTACAATGCAAGAATAATGCTAAACGGCATTGCACACACGTTACCTTCATGCCTGGATTTGTTGGCTGCTCTCTTGGCTGCAGACGGCAGGTTGAGCAGACAAACCGAACTGTGCGATTTGAAGATCTTCTCCAGGTTTACGCCATCTGCGATCATGGGCTTACGAGCTAATGTGACCCAACCACTAGTCTTGGTGGGAAACACTCTTTTAGGAGACACCATTTCTGTTAAGACCATAAAGATCATATCAGAAATTTGCAGAAATCACCAGTGGAATAAACACAACACACACAGTTCAGCTGATCTCACCTGTCAGAGAGTTGCAGTAGACTGGGTCGAGCTGAGTGTCCTGATCTCCATGAACATTGGTCTTACATTTACCAGCTTTGAGAGAGACAGAAGCACATCAGAGAACATCCAAACAGCAGTTAATGAATGGGTAGGCTGGATATCATTTGGTTTTTACCTAGTTTGGCGAAGATGACAGAGACGTCTCGGACAATATCTCCTGTCGCAGGAGACGACTCACAAACGGCCTCCAGCAGAGAGACGTACTTCTTCATAGACGGACTGAGCTGCACATTCAGAGACTGCAATGATCATAAAGGTTCCTTAGAACTCATTTATTTCAGTATTTGCCATATAAAATGGTACTTGATTTGGTACCATATAAATTATCAGCTGAAATTAGTAGGGACTTATGAAATTCGATTGATTTTTTCCTGGATTCTGTTTTAGTGGTTTAATTAAATCTTAGTAATCAAAGATAACGTCTAATCAAATCAATTGAATCATTTAAATATGACATTTTTTACATTGTGTTGTTTGTTTGAATTTTACATTTTTTATTTTTTATTGAATTAAATCAACTGCATAAAAAATTAACAATAATAGTACCCTATTAAACATGTTTTATTTTTTCAGAAATTCCATATTGCCTGTTTTAATGGTCTGGATTCTGTTTTTTGTTTTAATGCAATTTTATTTATAGTTAATTAAATGCACAAAACCTAACAACTTAATCTTTCAGAATGTAAGCAAATGAAATCTGAACAATTAATTTTTTGTCAAACAAAAAGAGGTTAATTGTAAAAACATTGTGATATTCCTTAAAAATAATATTTTTATTATTAATTATTAAAATATTTCTAATTGCATTAATATTATTGTAAATATTACTTTGATAAAGTACAGTCTACTGTACAACAGTAATATATTTCAATCATAATCGGATATATATTGTGCATGCTCATTTACTCTGTTTTTACATTTAGATTTCCTTTGCTGTCATCTGATGCTTACCGAAAGTTAATCTTTAAAATCAATAATCATTTAATAACACTGTTAAATGTACAGTATGGTGAATAGATATTTATTTTGAGATTTGCGATTTACATTACAAGGTTGTGATGTCTACATTTACAACTGTTAATAATTTACAAAAATGCTCAAATTTAATATGGCTGATTTCTCAGTTAATGGCTATAACATGAAAATAATTCCTGGTTTCGGCCAGATCTTAATGACAAAACCTGAAGCAGACCTTGAAAAATGTCTTCATGTCCTCCAAATTATTATAAAACGGTGCCAGGACTCTGGGCTCCTGTATGCCGCTGTCAGCCCGTCGAATCAGCTCCTTGTATCTGTGAAACATGCCTGTCGGATCAGACCAGCAAACCTCCTTAAGATGATAGAAACGCCCAGAGCACCAGTCATCCTTCCTGCACGAGAACAAAGAGGCCCAGCTGTTCATGCAAGGTAGTTCTGAAGAAATCTGAGGGTTAAATCACACATCTGTATATCTGACCTGTCATACTCGATGAAGTCAGCAGGTGCATGCTGGAACAGGTCTCTGAGCTTGACGCTCGTGCACTCGGCGGACAGGTATCGATACACTGTATGGATGTGATCGACTGTAGTGGTGAAATCTGCTCCTTCAGGCTCCTCAGGAGGATTATCAGACACCTTCACGCACCAGCGCTTCAGATAGCCAATCATGTCCTCCACATGCACAGTGTGTGTCCTTCCTGCATCAACATCAAACATCAACGGAGAGATTCTTTTATTGTTGCTGAAAACATTCTCTTCAGCTCAACAAGGCTGTATTATTTATTGGATCAAAATTGTGAAATATTATTGCAATTTAAAATAGCTGTTTTCTATGTGAATCTATATAAAAACGTAATTTATTTCTGTGATCAAAGCTGTATTTTCAGCATCATTACTCCAGTCTTCAGTGTCACATGATCTTCAGAAATCATTCTAATATACTGATTTACTGCTCAAGAAATATTTCTGATTATTAGCAATGTTGAAAACAGTTGTGCTGCTTTATATTTTTGTGGAAACATTACATTTTATTTTTTCAGGATTCACAGATGAACAGAAAGTTCAAAAGAGCAGCACTTATGCATTACTTGAGTATGCTTGTGTAAGGGTTAAAAAATAAAAAAAAATTAAAAGGGTTTATTTTGATTCCATATTGACTATGAATAAATACTGTCTTAACACATGTAATACTGAAGCTATGAGCTATTAAGATCACTTACTGATCAGCAATGATGATTGTGTTTGTTACAGGTTTTAACTCGTCTCAGTCTCATAATACAGAGATTTTTTTTTTTAATTCTGAAGAGTCATCCTCCGTACCTATGGCTCTGGTGAATTCACTGGGCATCTGAGCGCCGTGCGTGTAATCGACGTGGGAGCCGAGGAGCTGGTGCACTTCTGTACAGAAGATGTAGACAGATTTGGGCTGTAGGTAGGAAATGGGCCGGCTCTCGTCCCACGGCGGTCTGCGTGTGGGAACCCAGGACAGCTGCGTGAGGTGATGGTAGAAGGAGGATCTGGCCTCCCTCACGAAGCGGCCCTGACCATCACAGACCTGAACCCGGAGGTACTGCGAGTACTTCTCTCTGAACATCACGACAGGCTCTCATGTACAAGAGGCTTTACATCAATAAATAAAAGCTTGTAAAGGTGCACAAGCATTTTAATGCAAAGGGCCAAAATCAAACTTGATATTTTACATTGCAATGCAAAAAAATAAAAAATAATTAAATAACATCCCTCTATTGCATTTTCTTTACATGCAAAAATCAAAAACAAAAAAGTGACACGCACACACACACACTTAAATATTCCATTTAATTAAATAGACTTCAATAATAAAAAATAATTTTTTTTATTTTTTTTAATTAGTCAAATTCACTTATATTGTTTTTTTTTTTTTTTTTCATTTCAGTGGGGAAGAAAAAATTAAAAATAAATAGAATTATATAAAAAATTATAAAAATGTGCCTCAGTGGCATGATTTTCCCATTTCCCCCCTCCTCTTGTGATATGGCATGGCGGGCCAGATCAGAGGTAATGGTTTGGGAATCTCTAAATGCATAAAATCGTGAATAATCTGTGTGCAGTTCGGCTCACAGTGTAGTACAAGCAGCACATTAGCTGTAAACTGGCCGAGCGGGTGGACGTGGTTTTGCTTAATAATGGAACTGGAGCATAAAGCGGGCGATGTGAGGCGGTTCAGGCGAGGCCAGCAGACAGAGGACAGTACGATGAGTCACACGCCACAGTTCAATCACATTCAAACACACGGCATTTCAGGAGTGCATCTGAATAACCGGTGCTGTACGTCTCCATGAGAGCATTATAAAACCAAACCACCAAGAATAGATCGATGCATGTTTCCCAAATAGCATCTGAATGTGGTTTTACAGTCATCATACACAGTCCATTAAACAACCGGGCCAAATCCGTCCATGCCAGCCCAAACACAGCACAATATTTTCTCCTTTTTAAAGCTTATGAGATCAAAAAGGATAAAACGCAGACGGTGACCTGCATGCCAGACTAATATCCATTTCCTACACACAGCCGGAGAGTCTAAATAATCTGGACTAGAGAGCTGTTAGCTGTAAATGTGGCAGATTGAGTGTAAGCGAAGTGGTGAATCGTGAAGGATTAAGGCATTACATCTGAGTTTAGGAGTTCAACTGCTTGGTGTTTTCCCGCTATAGTGACATGAGAGTGAAGCACAGTCCAAACAAATGCATACTGACAGCATTTCCTGGATTGCTATTCGTTTGCAATGCTCCACCGCTGCTAAATGTCCAAAACCATGCGAAAGAAATATTTTTTTAACCCGAGTTGTGAGCTTGCAGTCTAAATTAAATGTGATGGGTAAAATAAAAAAAAAAAAGGTTGTAGTAATGTTGATTTTACTTTTTAGATTTTTATTTTTAATGCATTTAAACAAACCAATATAATTATTACATTTTATTTTAATAACTACATTTTAATTATTTAAATTTTAAATGAATACATTTTACGATTTAAATTACATTTTAATTTCAAATTGTATAAATTGTATCATATCATGAAGATAATGATTGTCCTGTCAGTACAATCCAGAATTTGAACCAAACTAGTAAAAAGTGGACTGTGGTTTCTTAATATGACCTTCAAAGCACTTTGGTGTGTGTGTGTGTGTGTGTGTGTGTGTGTTCAGTCTATGGTCAGGCACAGTTAAAGCCATATTTGAGCGATGGAAAATCAGATCAATGTCTACTGTGATTCATGGTTGCATAATAACACGTCTGGAATTTTTGAGAAATTTGAGCAATGTGTTATTGAAGACACTGAAATCATCATGAGGGAGGATGTTAAACAGCAGGTTGAGGAGTTCAGCTTCGACTTGCCTTTTTTATTACCACCAGTTAGTGCCAATTTTGCTTTCAGCAGAGAGAGCAGTGATTGGCTGAAATACAGGCTGCTTCTGATCTCTGTTGTTCTGCACACATAAGTGACGCTGACATGCTTCGTTAGTTTTGCTCACAGTGACACGCTTGAGTCTGACAGTCACACACACACACACAGATCCGTCAGCCCGTCTCACCAGCTCAGAGGCGGTGAATGTGCGCTTCTCCTTCCTGAAGATGAGCAGGTCTCGCACTCCCAGCGCACTGAAGAAGTCTCTCCATCCGCTCGCGTCTCGGTCGGCCCTCAGATAGCAGGTGTCCAGCAGCACCCAGTCCACACCTACCAAAGGGACACAACTGCTTATGAAACGGCTCCATCGCATTGCATAACACTCCGTATTCATGCACACTTCATGCTTTTTTTCATGGGTGCTTCATTTCAAGGTTGAATCAATTATTTAGAACAATCACAGACTTCAAACTTTATTCCATTGCATATGCTGATATTTCAGACCTGCTGCGGCTCCAGCTCATGGACGTTCAGTCTCCGGAGCAGCTCCCGCACCTGTGAGTTCCCCAGTTCATCCAGACACGCCAGCAGCCGTGGCTCCACGATGTTCAGGTCCTGGTACAGAGCCTGCAGATCTACAGCGTCAGGAAGCATGAGTGCACACGAGCGGCTGCGTGACCCACTTCCCAGACCCTCTGGGCCCCAATACTGATGTTTAATTCATCCCTTTCCTGCTTTTAGCAGATGTATGTGACTCTACCTGACACACAGCGTCAGCAAGGCTTGTTTCCATTCAACTCAATTCATATTTTCACCAGACGAATCTCTTATGACTATTCTGACAGCAGCCATAGAAGAAAAATGGGAAACGGGTCGTTTATTAACATTCAAAGTAAGCGCGTGTGGGAGTGCGCTTCAAAACTGAGATTAGAGGTAAAAGTAAAGATTTTAGAGGACAAATTCATCTCAAGTTGGCGTTTCATTCACAAAACTACCCTTTTTTTGACTGCAGTGACGCACGTAGTGACTCGCTCGAGCGCTTTCTCTTCTGTGACTCACTGTATTGATTCAGGAAATAAGCAGGAGATGAAGATGATCATTCATTTTGTAGACAGATCCAGAGAATCTGTCTGCATACAAGTGCAGCTGTAGACATGAAAAACAACCGCTGACTGAATTCAAGACTTAATAAACATTTAAGCAACCAGGAATTATTTTAGATTAACCAGTTCTACAGAAGTTGAGTAAACGTGAATGTCAAGCATGTTTGAGCTTCCATTGACCATATTTGATATGCTCTATGCATGTATGTTGATCATGTTTATATATGAATCTCTTCCTCGACTTTTCTGAAGCAAAAGTTTTTTTGTTCCATAGACTTTTAATGGAGGAACTGAAATTTTGCATGTTTCACTAAAATATCTATCCCTTTACTGTTTATTGAAATATTTAATCTTTAAGAAATATTGAGTTTAAAGATGGCATGATACCATTTTTTCATGTCCGATACAGATGCCGATAGCAGAAATATATGTGTGTGTGTGTGTGTGAGTGTGTGTAAATATGTGTGCATAATTTACTTATGCAAAAATACTTATCTTTAAATACATTATTAATAGAAACTATTTTCATTGTCTATACACACACACACACATACATAAATATTTTTGCATAAGTAAATAAATTATATATATCTATAAATACATTATTGATAAAAAATATTTTCATTGTCGAAATTGAGCAAAACCAGAAAATATTCACATTATTGCAATAAAAATGCAACAATATTGACTCAATGTCACATTTGCAGTGGTGCAGATATTGGGGACAAAACAGCACTCGTGCTAGTGTGATATAGCTAAACTGACATAAATATAAGAGGGTGATTTTTTTTTGCCCTCATATATTGAATTTTAGGCTCATATAATGGCAGTCTAATAATCATCCTACATCATGATCATCAGCAACTGCATCAATGTAAGATGACAGACAGGTCTGGACGGGACGGCTGCATTTCATGCCTTGATCATTTTAACACATTTGTTTTCCTTCATTAGTCAAACCAAATATACAGGTGCATCTAAAAAAATGTAAATGTAATAAAAGTTTTTTTTTTAACATTTCAAAAGTTTTTTTGTTTTAATTTTGATGATTACAGCTTACAGCTCACGAAAGTCAAAAATCCAGTATCTCAAAATATTAGAATATTTCCTAAGATCAATCAAAAAAAGAATTTGCAAAACACAAAAAAGTGTTCGTTTATGCACTCAATACTTGGTCGGGGCTCCTTTTGAGATGCACCTGTATATAGCCTATGTAAAAAAAACTGTATGAAAGGTTCCACTGCAGGACTGGAAGATTGAGATGTTGATGAATGACCTGTTTGAGCTTGCATCACATCACTGAGAGGGAAGAAGACTCCCTCTGAACTCAGAGAAACCACACTGTCGTTGGCCAGAGGGATCATGGGAACGTCTTTGAGGGACTGGAGCAGGGCGTCCACTTCATACTCCGGCTCCAGTGCACGAAAGTTACACACCAGCAGCCTGGCCAGCTTCTTCAGATCATGCTCTGAGCGGAAAAGACAAACATACGATCATGAAACAGCTGATCAGTCAGAACCTGCAGGTTTCTGCACACAATCACAGCAGAAGATACCTGTCTTGAGCCGGCCGTGTTGCACGAGCTCTGTGGCCGTGGCGCAGGTGACGGTGATGATCTCTGCGGCTCTGAGGCGATGAATGCCCAGTGCGGTTAGCAGCGAGCTGGAGAGACGCGACTGCAGTGCAGGATGCAGGTAAGACAGACTCAGGCTTCTGAACTCCACTTGGCCCTCTAAAGACAAGAGTTGTCGGTTTATGCTTTAATGACTATAAATATCAGCTTGGGGCAAAAACGCCTTCAAAATGAACAAAAATGCCCCACAAATATAAAGAGCACAAAACTAAATCTAAACAAAATTAAATCCATTACGTCTATGAATGTGATGTGCCTTTTTCCGAAAAACATTTATGTATTCAATAAATCAACAAACGGCAATAATCGACTATAATGATTTTTGTCATAATATTGCAGCCCTACCCTGTAATGAGTTCTTTTTTTTTAATTGTATCATTTATATGCTTTATGCAAGCTAATTACATTAAGCAACTGTTGTGTAAATACATGAATGCCACCTTTGAGCAGCACTGATTGATTTAATTAATTGATTAAACTTACACTACCGCTCAAATGTTTGGGATCAGTAAGACTTGTAATGTTTTTTTTAAAGAAGTCTCTTATGCTCATCAAGACTGCATTTATTTGATCAAAAATACAGAAAAAAAATAATACCAATTTTATTTATACATTTTAATATTTAATATAATATATTAAATGTTATAAATAAAATATTTTGATTTTAAATAAATGCTGTTCTTTATTATTTTTTTATTCATCCAAGAATCCTGAAAAAATAAATAAATAAATAAATAAATAAATAAATAAATATATATATATATATATATATTAAGCAACACAACTGTTTCCATCACTGATAATAAATCAGCATATTAGAATGATTTCTGAAGCATCAAGTGACACTTAAAACTGGAGTAACTGCTGATGAAAATTCAGCTTTGCATCACAGGAATAAATTATATTTTAAAGCATATTAAAATAAAAACCATTATTTAATATTGTAATAACATTTTGCAGTATTATTGTTTTTTATGCATCTTTGATCAAATAAATGCAGTCTTGAGGAGCATAAGAGACTTCTTTAAAAAATATTAGTCTTACTGATGCCAAACTTTTGAACAGTAGTGTGTGTATTTGACAAAAAAACAAAAACAAAAACATTGCATACATTTAATAAGGTAATTATAACATTCTACCCCAACAAAGGTAGAAAATACCAATTAAATCAATTCCAGGGGCAAATATTGTCCCTTAAAGGAAACTCTGGTACCTACCACTGTCCTCTTTGGCAGGAAGGCAAGCTTTGCCCTTCAGCAGCTGAATTATCTGATTGGCCACTGGGTTGAAGAAGTCCAGGATCTCACTTGGTTGAGGGATGAACTGCATGAAGTAACAGAGGCCGCCGAGCCCACTGAATTCTGGGTGTTGCTGTGGGATTGATATTGCATGTGCTCATTAGGGCTAGAAATCTTCATCTGGATGACGCATAAAGAAAGCCAATGCCATTTCCTTTTGTTTTCATGCTAAAAACAGCTCCTTAAACACTGTGAGCTTTGACCTTCATCTGAAGCTGGAGTTTAAATGCAAATGCATGCAAATTAATGGAGGAACATCATATTCCACTGCGTTCTTACACTGAAGACGTCCATGACATGTACAAACAGCTGCGGATCTCAGAGCGAAGCCACTGGTTCCAGGAACTGTCCCTGTCCACGTCCTCTCTGGAGGAAGGGATGTCAAAATCACCTGCAACGGGGAACACAACGTGACCAGTGTTATCATAGAATGTGCTCATATTTTGAATTAATGCTATTTTTTATTTTATTAGTTTTTAGTAGGTTTTTTTATGTACAGTTTTTATTATTTTTATTTATTATCAGGGTTATTATCATTAACTAAATCTAAAACTAGAACTTAAGCCAAAACCATAAAAAATGTTTAGTACTTGTAATAAATTTAACATTAAATTAATGTTGTATTTGATATGTATTTTGATATTTTACATGAATGTCTTTGATTTCAGCTTGATTTCGATATTAAACTTAAAAACTATAAATATTAAAAAAGATAACTGATGAAAATGGCAAAAACACTAGCATGTTTTTTAAATATTTTATTTGATTTAACCTTTATTTTGTTTTCTTTTCTAATGATTTTAGTATTAGTTAGTGATAATAACCCTGATGTGACATTCAATAAACGAGACAACATCAGGTAGACGGATAACCGTGATGCACATATGCACGTGTCAAACCTTGGATGATGAAACGGAAACCGAAGCTGCGAAGTGGAAGAAAGGCAAAGACGGGCTTCACATCACAGGAAGACGAGTCACTGAGCTGGAACGCCAGAGCCAATTCTGTCGACTCCACGTCGTCTTTAATCTGCACACAAACACAGACACACGCTGAAGACATGCAGTGAATCATGTGTCAATGTAGAAACTAGAGACATCATGATTTATTAAAACAAAACATGCTGAAACATCCTGTTAACTTTTTATATAATTATATATATAATATAGGAATTCAACTAATATATATAATTTAATATATATATATAAAATTTAAGCATAACATCATTATAATTTAGAGTAAAAAAATAGATATTAATTTAGAGATTTCCTAAATTACATTTAACTAGGTTGTTATTAAGGTTATTATAGGATGACAAAGTTAAGTTAAATGTATAAAACAGGGGAAAATGTAATTACTTTCCTCTAATTTATTAATAAAAAAATAAAAAAAACAGTTTGGAGTCTGTAAGATTTTTTTATGGTTTTGAAAGAAGTCTCTTCTGCTTTCCAAGGCTGCACGTAATTTGATCAAAAATACAGTAAAAATTATTAAATATTATTACAATTTAAAATAGTTGTTTTCTATGTGAATATATAGTAAAATGTAATTTATTTCTGTGATCAAAGCTGAATTTTCATCATCATTACTCCAGACTTCAGTGTCACATGATCCTTCAGAAATCATTCTAATATGTGACCCTGGACCACAAAACAAAGTCATAAAGGGTCAATTTATTCAGCTTTCAGATTTGTACATATTCTGAAAGCTGAATAAATAATCTTTCCATTGATGTATGGTTAGTTAGGATCAGACAATATTTGGCCGAGATACAACTAAATCTGGAATCTGAGGGTGCAAAAAACTCCAAATATTGAGAAAATCGCCTTTAAAGTTGTCTAAATTAAGTTCTTAGCAATGCATATTACTAAGTTTTTATATATTTACAGTAGGAAATTTACTAAATATGTTCCATGATCTTTACTTGATATCCTAATGATTTTTGGCATAAAAGAAAAATCAATAATTTTGACCCATACAATGTATTTTTGGCTATTGCTACAAATATTCCCCAGCAACTTAAGACTGCTTTTGTGCTCCAGGATCACATATGTACATGTGCTGCTCAAGAAACATTTCTGATTTATTATTAATGTTAAAACAGTTTTATATTTTTGTGAAAAGTGTGATGCGTTTCAGGATTCAGATGAATAGAGAGTTCAAATGAACAGAATCTTTTGTATCATTATTAATGTCTTTCCTGTCATGTTTGATCAACATTTGAAATCCAGCAGCCAACTTAAAAGTTAGTTATCTTAGCAGTTAGTTGTTTTAGTGCGTTACAAAGTATATATATCTCCAGTCGACTGAAACTAGAGGTAAAACAGATTTCAGAAAGGAGACGGACAGTAAGTGCAGTGAACCTCTGCTGTTTCTAAGAACAAAGGGACAAACGGTCTCTGCAGACACAAGAAACACATTCACTGCACTTTACTAATCAGCTTCCTTGCATGAAGTTTGAATGAGACGAGAGTGAAAAACACTTAGTTCCCCAGAGGTATAAAGCACAGAACACTTGCATAACATCCCCAAACACATTAAAGCAGCGTCTTACAAGACGCCATGTCATGAGAACCGAACAGAGGCCAATTAAAAGATGGCAAAACTGGGACAAGGACGCAGGTAAACAAGTCTCACTTCTACCCTAAAATTTAGTGCATTTCTCCATATGTGAGCAGAAAAATGTGCGCAACACTTGCCTTTTTAGGATAAAGCATTCTCTTGACCACTAGCCAACGCTCTTCTCCACCAGTGTGTGCCACTTCCAGGATGTTATGGCTCAGATCACGCCGTGTCATCGACACCAAACACTCCTCAGCCTGAAGATTAAACAAGTGTAATATGGTTAAAAGCACTTGTAAAGTCTTACATATGAAATAATAGTCAAAATACAAACAAAACATCACATTGTTTTGTATCATATTTGATGCATCAGGCATTTTTTTGGGCTCATATCGTCTGATATATTGAGAATATGGGTTAAACAGCTCTGTTTTATAGCTGAATTTTATCCATTAGGCCACGACTGCCCCCAATATATACATACATATACATACAGTGGGGCAAATAAGTATTTGATACACTGCCGATTTTTCAAGTTTTGTTTTTCATGCAATAAAATGGAAATTAATTATTCGAAAATCATACAATGTGATTTTCTGGATTTTTTTTTTTTTAATATTCTGTCTCTCACAGTTGATGTGTACCTATGATGAAAATGACAGATCTGTCCATTCTTTGTAAGTGGGAAAACTACTTGAAAAATCGGCAGTGTATCAAATACTTATTTGCACCACTATGTATACACTAGTGAACATTTGAAGTGGATCAAAACCTTTCATCATGGTTGTCCTCAAACCAAAATGCGTTCTTGTCTTAGGACAACTTTCATGAAGTTTTCAAATGTTGACTACTGTATACACACACACACACACACCAAAATAAAATCTGAAAGTCCATCATATAAAGCAATCATGTCTCTTCAAAATATATGGATTAAACTACTTGGTTAATATGGATTACTTTACAATCTCTACAAATTTCTTGAATCATTCAAATTTTGATGGACTTTCAGAGGAACACAAATTTCTCAGGTTTAACTACAAATATCAGGGGCTCACAAAATCGCTAGCCCGACGTCCTGGGGCTATTGTGTTTTCCAGTCGGGCTACCAAAATGTATCACTGCCCTGCCCGACGAGCTACCTTAAATACAGGGCCCCCGCAGGTCCTTAAAAACTCTTCAATTGAGTTGTATCAGACTTAAGGCCATAAAAAGTTTTAAATACGTTAAATGGTATAAGACATGTCTTATTTATAATGTCAAGAGGTCTTACAGTTGGGGACGGAAAGACAAGAATGGCGATACGGCTGGATTAAACTTCAAAAGGCAAGGATGTCATTGAATAAATATGAGCGCTGCACGTTTCAAATCAAAACATGGCACGGATGTCTTTCTGTGAATGTATCTGAAGGGAACCGACTGTCTTCAGAAACGTGTTGGTGGCATTTTCACTTCATCTTACCTATACTGCCTGATAAAGCAGCGTTTATGAGCACGGACGGTGCTGCTTTGTGTACTGGAAACCTCTATATTAAGCTGCTCCTAAAGCGCCATGAATTTGCATTTCCAAAAAGGCTTTCTTGTATGTTCAGATCAATGCAAATATCGACCATTGTTTTTAAGCAGCAAACACAGAGTTGTAAATGAGAAAGAAGTTAATGTGCCTTCTAAAAATCTAAGCAATTAGACAGTAATATTTATTCATTTTAATTTAATATAATAATTTATATGCTTGATTTATCCCTTTTCATAAAAAGGCTGAAGTGCTGTTGTATAAGATTTGTTGTTGTGAAAACCTGTATCTGAACTGTAAATCATGTAATTTTATGGCTTAATACCGTATGTTACCATAGACATTGTCCAGCCCCGCTCATACGGTGTTCATTTTACTTGTGCAGCTCTTAAAATGGGTCATAAATCTGCAGATACCTTGTAAATAGTGAAATCTAATTCCTTCCTTCATATTTGTTGATATTTGTGTATTGAAAATATTTTTGATTGACGATTAGACTCCTATCTGATTTTCTATATTTAAAAAAAAAAAAAAAAATTAGGGCTAGTTAAATTAATTTTCGGGCTACCTGCCAGAAGGGCTACCAGGGATTTTGAAATTTTGCGAGCCCTGTATTTATATATATTATTAAAAAGTAAATTAAACCTCTTAATATCAACATGTATATCTTAATATCAAGCATCAGTAAAATGATGACATTTTCAAATGACTATCCCTTTAGAAAATTTATATAATAAAATTATATATAAAAATAAAAAACCTTCTAATATATATATATATATATATATATATATATATATATATATATATATATATATATATATCTAAATAATAATGTCTATTTATAAGTTATAATGTCTATTTATTTTATTTTTTAAGCATTTTTAAAATATACATTTTTATTTTTATAATATTCTATATTTAATAAAAAAAATTAAACCTATATTATAAATTTCTGTTTGCTATTTTTGGGTGTGAATTGGGTATACTGTTTAAAGTAACTATAATTTTTAATCTGAAAATTACAAGTATCTCTTTTTATGATTTGCCAGTTTAGGTCATTTATAGCTGAGCAACCTAAAATTTGATGCATTCAGGTGTGCAAATACAGCAGCTTCAAACGAGACTCATCCAATCATAAATATCCACTGATCTCGAAAATATATCAACTGATTAACTGGCCTGTGCGGTAATTGAGTCTATCGCTAATCATAAAGCAAATATCCAGCAGGGAAAGTAATATGTGACCTCTCTCTGCACTTCGTGAACGTGTTTGTGTCATAATAGGATTGAAGCAGCAGCACCGTTCGAGTGCTGGCGTTCGACACTAATGATGTGACAGGGGAGTGAACCTCTAACCCCCGAAGAATGACACTCGGCAACGGTCGTCATGACAACAACCTAGATACAGGCTTTTATTTCACACTGAGAGTCTCTGGTACCCACTCACATCTCAAGACTCGACTTTCCTATGGTGTCACAGTAAAGATGGGATAATTATCCTCCCCTATTAATATTTGACACACTACTGATCTCTCCCGAACGAGGGGGATCTGAAGGCACATTCATTGGGTTCAGTACCTGCTGCAGGAGTTCCTTGCAGATTCTCGTAGGCATCAGTGCAATGCATTCGAGCACAAACCGAGCCACACCGCCGTATGAGTATCCGTCCTCCCCGGGCCTTATTTCTGTTTCAAACACAGAACACAAACATGAGATTGCATTCATTAATTAGGCCCTCTGCAGAGACTTTAACATCTAAATTAAGACTTTAAGACCTCTAAGACCTACAGAGATAAAACTAATAAATCATGCGGTTAGAGAACAAAACCATACAATCTCAAAATAAAAATAATTCCAAAAATTTAAGAGAACACAATAAGTTCTCAAAATGTAAATGTCTAGGGACCACAAAATTTGTTGTATTAGCAACATTACCCATTTCCATTACTTTTTTATTAATTTGACACACACACACAAAAAACAGTGCTGTCAAATCGATCGATCACACCTGATATAAAAGCTTGTGTTTACATAACACATGCGCGTGCCGTGTACTGTGTATATTTGTATGTATATATAAACAGTATATATAAACACATACACTATACATTTAAGAATGTAAACAAACTTTTATTTTGGATGCAATAAATCGATTTGACAGCACTAGTCTTAAATTGAGATAACATCAAAAATGACAAAAGAAGTCTTGTTTTCTAAAAAAAGAGTGAATTTACGATAAAAACAACAAATATCAGCTTAGTCAAATCAACTTAAGTCAATCTGAAAACAAGATCTAATATATGTGTCCCTGGAGCACAAAAGCAGTCTTAAGTCGCTGGGTATATTTATAGCAGTAGCCAAAAATACATTGTATGGGTCAAAATTATAAATTTTTCTTTTATGCCAAAAATCATTAGGATATTAAGTAAATATCATGTTCCATGAAGATATTTTGTAAATTTCCTACCTTTGTCTTCTGCAAAAAAATGTATCTCAGATATTTTCTGGGATTTTGTCCATAATGATAATTAGACGATAATTAACTGAAAGCTTGTTATATTTTTAATTTTCTGTGTGAAGGTTAGTTCACAGCAGTAACAGAAATGAATGATTAACTAAAAACCTTGTTTTCAATTTTCTAATTTTATTAATGTATGAATCATATTTTGTGTCAAATGCTTATATTTAATCAATTAATTCAATTCGAATCAGTGTTAATTTAGTATTACTAAGATTTGTGTTTTTTTGTCATTTTTATCTTAGTTTTTTTATGTCTATATAGCTTTTATTAATTTTTATTTCCGTTTTATAGTTTAGTAGATCAAGGTAAACAAAATAAGAAATATTTCCTTACAGAAAATTTCACCTAGTAACAAATTAAATAGGATAATAGTCATAATCGTAGGAGCATTGCACACCCCTAATGCTTCTAGTGAGGTGACGCACCACAGTACTTGTCGATGAAGTCCTTGAGAGGGCCGTGGTTGGGCTGAAACACCAGCTCCCACTGACTCCATTCCTCCAGATCCTGCAGCAGAGGAGCCGACCGCAAACTCGCCCGCGCCTGATCACGGCTCACCTCGCCCAGCAAACCCACAGAATCCACCACACACTCCCTGAGATCAAACACACAATCATGAGTCTCCAGCCAAACAATGTGTGTGTGTTAATCATTTCTCCAGCTACACTACCAAACAAAGGTTTAGATACGTAAATGAATTTGTGTGTAAAAAAAAAAAAAAAGGTGTGTTATATATGCTATATACACATATACAGTACTTTCCAATGGTTGGGCTTGGTAAGACACTTTTAAAGACATGTTTTTGAAAGATGTTTCTTATAATATTTCTCATAATATGCTGATTAATCACATTAACCGCAATTAAATCACACAAAAAAGCTAATAATAATATATACTACATTACAGCAAAAGGTTTCTATTCAGGTGGCAGATTAAATGCATTCATTTTTGAACACACAGCTTTTTCTTTTAAATAAAACATACTAAATGAACATGTTATATTGATAGCCCTAGTTAAAACAATACTTCTGGACCTTTTGTTTAGAAAAAAAAAACCCTGTAAATTATTATACAATTTTATTTTTTTTATATTTTAATTTTTTATTTATTTTTATATTTAACATTTTGTCCAGAAGGAAAACAAGCAAACCCAAAAAAGCATGCATGCAAATTACAGTGAAGTGCAACAGTTACCGTACAGTGTCCTGCAGTAGTCAAAAAGGATTTAAACAGTGAATTTAGAATCAATTTCTTCTTGTAAACTCAAGAGATGTGCATTTGGGCAGCGGTTAAATTACCACATGACATTGGTGTTTGTCAAAAAACAGTGGGTAATTTGGCTAGGGGTGGGAGAAAAACACCAACATGCTGGATTCAGATGGCAATATAATCTAGAGGCTAGAAGGGAATACGAATGGTGCTACTGGGCATGCGCACATCAATAAAGCGTAATTTTTCCTCATGCTGTACAACAATAATGACTATTTTTTCATTATTGTAAGGGGTAGGTTTAGGGATGGGGTAGGTGTAGACATTAAAACAACCTAATAGGTAGAAAATTAATTTCATTGTCCATTTCCGGTCAGAGCTGTATCCCCTCTAGCCACAACCTAAAATCACCAACTTAACCCTGGAAACCCAGGCTTTGCTCTGATCTAGTTTTACAGCCATCCATTTACAGCTCACAGAGATATGCAGAGAGACAGGTGAGTACTCAATGAAAAGTAGAGATTTTAACTGTCTTACCCTGAACCCATGGGCAGCAGAGGAAGGACACTCGTAGCGCATTACACTAGTGACAGCATCTCCACTTAGTCCCTTTTGCTTCTGGGTGCAATTGACAAGAAAACTAAGGTGCCCGTGACCGAGCTCTCGACTATCCCTGATCCGGTCATGATTCCTCAGAGCGGCTTCAATGAACGGCAGCTGATCCAGAACAAAAACACAGACAAGACAGGTTTCATTCCCATACTTTTGCTGCAATTAACCCGTTTAACCCTGTAAATGCCTGACATATGAAATCATAATCATTTTTTTTTTAAATGGAACAGATTATTGAACCTTTACACAAAATCTAAAAACAAAACAGACGTGTTTGATGATTTGTTTGGCTCATATAGTCTGATTTACTGAGAATAAGGAGGAAAAACAGCTCAACTTTATTCAAAATGAGCAAAAATATGCAATTTGGGGAAGATACTTGTATTTATATGAAATTCAGATGCTTGTGAATCAATGAGATCTTCATAACAGTATAGAAGATACTTAAAATCATATAAATCAGTCAGTACTCTATATATCTCCAGTAATATGATTTTAAATGTTTTTAAATTGAAATGATCCAAACATATAATGTAAAGCATTCGTGAAGCACAAGCTGAAGACGCTTGTACATTTAAACTAAAAGACCTTTTACTTCATAAAAATAGTCTAAACTATCAATCAGACGACAGAAGGCATGTAGTGGATAGTGTGCAACAGTTTGGATCATGCTGATCATTTAGAGACAGGCTTTATAGAGTTAGAGATGCGTGTTTGTTCATCTGTGTAGGATGTTTCTGTAAGTAGGAGGCTGTCTTTGAAACATAATAATCAGTCGTGATCTGCAGAACCGTGCAAAGATCTTTTGACATGTAACATGCACCGACAAGCTGTAAAACTCCCTCTGCTGTCATCTCCCTCCCCGCACTGCTTGATGAACTCAAACACATCTTGTCTGCAAGGTCTGAAGCCATTCATTCCAGGATCCTGGCTGTCGATAGAGACGGCGCCCCCTGCTGCCTCCTGCAGGACCTGTGCCAAGACCAAGACCAGTTACGCTATGACAGACATGCCATGAGAAACCTCACACAAGTAGAAATGCACACCTTTTTGTTGTTGAAAATGAAATCAAGGAAGGTTCCTTGCTGCAGCTGGCTGAAGTCTTTAAACTTGAATTTCTCTGCGATCCTCTTTTCCAGAGTGCGAAGGTGGGCCAGAGTAGGTATGCTCTTGAAATTAGTGACACACTCTTGAAAATAGCTCTTCAAAAAAAAAAAAAAAACACGTGAGAACAACTCAGATATGAAATTGAACACAACAGGCAATAATTTGAACAAACATGGTTACTCAAGATGTTGTAAAACTATAGCAATAGGAACAAAAGACAGATTTATACCAAAAACAATGCAGCTGCAAGCAACTTATCACAATACAATTCAAAGAGTGTGACAAATATTCTCAGGTCTCACACTTGAGCAAAATCAAGTGAGATGTTAAATTGAATTTATTGCAATATTTTTTAGAATATGCTGATTAATGCATCACCTTAAAGGGATAGTTCACCCCATAATGAAATTTGTGTCATCATTTACTCACCCTCAAGTAGTTCCAAACCTGCATGAATGTCTGCTGAACACAAAGGAAGATATTCTGAAGAATGTGGGAAACAGAGCAGTTCTGGGGCACCATTGACTTCCATAGTAATTTTGTCCTACTGTGGAAGTCAACGGTGCCCCAAAACAGCCTGGTTACAAACTTTCTTCAAAATATCAAATATCTTCCTTTGTGTTCAGCAGAACAAAGACATTCATATATGTTTGGAAATACTTGAGCGTAAGTAAATTATGACAGAATTTTCATTTTTGGGGTGAACTATCCCTTTAATTGCAATTAAATCATATATTATCAACAAAAACTGCTAAGAAAAGCCCCCCAATAAAAATGGCAAAAAGTCCTACATTATTACCAAAAAGCAATATTACAAAAATTTATATTCATGTATTCTATTCAGTATTAGAACAAAAATGTATATTCATGTGACAGATTAAATGCATTCATTTAACATATAAAAAAAAAAATTAAATGTACAAATTAATTAATGTAATTACATTAAAAACAATTAAATAAATTCAAAATTAAAAAAATGAACATGTTACATTGATAGCCCCAGTTAAAACAATATCTCTATATGGATATTTTGGTCATTTTTTTTATAAAAACAGAAAGCTCATTTTAATAATTTTAACTTTATATTTTTATTTTTATATTTAACAGTTTTACTAGTTAAAATCATCTATCTATCTATCTATCTATGAACCTTTTTTTTCTAAAAAAAAAAATGTAATAATTTGTGATTTGAATTTATTTTCATAGTCATTTTTTCTAGTTCTAGTCTTTTTCTATCTCTATATGGAGTTTTTGTTCTTCAAAAAACAATTATTTTATAATGTTAAAAAGAACATTGCCTATAGTTTAAATAACTTTCTATGGTCCTTTTGTTCTAATTTGTTTTTAATAATTTTATGTTTTAGAACAAAAGGTCCATAGAAAGTTATTATTTTAACTAAAAGCAATGTTAAATATAAAACAAATTAAAATAACAAAATAATTATTTTTTTTAGAACAAAAAGTCCATGTATAAATTATATTCAAATACATAAATTAATACATATATAAATGTATTAATTCATATATTTTAATAGGCTTTCCAGACAGTGGAAATAAATCACTTGCGATTTTTGTCTGTAAATGTCATCATAAATGTCACCTTTTAGTGCCACACTGTGGATGGTGCTAAAACTAAAAGGGGAGATTCAGATAACTGATTAAAAAGCTGACACCTTCAGTAGGGAGCATCTCTGTGGCTCTCTCTTCTGTAGTTTTCTTTGCCTCTGCTTTTTTCTGTGGTTTTTCTTTAGCTACCAGGTCCTGAGGGGCGTCCAAGGAGCCACAGCATATAGCAAGCTGGAATAAGGCTCTAGCGAGCCTGTCTCTGTTTATACATAATAGGAATGTCTGAATAGTCTGAGGGCACAAAAAAAAAGCACAATCAGTTGCTTTCAGAACAGTTATGAAAGAACCGTCGAAAACGAATAAATTACGAGCATTCATTCAATATTCTCAGTCGCATTCAATTCATCAAAGCAGAGCATAAATGGCATGATTATATTCATGGACGTGCACCACCAGAAATGACCCAATCACATGCTAATCCCTCAAAGTGAATAAAGAAGGAAAGGTCAGTGAAAGCAGTGAGTGCAGGAGGACCATAAGGACTAATGATGCAAGTATTGGGAGACACATTTCTGGGTGGGATTAGCAGATGATGAGCATGACATCTCATTAATAAGAGTGGATGATCCCTCTACTCTCATCTGCCACCCGTTTCCATCCTTAAACAACTAGAAGGAATTACCACTGCAATTACCAAGAACGTAGCATGAAATAAGAGACACGATTTAAAGGAACAGTTCACCTAAAAATATCAATTCTATCATCATTCATACTTTTTGAAGCTCGAAAGCTGCAGAAAGCTTTAGTCCCAGTTCCAGTAATTGCAAAGACCAAGCGAAAAATTCTCCTTTTGTGTTAAGTATGGTTTTAGAACACCATGAGAAAGAGCAAGGTTGTGTTTCTACCAAAGCATTTTCAGCCAGTTGAATGATAAAGTCGCTATGATAAGGAATATCGGAAGTAATGTGACTGTAATGTTTCTTTTCCATATCAATATTGGTGGCAGTCTGGCAATTTCATCTGGTACAGACATTAATAATTGGAAACAAGCAATATTAACTTCTCCCCCATTGCGGTTCATTAGTATTAGAAGTGACGGTTGGTTAGTGTGATATTTATCCCGCTTTTCTTCTACTGTGATTGGACAGCTGGATAAAAGAGGACACTCTAAAACACACTAAAGCACACTTTGGTGGACACAGCCTAAATGATGAAAGAACTTTAATTTTGGGGTGAACTATCCCTTTAAGAATCTCATTAGGATAACAAATGTGCACCCAACCTTGTTTTAGAAAGAGAAATGCTCATGTCCAGCAAGGGAACATTATTCATGCACACTCCATAAAAGCTCTTCCAAACAAAATGTACCAAAACTTCTTTGTGTTTGCCTATGTAAATCTATATCTTAGGGTGGTTGCATTTTTTGTCCCTTTGCACCTGCATGTTTACTACAAAGGGCTGCGTTTCACAAAAGCATCGTAACCCTAAGTAGATCATAGTCCCATTGCCACCAATGGTCTCTACGATTAACTTAGTTTACGAGGCTTTTGAGAAATGCAGCCCAGATTAGTTTTCAGTGTTGTAGTACTTGAGACCAGACTCAATCTCAAGTCTGTCTCGAGTTCAAATCCAAAACCTACTTTCATGTTCTGTCTTTTCATTAATTCATCTTGACTTAGACTCTGCTCATCGCTATCGTGAGTTTCACATGACATTGATGCAAAACCAGTCTTTACCAAAGAAAGCATATTTACACTCTGCGAATCAGTTAGATATTAAGACTTATCCTGTCTTGACTAGACTAGACGAAAAAAAAACCTGAGTCTGAGTTTCAAAGTACTACAACACTGTTAGGGGGTTTTGAAGAAACCTCTAGCCCCAAAGTATGATCAGTATTAACAGAGATGATTTCCTTAGCAAGCACCGCTACTAAAAAAATAAAAATTAAATAAAAAAATAAATAAAAAATTTCTATTACTATTGATCATACTGAGCAAGTAGCCACCCATGGAAAGCAGTTACGTAGGCATGTCCATTGCGATTAGGACACATCAAACACCAAGCCACAAGAAAAACCAGTCTGCAAAATCTTAAAATGGGTGAGCTTGTTTTGAAAAGACTAGACAAGAATCCTCCCGACATTGCCATTAAGTTGCTTACCTTTGTCATACTCTTATTGAAGACACTTTCAGAATTGATGAAGACTTCCATGACTGCATCCGCGGCGGTCATATTTGCATATTTTTTCCTGAGTTCAGAGTTGCCAATCTGGGAGAAGATCACAGGTCCTTGGGCTGGATCCAGCAGGCTCTTCTTGATCTTAAACATTTTGGCATCCACCTCCTCCTGAATCCCCTTCTGAATGGCTTCTCTGGCTGTGTCCATGTGGCAAAACTCGGCAGCAGATGCCTTATTCAAAGTGTAAGAACACAATATGTGAAAAACAAGAGAACGATGCAGTAAAGTCTGTTTAATATGGTTGCTGGATTTAGCATGCATGGAATTATAAAGCAGTTAGTTCTGGTCCTCAAAATTGATTGGTTGCTCATTCCATGGCATTCAATTTAACAGCACTTGAACTTTTTATGGTTTGTATCACTTTGGTCTGAATTAATGCGAACCATGATGAGAAGAGTATGTGAGTTGCACAAATACCCCTTTTCCATGTAAATGGTTCTGGTTCGGGTTCAGGTTCCTGGCCAGTGTCCATTTTAACTGCAGAAAAGAGAGCTCTGGGCCGGAAAGATCAGTTCATCTTCAGCCCTAAAAACTTGATGTACTGGAACCCCAGAACTAGAGATGTAGGGGGAAGGGGGTGGTGAAAAGCAGCTTTTTTGTGAATAATTTGTTGTGCTAACATCTCGTGGGAGAACATCATAAAAACATGCAAAATGTCAGCTAGAGGAAACATGCACTGTTTAGAGAGCTCAATGTCTAATGCTGGTTTCAAAAAGACAACCTAGCAAACTGGCACCTATTGTCGTGAGCAGTGCACCGACATATAGTGCCGCTGCGCTTCGGGTGTCCCAAGTTCGAGTCCTGGAACTTCCCTGATCCCAACCACCAACACGCCCCACCCCTCCCCGTCTCTCCCACTTTCCTGTCTTATACATAGGACTAAACAGTAAAATTGTGCACTACAAGGTTTTGGACTGTGTACTTGGACACTGACCTGCAGCACATAGATGTAAAAAACACGTTACCTCACTGTCTATTTCTTAAGTCTGTGAAACCTCGTCGACAGTTCTCAGTAGGCTCCAGTTCACCCAGCTGATAACTGGCAGAGAGCCAGGATCGGCAAAAGAACGTGAACCATGTCGGTGAAAAAGGGTAAGAGTGTGGAGCGGAGTTATGTGATTTTCCCTAGAGCAGGGGTAGCCAATTCTGTTCCTGAAGGCCTACCTTCCTGCAGACTTCAGATATCACCCTGAAGACAGTGGGTAGACACCCCCTAGTTACACGTTTCCTCCGCGGTGCGCTGAGGCCGCCGGTATGCTCCCGTGTCCCCACGTGGGACCTGGCTGTGGTTCTGGAGGCTCTGTGCAAGGCACCTTTCGAGCCTATTGAGGAGATAACTGGATAGTGGATGCCATCTTTCTGGCATACGAGGCCTCTGAGCGTCCCCCGCCGCTGGGAGTCAGAGCGCAATCGACAACAAAAACATTTAAGTTCAGTTGTTTTGCAATTGCCTCAGAAAAACCGCCAGACATCTCTGATTTAAAAGCGATTCCAATGAGGATTAATCATTTGATTCATAAATCAGATCAGCCACTTCTTCAAACGATTCCGTTGATCTGAATCTCTAAAAGCAGGGTTTCGTGACAATACCTAAACCTGATTCAATGTAAAGCGATATTTTAAATCGTTGAATTGTGGCTTTTAAATTTCTGTCAGAGTGGAAAGCGCAGCAAATTAAAAGTGATTAGTACTACTTAAAGTTACAGCTTTCTAAAAAGACAACGCAATGTAGGCAAGTTGCTTAAAACAGTACTTTTGCAGCTAAAATAGGTACCTTAAGAAACATAGCGCCCGTTTTATCTTAAATATCTAATAACGCAAAATAGTGGCTACAGTCTGTTCTCTTGTAATATATTTTAGCTACTTGAACGCCAAACATGTGAACTAGCCTGACTCCGGATTTAGAGCCGCAACCATAGCGCGAGCTGTTGTGGAAAAGTATCGTTCATATTTACATTTACAAGCTTATCAAAAATATGAAAGCTGATATGTCCCATATGTATGTGTAAACAGTATTGGGTGCAATGCATTAATAAGTACTTCATTACTGTGACTGAATTGCTTTTCCCTTGAAAAAGTAACGTAAGATAATACTCTTAATTTTTTCTGTAATTAAACTAGTTACTTCTGATGTAATGGCATTAAATATAGACTATAGAACAATACTACATCAAACAATAGTGCATTTAACATATAATGTTAAAATTCATGTTTTTTCTTCCTTTAAACACTTTAGTGAGTTCAAGAATAATTTATGTAATTTAACGAATTAAAAGAGAATCCTTGTATTGCTCAACTGGTCAAGGTTGATATAACATTTAGAATGTAATTAGCAATAAGTAATGCAATACCTATAGAGAGTAATTAGTTCTAATTACACTGTTGAAGATATAATTAGTACCTAGTAATAATGACCTTTTTAGAGTAAATTAACAACACTGTGTGTAAACTATTCATTTATTAGACTTACAAATAAAAATGCATGCAACAAAAGAATATAAATGATATATTAATGTAATCAAATTGATTATTATATATTATATAAGGTAGTAATTACTCCTCAGTATTACATTAGTAATTATAGTGCATTAACATTTTTCTCAAAATTATTTTGTTATTAAAAACAGTGATACAATGAAGAGACAGTTCTATAAAATAACATGTAAATATTACTCACTGAACAGGTCAAATGTTCTGTTATAGACCTGTCTGTGATAACAGGGTTAATGTGCTTATTAAAAGCAAGTATGATTATTTTTTCAGTCCCACATAAACTTGAAAGTCACATCTTTTATCTTGTTTTTGTATACGGCATTAAATCGCTGCTCTTGGGCCTCGGTGAACAGATTCTTCCAGTCACCAGCAATTCCTGACAGAATAAAACCAGACAAATAACCTTGAGTCAATCTGGATACAATCAACTGATATTCAATTCAATTGAAACAATAGTGTAAACAAAAAAGTTGTTGTAAAAGTTGAAAACTCTATTTACTCACCATCAAGTTGACCGACTATATCATAAACGTAGTCCATACGACAAATATAGACTACTTTTGTAATACTATTATGGTGCTTTTGCTTACTTTGTGAGGCATGAAAGCTTCGCTTTACATTAACTGTATGATTATATTGTATACTTTACCTTTCCTCAGGAACTCAGATTTCTTCTGGTCCATATATTCTTCTGGAACCAAAGAAAAGTTGGACATTTTGTTTTGTTTCATGTTCTTGAAGACGCAGTGGTCAGCGATCTTCTCCGTCACGTCTGGACTCAGAGATTTACCAAGAAACTTGGCAATTTTCTCCACAGATCCTTTCAGATCCTGGCAAAGATTCGTATGATCGCATGTTAGGAGCTAAGAAGCACTTTGCAAGGATTTCAATATTTAACAAAAAAAAAGTATTTTTTTCCCTCAAGGCCAAATACAAAAGGCTATTTCTACAGAACCACCTAAGCTTCGGTTTTGTGGAATGACAGAAAGTCTATCATTTGTGGTGAGAAACTAGAAAATGACAGAATGGAATAAAGCTTATGTATAATAAACAAACAAACAAATAAATAAAGTGTGTAAATGAGAATTAATATCAAGTTATATTTTGCACTATAATCTTAATTGAGTTTTAATATCTTGGAAAGTACATGTTTCCAAACTACTTCATGCCTAAGTGCAATAATAAAATATGGAAACACTTTACTTAAAGCCTTTATGCATAATGCATTCTAAAAGTAGTTTCAATGCATCAATTATGCCTTGTAATGCACCTTAATGCATTGTACAATCTCATGAATAATTGTAACCATAGTTAATACAATATAACACTTATCAGTTCATTGCTACACTATGCATTTTAAATTTGGTTATAATTATTTATGACAACATATAATGTAATACAATTATAATGCATTTTACCCTTTAATAGCCCTTTGTACTGCATTATACATAAAGGCTTTAAGTAAAGTGTTACCAAAATTAAGAAGAGAAGGAATGCAGATTTTCTTATATGCAAGTACAGTACAGGGGAAACTGCCCTGAAGTACAACTGTCTCGTTCAAGAGCAAGTCCAACTAGTTCACCAACATTATTCAGTTATTTCAAGGTTATAGGAACCTATGTACTCTGCTGCAGATGTAGTAAAAATAAAGTAATGAACTGAAGCTGCATGTTCAGTCCTGCTTACAGCGATCATCTCCTCATAGAAAATATACATTATGGATTCCTTTTCTTCAGCATTAATCCAGCTTTTCACATGATCAAACCAGGAACCGAACATGACTGTGGATAAAAGACATCACATGCTTAAACGCTCAAATCATTCCTTTACAGAACAAAAACATGCACATACAGTAATCTCGCAAAAGGTTGCATATTCCAACTGATATCTTGCTTGCTAACAACTATGCATGAGAACAGAAAATATTGCATTTATATACTTTTGTACTTCGGTTTATGTTCGCTTTATTAGGATGCTCATTGAAACATATTTAACATATAAATGTGAAAGAGAGCTGAAATCCATACTTTTTCCATCGAGGAACTTCTCCATGAACTCGTCTTGGGTTCCTGGGTTCACCAGGTATGAGGCCATTCCATAGTAGTGATATGAGGATGTGAACACGTCTTTCGGGTTACGCATGACATAAAGAACCTGAAGCACAGAGTGATAATCTGAATGCATTTAATTAAACAGCGCACAGTGTGACTTATTCAGTGGGTTTTTACCCTGGGCTTTGTTTTGAAGTAAGACTCGTTCATCATGTGGTGATGGAAGTGAGTTGCAAAGACGCGTGGAGAAGGTCTCTGCTCCAGATTAAGCAGGATCGCCCGGTGCTCCTCCAGCCATGGCACTCGGTCCCAGTTTGGCACCGTCAGCACCGGAGTCAAATCACCCTCGCTCACGATCAGAGGAACCACCTCCTGCATCCATGTTGTGCCTGTGGAGCAAAGCAAAGCTCACAGCTCAAGCTTACTGTCATTCAGAGACAGAGAAATATGGCTTAAGTGTTTCAAAACCAACAAAGAGTACATTTTTGAGAACCTGGCACATGCATTTTTAAGTCTAAAGTTGTTTTTGAGTCTCATATGACACTGACCCACATGATGATATGATCTTCTGCCCAGATAATAATACTCTGAACTCATTTAAACAGGTTATGACATGCACAGCCATGTTTCTACATTACAAACATTCTCCTCCAAAGCTGGTTTTGTCATGAAACAAGGGTGTGTGGAAGTGCAAAAAGACTATGTAGTGAGCTGCCAACCTAAACACCATTCTGGAGTATCAAGATTGTCTTTCTGCATTTATTTTAGCTTATACATAAACCCAATTGCATTTTCTGCAAGCAATAGTTTTGTTAGAGTAACTTTCAGTTATTGAGTGTACTTTCATGGTAATTATAATTTCTTCCAGAATACCATTGTATTTTACACTCAAATCGAGAAAGTTATTTGGTAACACTTTACAAATAAGGTTGCATTTGTTAATATTAGTTAACGAAGAATACTTCTAAAGCATTAAGCGTTCATTTCAGACGTTTCTAATAAATTTGCATGTTGGCGTAGAAACAATTTTCACTAAGAATATAATTAATTTCACAAATAATTACAAAGAAACTGCAAGCAGCACATTTAATTAAACATAAAATTCTGTAGTAGAAAGACTTTTAATTTGCAGTGCTGGCCTGCTGG
Source organism: Barbus barbus (assembly GCF_936440315.1). Taxonomy (NCBI): domain Eukaryota; kingdom Metazoa; phylum Chordata; class Actinopteri; order Cypriniformes; family Cyprinidae; genus Barbus; species Barbus barbus. The sequence goes on along the minus strand of NC_136760.1, from coordinate 2,375,708 downwards.
GTAATTACTTACAAATTGTACTGATTACAGACTACATGATGATAATGCAATCTAGGTTACTCATTTTAGGTAATCTATTCTGACTACTTTTTAGATTCCTTTAGATTATATTTTACCTATCTTATTTTAAATTTACCATTAAATGCACCACATTGATATATATTTTTTGATGTGAACATCATGAAATGCATTGAATATTACATTACACCAGTTTTTCCCAAACTGCAGTGGTTTTAAATTGATAAAAAGCAAATAATAATTTCAATCATAAAAATGTAAACTAAAAATAAAAACAATTTGAACACCAGAATATAAATATTTAGTTTACCTGCATGTAACGTTAACGGATTTACAGATTGGCATAAACTATAACAAATGCATTGTTCATCATCAGTATTTAACTGGTTAATACAGTATACAGTATGTTTAGGCAACTATCTGCTGACTTACTCTTTTACATTCATCTGCATCACTGAATGCAGAAAGCTGTGGAGACTCACCGGATTTGGGGTAAGTGACTATCAGGATGTCGTCTGGACGGAAAGTGAACTCCTCGCAGTATTTCAGACTTTCTGAAGGGTGTAAATGCGTCGGCACGAACACACCTTTATACACCGAGTACAGCTCAGACTCAGACATTTTCTGAAGCACGCGACAAATAAACAGCGAAAAAACTAAAACAGCTGATGCAGATTCTGAGATGCCGTCAAATAGTCCTCCTTCACGCGCAGGAGTTCGTGCAAGTGCTCCAGAGTGCAATCACACAATCGTAAACGGGCTCTTTCGCAACTGTTGCAATAAGGTCATGTAGCGTGCACCAGGGGCGTGTCTACGTGGTGGCCAGGGGTGGCACCGCCCCCCCTGAAATTTGGCTGGCCACCCCAGGTGCCCCCCCTACCAGATGTCTTGCTATAGGCTTGTTTTTAGTTAATTTCTAACTACATCTGGCGTATCTTGGCATGTGTAGGCAGCTGAAATAAGTGGGGGTGCTCTCTTAATGCATATTTTCACATATTTTGTCCCTTCTGTTGCTATCAATATGCTGCTAATTCGAGAGCGAATCCCGCATAAATATGCAGATGTCATTCCCAAAACTTTGCAACGTGTGTGTGGGCCAAAAACTCTACATTTTAAATGGATTGCTTAGAAAGCTCGCAAAGAGTGCTCATAACCAATAAAGCTGTCACTCTTTGTTCATCGCGATCTAACAAAGTTCTGTGAGGACCAATTAATCTCACACTGTGCAATTAATAGCCTATATAATATAGGCCTATTAACATCGTGTTACCCGGTCACCCTCTTTTAAGGCAGTGCCCCAGACTGCCCCCCCTCCCATTTAAAATGCTCTAGACACGCCCCTGGTGTGCACACGGTTGCTTTCTGAGCTGTTTGCGGCAAAACTCTTCTATAAAATTATTCACAATGTCCAGTCAGATTTTTTGACAAATGTTTCTTGAGCAGCATATTAGAATGATTTCTGAAGGATCGTGTGACACTGATGCTGAAAATTCAGTTTTGATCACAGCAATAAATTACATTTTACAATATATTCACAGAAAAAAACTATTTTAAATTGTAATAATATTTCATAATTATCCCTTTATTTTTGACCAAATAAACACAGCCTGGGTGAGCAGAAAAGACTTGTTGCAAAAACAAACTTGTATTTCTAACCGTGCTGCAAGCATATATTGCATGTTTTGTATGTGGACTGTTTTATGCATGTATAATAAAGCGCTGTATGTATGAAACTATCTCTGAATTTATCATGAGAAATGAATGGCATAGCGTTTCAAATGTTTTAGTCAGTCAAACTAAAACTATGCAGCCAACCATTTATTTTATACAGAATACAATAAATTAGATCTGACCGCACATAACAAATACATTATTCTAATCATTTCCATATTTTTAATCATAAAATGCAAAGATCACACAATTACAAATGGCAAAAAACAACCTGTACATATAAAAAAGTTGTTTTTGTCATTTTGTTTTGGCCATCACACTCTTTACGCAGTTTAAACACTAGTGTTTATGCAGGGTTTCTTTTGTAGGATTGTGAGATCTGGCAACCAGCAGCCGAGGCCTTTCTCCTGACATCTGAATGAGATCCCGGCCACTACAAGGTAAAAGAAGAACAAGAAATGTTGTTCGCTTCATGCACAATAATCAATAACATAATTTGCTTCAGTGAAACAGTATGATGCACAACAGAGAGCTGTACAGTCCTGCTTATGTTTAAGGAAATGCAGGACGTTTCACATCTACAGTAATCCTCCTCACGTCTGATAGTCGACTCCCACCAGACTCAGTCCATTCACTGCTAGAATGCGGTCGCCGGCTCTCAGCCTCCGGGATAAAGAGGCAGGAGAGTCTGGAAGCACTGATTTGATGTAAATCCCACTCACAGTAGATGGGCTTTCCTGTGGAGAACACAGAAATATTGTTCCAAAATATTCCAGCAAACATGTCTTTGTTTCTTATACAATCTGAAAAATATTCCCTTTTTAACCACATGGAGATGCTATTGGGCTGTAAGGAGACTATAATATTAATAGTGATGTTACCAGATGCTTTATGGAAATGATTTGCAAGAGTAGGGCTGTAATTGAAGCAACTGAATGGCATGCCAACTAATTCACATAATTAAACACAATTAATTGCATAAATCAATATTTGCTCGGAAACGTCCCCAAATGAAGATCACTTAAAGAAAGAGGCGTTTTTGCAGAGGATTGAATGCAATTATAAGTGGCATAATAAGGCAATATATTGTTATCGCATTGATATTGCACTTTTAAAATGCTGTGTCAGGTTAAACACAGTTCAACTTAAAAAAAACATGAATTATTCACATTAAACTGACTGCTTATAGAATTTCACATCATTTGCAAGTATATAAATAAGCATAGAAACTTTCTATTGCAATTTTTAAACACGCTTTTAAACATTATGAAAGGCCATTTCTATATGTGACCCAGGACCACAAAACCAGTCTTAAGTGTCAATATTTCGAATATGATCTTTCCATTGATGTATGGTTTGTTAGGATAGGACAATATTTGGCTGAGATGCAACTATTTGAAAATCTGGAATCTGAGGGTGCAAAAAAAACTAAATACTGAGAAAATCGTCTTTAAAGTTGTTCAAATGAAGTTCTTAGCAATGCATATTACTAATCAAAAATGAAGTTTTGATATATTTACAGTAGGAAATTTACTAAATATCTTCATGGAACATGATCTTTACTTAATATACTAATGATTTTTGGCATAACAGAAAAATCAATAATTTTGACCCATACAATGTATTTTTGGCTATTGCTACAAATATACCCCAGCGACTTAAGATTGCTTTTGTGCTCCAGGGACACATATATGTCCATCTTTTTTTTGTATTAAAAAAAAAAAAACTTCATATCTTATATATAGTAAAAAAAAGTGATATAAACTTAGAATTATGAGATAAAAACTCAAAATTGCAATATAAAAACATGCAATTCTGAGAAAAAAGAAGTCAGAATTGAATGGAAATGAACATTTGCTGTTAATTACTCACTCCTAGGTGACTTTTTTCTTCAGAAGGTGATTCATAAAATGCAAGTCAATAGCAACCGTAACTTTAAGAAAAAAAAAAAAGCATATATAGCCTACAAAAAAAGAAAACCCCTAGCTTCTGATGATATATTGTGGTCTTATGAAGCGAAACGATTGGTCTGTGCATGAAACTGAACAATATAATCCAGAGCTTTAGGAAAACGAGGAAATCCTGTAATGTAATCATGTAATGTATACACAATTATTTTATTAAAGTACCAAATAATGATGAGAAATGTGGATTTTTTACATGTCTAAAGTATATAAAGTGAATAAACTAATCTTCATCAGCTCCCCTTTTTAATAATAAGAACCCATAAAACGTTCATTTGTCCCTTTCATTCACTCGGTTCACACGTGCTCATATCAGAGCACTGAATCAGTTCATTCATCACAGGAACAGATACACCGCTAGTAGATCTGTGCTGCTCGAGCCGCGAACTGTTTCAGACGATTCAGTCCGATGTGTTCAACTGGTTCAATTAGTTCACTAAAAAGAACCGGTTCAAAAGAATGATTCGTTCATGAACCGGACATCACTCTGGTCTGTTTGCCTGAGGCTCTGGATTATTTTAATATATCGTCAGGAGCCATGGGTATTAATTATGCGTCACCTGTATATGCTTTTTGATTCTCAAAATGACGGTAGCCATTGACTTCCATTTGATGAATCACTAAAGATCACGCTTTCCGCTAAAAATCTTCTTTAATGTTCTACTGAAGAAAAACAAACTTGGATGGCCTGAGGGTGAGTAAATTGACAGCAAATGTTAATTTTTAGGCAAACTATCCCTTTAATATTTCTGACAGCTCATGATATCTCAGAGATTCGCTCACCTCTCCGTCCACCAGCATCAAACCCAAACCACACGCCGCTCTCTGCAGCTCCAGCACAAACACATCGTCTTCTCCAGTCTCAGTCTCCTCACTCTCACCTACAAACACACACACGAGCAGCTCCGGTTCATAAAGCTGACACGCACGGCACTGATGGAGACAGAAAGCACAGAGCGTCCCGTCACCTTCCTCCGGTCTGACTGTGGAGGTGTGCTGGTGTGAATCCGTGTCGGAGTCCGTCAGCTCCAGGTTCTGTGGCGTGTTCGGCGGGGTCAGTAAACAGGACGGGTCCAGTGCCGGACGGGCCGCATCTTTATTCTGAAGCTCAAGATTATGAAGCTTTTTGGTTAAAAGAGCTTCACATGAGCCCAGGTCCCTCGCTCCAGCGTGAGGAATCACCATCTCTGTGTTACCCACCTCCAGATGAGCTTTGGGGTGAAGCTCCACTTTAGTGAGCTTGGCCTCCATCGGCACTGCAGAGACCAGCTGTAATATTAGCAAAGATAATGAATAGAGATTGATAAGAAAATATAAATATTGCTATCATAATTAATTAAATGTAAATATATTAAATCAACTCTAAATTAAAAAATTAAATTAGAAAATGAAAAAAATATTTACAAATATTTAAAATATTAAAACAAACCTATTTTATTTTAGCAAAAGCAACATTTCATTTTCATTTAGTTTAACTTCATGCACTAAATCTAAAACTGAAATAAAAATTAAAAACTCGAAATATATTCTTAAAAAATTAAAACTGATAAAAATGACAAAAACACAACAAAAAAACTAAAACTTTAACTTAAATGAAAACAGAAAATAAAAAACCTTAAAATCTATAAAAATAAAAAAAACTATAAAATATCTCAATTACACTAAAATAACTAAAACTGAAATAAAATGAACAACTATAGACTAAAAACTATAAACTATTTTAAATGACAAAACAACAAAGTTACTATAACTAAAAGAAATTATTATTATTATAATATAATATATATATAATAAATAATAAATAATATATATATTTTAGTTTTTTCATTTATATGTTTATTATTGAAATGTTGTTATATGCATGTCAATTTTATTTAATTTCTTTATTTTCTTAAATATGTGGGTATATAGTATTTATAGAGTTGTAACTTTTAGTTTTAGTTACTTTTTCTTATTTGTAAGTCGCTTTGGACAAAAGCGTCTGCTAAATGACAAAAGTAAAAAGTAAAAGTAAGTAAAGTAAATTATTATTTAAAAAAAATATTAATAAAAATATAGAAAAAAATATTTTAAATATTAAGAAAAATGATACAAATCTCTTAGAACTACTAAAATAACTAAAACTAAACTGGAAATTAAATATTAATAAATTAATATTTTTATTTTATATTTTCCCTGTTTATTTAAATTTTAGTTTAGTTTAAAAATATTAGTACTTCTGTTTGAGGTTTTGTATTTTTTTTAGAAAAAAAAAATATATATATATAAATCTAATTTAGTGAAACTGATTTTAGGTTTTACTAAATTAGATAAAATTTTATAAAAATAAAACTTCATAATATTAGTAAATGAGCCATTAATTGTTTGATTATTTAAATGAGACATTAATTGGTCAAACAATATATATATGAATATTTTGTTATGTAACAGAATAAAAATATTAGTAGTTAAAAGAATATTTGAAATGTAATAAAAACAAATCTAAAGCAGTGTTGTGCACCTGAGGTGGTTCTGGGGAATGTGGGGCTGATTCTGGGTCTATGATAGTTCTGATGGATCTCTGAAAGCGGTCCAGCTGTTTAATGAGCTGCGTCTCACTGAGTGCTGTTTTCAGCTGCAGTATGAAGCCGTCGGCAGGGAGGATGAGAGGAGGATGCTGATCGAAGCTCTCCAGGATATCAGCTGTAGACGCCAGAAACATCAGTGTTTGTTCACTCCTCCACAGAAATCACTGATGTATGTAATTACAGAATCTGATGATGTGAACATGTACCGGTTGCAAGCGCGGCACTGGCCTCGTCGCCGGATGGCGTCCACGCTGCGGGACAGGACCGCCGCGGCTCGTACTCTCTCAGGATGTGATGGAGCTGAGCCGCGTTCAGAGACGGGAACTCCATCCGCAGAGCCTTCCACGACATCTACACACAAACACCTCATCATCACACATGACAGTAACTGTTCTCCACCCTGAATTATACTAGAAATCATCTGATTTCAAGCAGTAAACACACCTACGTAACACTGAATTCAGTGCATTTTACTATAGCATCTCTTTTTATTCTTTTGTGATAATTAAGATATGAAGTTACATGATTTTATGCATATAATGGCCCACTTGATCACAAATATTAATATTAAATAATACAAAAGATTTTATTATGTTACTGTGGGTCAGTGACAAGTGTATTCCAGTCATTTTTTTAAAAACTTTTTTTGTTACAGTGTCACAATTTTTATTGTTCTTATTTTGCTTGTTTCCAGTATTATATATTTTTAATACTTATATATATATATATATATATATATATATATATATATATATATATATATATATATATATACACATATATGTATATTATAGTTGTGTTTTTGCCTTTATACACACACACACATATTACATATATATTATCCATAAATTTTTGGCTAACTGAAAGAGTTTTTATATTTTATTTTAGTTAACATTTATTTTATTTCAAGTATTGAATTTGTTTATATTATTATTTTGTATTTAATTTTTAATATAATATTAACATAATTTTTTTTTATGATACATAATTATTCAAAATTTTGACTGTAAAATATGTAGATTTGTTTTTTGTAGTGTCATGGGGGAAAAAACAGTATTTTAATACTAACAATATTAAAATATCATAACATAGGTTCCATCTGATGATCACTGAGGTGGGATAAACCTGATCCTAATTTCTGAATTCTGACGAGTGAAAAGTCAGCGTCTGTGACTATAGTTAGTGTTTCTTTAGCGGGACGTCCCGCCAGGATCATTTGTCAGATGTCATTTACGTGGCTTATCCAGCATCTTTATCTATGACCATGAAAGAGTCTTTGTGTTCATGAAGCTTTATCCTTTAATGAGTAATACTTCCTGTTAATTATTTGTGAGCTCCACACTAACTCCTGATGTCTGAGGAGACTGTGATGAGAGAGGAATGCATGTCTAATCAAACAGGAACGATCAGAATGGTGCAGACAAACAGCTATGCTTTAAAAATGAAGGGAAATATATGTCCTCTCTTTCACTACATCTACACTTTTACACATCCATTTCATCTAACTTACTACTGCCTACATTAAAAAAACATGTTTTTTATGTAATTAGTGTTTAATGTTTCAATGTAATATAATTTATATTAAATATGTAAATATATTTAATTGGTTACTGCAGTTGTTATCATAAGAAGTTCTTCAGTGACACAAATATTTTCTATGAATGTATATAAAAAGAAAATATATGACAAAATATATTTAAAATCTTAAATAATAAATTTTGTTTATATATATATATTTTTTTTTTTTTATTTATAAATTATATATATATATGTGTGTGTGTGTGTGTGTGTATATATATATATATATATGTGTTTATAATTTATATATATTGATATGTATTTATTATTGTATATGTATTTATTATATATATATACTATATACATACATTATATTATATTTTAAATTATGTTTATATTTATAAATATTTATAATTGTATATTATGAATGGTGTGCAATTTAATGCAATTCCTCTTCGTCCCTCATCTAAATTCTAAAGTTTTATTGATGTAATCTAGTTGAATCAGTGAAATAAATGATTTTTTCTGCATGAATACAATCAAATAATTGAGATGAGACTGAACAGAAGCAGGACCTGCAGAAGGTTTTCCTTCGGTGTGGCCAGCAGATTGACGGCCGAGGAGAGCTTGAGAAGGTACGTGTGAGCCAGATCCGCGAGTCCAGCTCCGTGAGCCCAGTCCATCAGCAGATCCAGATTAGCCCTGACCTGGACTCCACGGGACCAGCAGTAAAACGCTCCTCCGGACCCTTCACGCGAGAGCAGCAGTCATATGAGCGGATGAGAGGAAATACCTGAACATCAGCCACATCTGCTGGACTCACTCACCTCTCTCCATCAGCAGGTTGAAGAGCAGAGCGTTGATGAAGAAGAAGAGGTAGGAGAAGAGCTGCGCGCTGATGTCCGGATGCACGTCGAACGCTCGGAGCAGACGCAGACTCTGACTGCAGACGTCCAGCACTCGTCTGACCTGCGACGACACCTGCAGCTGCCCGCTGTTGGAGAACGCATGACTGTCCAGAACGCCGGAGAGAAGCGGGTAGAGCATCTGACCAAACACACACACACACACAACCTCAGTCACATGAGCCCAGGAGAACACACCGCTCCTGATGCTGAGCGGTCCATTCTGATGAACTGCATCCATACAGAACAACTGCTGACCTTAACCTTCCTACAGTATCCCTCAAAATACAATTCTATAGCAAACTAAAACCACAAAAAATAAATAAATGAAAACTCAAATAAATAAATACATACACACATACATACATAAATAATTCAGCTAGTGACAAAGCATCATTTCTCTTTCTTAAGGGTTAATTCATTCAAAAATGTACCAATAAATTAACAGCAAATTTTCATTTTTGGGTGAACTATATATTTAATTTAGATGTTAATAATAATTTTTTTTTTTTTTTTTATAAAACATTAATATACTATGGATGGATGGATGGATGGATGGATGGATGGATGGATAGATAGATATACAAAGGCTACTGAAAATAAAAAATGACACAACAAAAACTACTAATTCTTTAATTAAAAATGAAAAATATAATAAAAACTGATTCAAAATAATTATCAAACCTATAAAATTATCTCAGAGATACTAAAAGAACAATGAACTTTAGCAGTGATGACATGTCAAGGTGGTCACAAGGATTTGAATCTCATTTCTAATTTCTAATCATCTAATTTATAAATAATCTAACATTTTAATAGCTAAAAAAACCAAAAAAAACTGCATATAGTTTTGTGAAAGTTTTTGTATTTAATTTTTTAATATAATTTAATATAATTATATAATTAAATTTTTATTTGATTTCTTTTCTGTCTAGTTAATTATGTCCCCTTTCTGTCTCCTTTTTTTTTTTTTTTGCTGATTTTTGTTGTGGAAAATTGTGAAAAATATATTCAAACTAATTTGAATCAATATTAAAAATGTTTATCTCCATATTTATATGTCAAATAACTGAAAGATTCTCTTTGGGTTCAATTTAAAGTTAATATTTTCAGATAATATTTTAATAATTTGCTGTAATTTTAATACTTTTTATACAATGCCAAATAAAGGCATCTTTTATTTTATTCATATTTCATTTTAAAATGTCATATGCATGTAAATATAAACTCTAGCTCCACTTAATGAGCTTAATTTATAAAGAATATTATGGACACATGTTTGAAATTAAACCTTTTAATAAACCTTATTTTGAAACAGTTTTTTATTTTTGGGTGTTTTATTTTTATTTTTATTATTTATTGATTTTTATCTTTAATATTATATATATATATATATATATATATATATATATATATATATATAAATATATTAATTAATAATTGTATAGTTATTTTAGTGCATCAGGTTAAACTAAATGAAAATGACATCTCTTTTAGCAGCGCCTATATTTGAATGATTCATTGTTTAGGTCGTGCCACTTTCAAAGTTCATTCCTGGCTGTTTCTAAAAGACAAGACAGTCCATATACATCTTATCATCAACAGAGCAGGATGAGCTTCCTTAGACAGACCACGATCTCGCTCTCGTCCTCTCACAACCTTCCTGCAATCTTTCATGCTTTAAGAGCCTAAAACAGACCTGAAACAACTGGAATAAAGCTGCTGAGATAAAGCACATGTGTTTGCCATTCTCTGACATCTCTGTTGCTAACAGCTCTCTATATTTGAGCAGTAAGCCTGTATGTGAACGCATCTGCAGCTGGCGGCAGTGATATACAGTCAGGGAATCACTGAAAGAGAGTCTGTGTTGAAGACGTTCAGCCCACGTCCTCCGTCTCAATGTGCCACACATCACAATAACACAAAGCTGGCTTTGTTCTGTGTAATCGTGTGCAGACGGCTGGATCCCGGCGTATGTATGGATTCTCTCGCGCTGACACCAGTTTGGCAGCCGCAGGCCGTTCTGGCAGCTCCGTCTCCAAACAGCAGAAAATATCCACCCAAAACCATGAAGGAAAAACTGAGATACACAACCAAACTGCTTCCCACCGAAACAGAGATTCATCTACAAAGGCTTTCAATGGTCATAATGACATTTCATATCATATTCATCTCCAGATATTAACTTTAGCAATAATTTAGCTGATTAATTTCCAACTAATTGCTTGACATCCCTAATTTTTAAAGCAAAAAAACTGCACATGAAAGATTTATGAAAATGTTTAAATTAATTGAATTTTTTTATTTTATAATTTTTTTATTTATGTTTATTTTTTTGCATTGCATTGCATCTTCCATCTTCTTCCATCTGTAACTTGGCAATATTCCCTGTAAAGCTGATTTGGAACAGTTTTATTAAAACATTATATTCATGCATATATTGAAAACATTAGAGGTAGACAGGTTTATTTCTAATTGTTTGACAACCCTAATTTAAAAAAAAGAAACTGCACATGAAAATTTTATGAAAATGGTTATATTTTATTATTATTTTATTTCAGTCTATTTTAGTTTAGTGTTTTTATTTATAATGTATATTGCATCCAGAGTCATTTTAGTATTATTCAGATATTATTTTTGCAGTGTTTCTGTCATTTTTATTTATAAATGTTTCTTGATATGTTATTAATGTTTTAATTCATTTTTATTTCAGTTTTAATTTTAGTTATTTTATTACATCATTAAAATAAACTAAATGAAAATGAGAAATCTCAAATTGGAAACTAACTGAAATAAAATATTTTTTAATATATATTATTTTATTTTCATTTCATTTCAGTTATGTTTATTTTATTTCAATTAACGGAAATGGGTTTTTAGTTTCAGTTTTAGTTTTAATTAAGGATAATATTACACCCTATATCCCTGCTTCCATCTTTTTTCTTTGTCACTCCGCTCTGTGACTTGCTCACTGCAAAGTTGAAGTGATTCCTGAAATATCATACGCATGAGAGCACTATTCAAATGAATTTGAATTGAATGTAAAATGCTTCTCTGCAGCAAACACTGACTGAATGTAAACTAAACCTGTTGTGTCCAGCGCTGGGAATCACCAACAAACGTGTTTTATTAGTTTAAGTCCAGCAGCTGTTTCCTTCTCAGCGAGATCGAGTCACTCAAATCCTCCACAGAGAGAACACAGCCTGTTATTGTAGCCGTAAAACATCAGTTTGCTTTCCAACCGGCCGTGTTTGTTTTTGATTCAACTTTCCTACTGAAAATATTGAGCTCATAATGGAGCGCTGGCACCGTGTGAGAACAGAACGAGACGTTTGCCAAGCTTTTAAAGTATAAAATATCATTTACAGAAGAACGGATGCTTTGCGCCACCGATACAAACCACACGACTTAATCATTTCCACTCTCAATAAATGCCAGTCAATAAAAATATTTCTCAGAATCTAAATGTTAGGATGAAAAACCTCTTCTCAAGGAAATTTCCCACGACTCCAACTAACTTTTGAATTTGAGTTATTGAACACTTTAATTGATTATCTTTATAATGAATGCAATTAGTCATGGTTAATTGACTAAATAAATGATAATTTTCCTGTGCGGTTTGTGTGTCTCTCTATATATTCAAACACAAACTCATTAAACATCAGAGACTGAATTTGTTTGCACGATGACGGATGAAATGCCTCCAGCTTGTTGTTTCAAGTAGCTTCACATTCCAACAAACCAATTGACTTTTTCCACAAAAAAGCCTCATCAAAATGTTGGACGTTATATTGCACTAAATCAAATCACACCCTATGAACAGCCTCTCTTTCCACGGCGAACAATCTCTAATAATAATATAATTTCCCAAAGGCCGAGACATTGGAGGATTTTCCCATGCAGAACACAAATCAATCCCAAATCCCGGCTTTGCCAAACGACCCTCCCTTTCTAATCTCCTTGTGCTAGTTCGTCGTCGATGTTACCCCGTTTGAAGTTCTGTCCTGCCTTGCCTTTGCCAGTCTGTTTTCCCCTCCGGGCTAGTTTTGTTTCTTTATTTATTTTTTGTATTGATAAAAGCCCTTTTTTCCCTCCTGCAATTGAGTCCTCGCTCCTCCCTTCACCCTTTTATTGTAATTAATTAATTACTAGTTGCCCGGGTTATATTTCTTGTTTTCATTTAGCTTAAATTGGTAGACTAAAATAACTAAAACTGAAAGAAAATATAATAAAAAAGCTATATAAAATAAAAAAATTATACTAATAGAAATAACCAAAGCGCATCAACAAAGTTACTAACTAAAATTCAAATAAAAACAATATAAACTAAATCTCTGCAAATGTAACAAAAGCACATACGGTGGGAAGCCAAGATATGAAGATCACATACACGTACTGTATGATACACTAGATTCATTCATTCATGTCCACGAGCTAAAGAGGTCCATCAAGGTCAGATGCAGCAAAGACATCTGGAAGCACTTGAGATCAGCGCTGCAGTTCACAAAGCCACAGTTTCTCTGGGCTGCTAACCTGTGTTATTCATCATTCAAACCGGCTCACGAGCTAAAGCTAGAATCACATTATTTTTCTTAAGCACAATCTTTATTTCCATTAAGTTGAGTATATGTAACATATATGGTTTTGCGGTGTAAAGAGAGATTTTGACTCCATTTCACTGCATTGACATTGAATTCACTCAAACATTGTGCCACATTTCGATCTTCCAGTGGATCTTCAGTCCTCTCTCTAGGAACAAATGCAGGATTTCTCCAAGTATACAGTGCTCTTAAGCTCCACCCCCGTAAACTCACTCCTCATCTGCATACTGGCTTGAGAGCCACGCCCACATCTCAACATCCAATCAATAATCCGATGCCCTGAATTTTTATTTTTTGATAATCCATTACATTCTAATGTATTGACTTCTGTCACAATACGGAAGAAAAAATCTTTCACTACTTCCTTTTGTTGTGACTTGTGAAAATTTCTTCAAAATGTATTTTGTGCTAAACAGATGTAGTAACTAATAACTAAACCTGAAATGACAATGAATAAAAATTATACAGAATATTTATATTATATTATATTATATATAAAGTATACATAAAATAAAAAAAATGACTAACTAAAGTTAAAATGAAAACAGAAAAGTATGTATCTTCTTTTGTGTTCTTTGTGTTAAACTGATGTACCAAAATAATTAAAACTGAAATAAAAATAAATAAAAATTATATGCATATTAAAAAATGAAAGAAAAAAAAAACCCACTAAAGCTTTAAGTAAAAGTAAAATATAAAAAACTAAATTCAAATATTAATAAAAACTTTAATAGTATCTCAATCATACTAAAATAAAACTGGTTACAAGTATTACTAATGTATCTTCATTCTGGTGTTAAATTGATGTACTAAAATAACTAAAACCAAAATAAATCAAAAATAAAAAAATTCAATAGACATTTAAAAAAATCCAAAATGCATACAACAAAAACACTACAACTTTCACTAAAATTAAGAAGAAGAAAAACGTATCACAATAATACTAAAATACTACTGGTCAAGTACTGCTTATGCATAAATGTATCGATTGTTTAATTGATATATTAAAATAACTCAAACTGAAAAAAATAATACAAATAACAGAGATTAGTAAAAACTAGTAAAAATGTCAAAAACATTTCAAAAACAAAAAATTCCCCCAAAAAAATGTTTTAATTTAAAAATTAAATTGATAAACTGATGCACTAAAACTGAAAGAAATCTGTTCCACAGAAGAAAGAAAGTCAAACAGCTTTTAAATAACTGATGACAGAATGATCATTTTTGGATGAAACCTCCGTTTAAGCGTGCAGAAGGCCTGACCTTGGTGAGATAGTAGACACATTGCTGGAAGGTGAACCTCAGGGCCTCCTCCAGGACCGTCATGGCCTCCTCACTGGCCGAGCGCACGGAGGAGAGCCGCAGCTCCAGCACCGCTGGAATATAACCACAGACACGCAAAGATACTGAATCTGAACGCATACATCACATTATTCACTTCAGCACTGACTGATTTACCAATGCAGTCTTCCTCCTCCTCCTCCTCCTCCTGAGAGACTCCGTGCAGCAGACGAGGAACCTCCTGGTGGATGAAGTGAAGGATCTGGACAGAGTTGGACATCCAGAGGACCAGCGGCTCCAGACCCCGGATCAGTCTGTCAGCGCCAGAAGGCCAGTCTGGCGCGTCTGACTCACTTCTGCTTGTGTCAGGAGAGCGAGGAAAATCTGGTTTTAATGTATGCCGTGTCTAAGATATTGAATTTTAATTCCTCTGGTTACGAAATGATGAGAAACGAGTTCCTGATCTTACATTTCAGGCTGCAAAGCAGCGAGTTCCTTTGCCTTTTCCTGTATTAAAGTATAAAAGATACAGTACAGTTACAATGCAAAACAAGGAAGACTAAAAATGTCTAACGATTGGCTGTAAAACTATTCAAATGCTGTCATTCACTGACTCTCATGTTGCTCAAATCCATGTTTGGCTACTTTCTATCTTACACAGAACATCTGAAGTTTGTTTTCCATGCAGTTACAAGCATTTAAGTTTCTAAAAAGATGCAAAAGCACCATAAAAGTCATTACGCTTGACTCATACACTATATAACATGTTACACTATTAGTTACAGTGCTAATAAGTGATAGTTCATGCAAAAAATTGTTAATTCTGTGATCAGTTGCTCACCCTCATGTCATTCAAAGCCCATATGACTTTATTTATTTTGCAGAACCCAAAAGAGTATATTTATTATAATGTTGGTACTGTAAGAAAATGAAAGGGGGCGTGATTTTTATTCTCACTGTAGTATTGTTGATGCCGCCGACACCATGACGTGGAGATGGTTTGTTTCATTGTGAAAGCGAAAGTACTTTGTTTGGGCTTCCAAAAGAGGACACAACTAGAAATCAGTGGTTAAGTTGTATTTACAACCCTGTTCCAGAACAGTTCAACCCAAATATTAGAGTGTGTGCAGCGCATTTTACGGAGGACTATTTCCTGAACCTGGAAGGGTAGCCTACAATGCTGGCTTGCACAAAGGCTGTTTCTATAAAGTGGGGCAATTCCAACTTTGCAAGGACAATCTGGCGCTTCTGACTCACAGCCTGTAAGAACGTTTTCATATTGAAAGAATTTGCCACTGACGATTCAAACGCGAGTTTTGAGCAGTGTAGAGTAGTGCTTGTTGTTTGTCGTTTCTCCGATCAAAAATGCAGACATGGTAATGTTTAAAAAAGACAGTATAAGTCATTATAATCGTTCCGGCAGATGACATAGCATGTAGGCATAGCGCATGCGCCGGTGATTCGTGACGAACGCGGAGGACAGCAAAACAAAATGTCAGTCACGAATCACGAATAAAAAAATTTTGTAAAGAAAAATGTCGTCGGAGTTTAATATATGCCAAGAGGAGACTGGTTTTCCTTTGCTAAAGTAAGGAAGCTTTGCTTCCTTTGCTCCTGTAAACAAACTCGCGAAACTAGCATATCTCACAGGTGCATGAGTCAACGGCTTCTGCATACAACAGATACCGGAAGTGAGAGAAAAGTATTTATTATGTTTTAAGATCTTTTTCTTACAAAAACGCATCAAATTGCTACAGGAGGCCTTTATTCACCCCCTGGAGCCGTGTGAGGGACGTTTTATTATGGATGAATGTGCTTTATTGCAGTTCTTTTGGACTGTTGAACAAAAACACCCACCCAGTGCCATTATAAAGCTTGGAAGAGCAAGGGCAATTTTTAATATAACTCCGATTGGATTCGTCTGAAAGAAAAAAGTCATATAAACCTACTGTAGGATGCCTCGAGGGTGAGTAAAACATGGGCTAATTTTCATGCTTTTAAATATTCTTCAGTTATTGAAAATCTTATTGAATCAATTACCTTGAACAAAACTGAAAATCATTAACAAGACCTTTGTCTAAAAATATATTCAGCAGATATTCATTTATTCAGTTCTTTCTTCTGTTGAACACAAAAGAAGGTTTTTGAAGAGCCAAACAGTTGCTGGTAGCCATTGACTTCAATTGTATTTTTTTCCATATTATGGAAGTCAGTGGCTACCGTCAGCTGTTTGGTTACCAACGTTCTTCAGAATATCTTTTTTTGTGTTCAACTGACGAAAGAAACTCATAAAATTTTGGAACAACATGAGGGTGAGTAAATCATAACAGAATGTTAGTTTTTGGGTGAACCATCCCTTTAATCATATTCTGGTTATATTGTGGTTGCATTTCCTCTCAACATTATGGTAAATCCAAACACTGGCCGAAAGACAAACAATAATTTGAACTGAAATGACTCGGTAAACTCACCCATACGATGGTCTGCAGCTCGTTGGCCATCTGTAGCAGCAGCCGCCGGAGAGCCGGCATTGAGAAGTGAGAGGCGGACTGCTGGAGACATAAACACAGCAGGAAGGCCGTGGTCAGTTTGTGTGCAGCCGGATCCCGCTCCATCACGCTGAAGATCTCCTTCAGGATCCTGGACTCATGCTCCACGTCATACAGCAGAAGCAGCTCTGCTCCATCCACGTCTCTGAAGCAGGTTCTCGCTCTCACGCAAGATTTACAGAGAGGAGGCCATCTGCTCGTCTGAGCCACCTCTGCAGGGGTGCAGAGATGCGCGACCTTTGGACAGGTGGGGTCTTTATACATGAAGAGGTAATGATCGCCCAGTGCAATTACGTCTCCTGACTGCAGCTCCACCTCGTGCTTGATGACGGCTCCGTTCCTCTTGACCTTTGCTCTGTTGAGGGGTTTCAGTCGGGTCTCGGTCCCGGACCGTCCGGCCGCTGAGGCCTGAGTGATGTCCAGACGCTGGATGCTGCAGTGATCAGGTAGAAGATCAGGAGCCCAGAGATTCATGCGATTGACATCGCTCTCAGTCTTACTGTGAAGTTCTTCAATGTGGCGTCCGAATACAGTGTAGCTATTGATCAGGGCATAGATGACAAAATCCTGAAGAGGGAATGAAACACATTCACTGCATGAGATATAAAGTTCTAGATGTTTTGGGAAGATCTAAATATTCTAGGTATGTCAACATGACAAGAAACTATAATCGTTTGGACTCTGATCCACTTATCTATCTGTAATATATGTTATTTCAGGAATCCACAACTGAACAAACCACAAACAAGTAAACAATCCTTAGTCTATGTCATGCATTAGAAAAGTGTCAACCCACTAAAACTGAAATCTTGTTGTCTTAAATGTGTAGATAAAAAAACTGTAAATAAATAAATAAATAAAAAGTTATAGCCTGCAGTGATACTGTTATTGCACTTTTTGGACCACTTTAATTTTATTACTGATAAGGAAAATTAAAACTGAGTGAAAATGTAGAGTAAAAATGAAAAATGTTATTCAGAGATAAATGTTAAATGAATGGAGAAAACAATGTGATTATTGTTATTATTATCAAAATAATATTTTTTCATAATTTAATAATTTTTAAATTAACTTTTTTATAGTGTATTATTTACACTTTGTCAACTTTTTTATACATAGACCTACACACACACACACACACACACATATATATATATATATATATATATATATATATATATATATATATATATATATATATATATATATATATATATATATATACTGTATATATAGTGAGTAGAAGTGGATGCACTCAACCACTTCTACTCGGGATTTGAGATACAGAACGACACACCTGCACAGAAACTACTCACACCTCCAAACGACCAGGTACCATCCAGGATTAACCCACGGTATATAACCCGCAGCCCTATATTCCAGGGCTGCGGGCCCTGACAACATACCTGGACGTGTACTGAGAGACTGTTCTGCACAGCTGGCAGATGTCCTAACAGACATCTTCAACACCTCGCTGAGCCAGGCAGTCGTCCCCACGTGTCTCAAATCCACCTCCATAATTCCAGTACCAACGAAGTCACCAGTGTCCTGTCTGAATGACTATCGTCCCATAGCACTGACCCCAATCATGATGAAGTGCTTTGAGAGGTTAGTCATGCATCACATCAAGTCCAGTCTCCCAAACACACTGGACCCATTCCAGTTTGCATACCGTCCAAACCGTTCCACGGACGATGCAATATCCACCACTCTCCACCTAGCTCTTACTCACCTGGAACAGAAAGACTCTTATGTAAGAATGCTGTTCATCGACTTCAGCTCAGCATTCAACACAATAATCCCACAACAGCTCATCCACAAACTAAACCTGCTGGGCCTTAACACCTCCCTCTGTAATTGGATCCTGGACTTTTTAACTGCAAGACCTCAGTCAGTCCATGTCGGCTGCAACACCTCCAGCAGTACCACACTGAGCACAGGTGCCCCACAAGGCTGTGTGCTCAGCCCGCTGCTCTTCACACTGCTGACTCACGACTGCACTACCAAGTCTAGCCCCAGCAACATCATCAAGTTTGCTGTTGACACAACTGTGGTAGGTCTCATCAGCAACAATGATGAAACGCACTACAGAGAGGAAGTGGCACAGCTGGCTGAATGGTGTGGTGCTAACAACCAGTCCCTCGATGTGGGTAAGACAAAAGTGGTTGTGACTGACTTCAGGAGAAACTCTGTTGACCACCCCCCACTGACCATCGACGGCTCAACAGTGGAGAGAGTCAGCAGCACTAAATTCCTGGGGGTGCACATCACAGAGGATCTCACCTGGACCACTAATGTCACGTCACTCAACAAGAAGGGACAACAGTGCCTCCAAATTTCTCCGCCGGCTGGAAAGGGCAAGTCTCCCTCCACCTATCCTCACCACTTTTTACAGGGGCACCATTGAGAGTGTGCTGACCACCTGCATCACTGTGTGGTATGGGAACTGCAGTGCTGCTGACCGCAAGACCCTACAACGGACAGTGAACACTGCCGCAAAGATCATCGGTGCCCCTCTCCCCTCCATCCTGGACATTTTCCTTACACGATGCTCCAGCAAGGAATCCAGCTTCGTGAAGGACCCCACCCACCCCTCCCACAACCTCTTCCAGCTCCTACCATCAGGTAGAAGGTACCGGTGTATCAAAGCTCGCTCTGTCAGATTGCTCAACAGCTTTTTTCCCCAGGTTGTGAGAGCTCTTAACTCCAATCTCCCTGTCTCCCACTGAAACTATGATCACCTCAGCCCCATTTATTTTATTTTAAAATAAATATTTAATAATTAAGTATCACATTTGCATGTTCACGGTTCTCTGGTTAATGGTCATATGGCGTGCAGGTAAAAATAAAATATTTCATCTTTTTTAGTAAGTGTATGATTTTTTTAAATTTTTAATTTTTAGGATTTAATTACTTGTTAGCCTTTCATTAACTCATAAACCCCCGCAGTTCCTTTACAAACCCCAGTTTGGGAAACCTTGATGTAATATAATGTTTAATGCACTTCATGCTGTTAATTACAATGAAAGGAATATATTTTCTGACTCTTTGTAATTTTACATCATTATGTTTAAATCAATGTGATAATTGAGGTAGGCCAAAAGTAATCAAAAAGTAATCTGATTATATTACCTAAAATGTGTAATGTAATGGATTACGTTACTGATTACATTTTTTGTCATGTAATTTGTAATCAGTAAAAGATTACAATTTGTAAATAATCTGCCCAGCTCACGCATGTAAAGTGAACATGTAGAGTGTATGTGCGCACTCGTGTGTTTGATCATTGACGGTTGTCATCACACACAGCTAATCTGACAGGAAGTGTGTCCACCCTTCGGACGCTCCGCTTTGGACACTCCACTTCCTGTCCAGCGTGAACACTAGGCCTGTTTTTGCATACGTGTTCATTTTTCATGCCATTTTTCCTCTGTTTGGCACACTCTGTTATTTTCCAATGGAATCGAAGGGATGTGGGATAATTTTTTTCCATGATTCATTGACGTCACCTGTGTTGTAGTAACTAGTGTAAAGGGAGTGAATCTTTGTGATTGTAAGATTGTCAATTCTGATCACCGACTGAATTATTTTCCTAAAACAAACCAAATGAGAGAAAATCCCTGTAATTCTGTAGTTCAACATCACTGGTTTATGTCTAACATCATGCTACAGTCTCAAACTGCTATAAAAGCTGGCATTGCGGTGCAAAAACCCCTTGTGAAAAAGAAGTACTCTTTAGTATACTTTTAAAAAGAGTTATGGAAATAATATACTTTAAATGAATATATTTTCAGAGACTCAATTTCATGTTATGTATAATGAAATGAAAATAATTAATAGTTTAAATTAATATTAAATGCAGTTAGCGGAACGTAAGTGTGTTTAGTACATAAGTGCATATTTATATGTAATTTACTGCTGAATGCACTGACAAGAATTTATAATAAACTAAAATACAAACTAAAATATACTTCAATGTCATTTCTATTGAAACTTGCATGTCATGTATTGAAATATATTTGTAATTACACATTTGTAATGATGAAGTTGCAATTTAGTATATTTAAATATTCACTTTAATCTAATATTAAATAATAGTCTACAGTTAATCACTAATTTTACATGTGCTTTATGCTCTAATTTAGTGTGATAAGAAGCAATCATAAAAATGTCTCTCTTTAAGTCACTTAAGTGGGCTTTTATTTCATTAATATTATATTACCTGCAAGTACAGTTTTTAAAAATATACTTTTAAGATTTGAAGTACACTACAAGTGCTTATTCAATAAATTAAGTGCACTTCTTTTTCTATTTACCTAAAAAAAATATTGGAGTACTGCATGTTTTATAAGAAAATACAACTTCAGTAGTCTTTCTACAAATTTTACTGTTATTACTGTTATTGCTTTATAATTAATTGTCAAAATTACTAGCAATTTTCAAATTAAAACTGTTTCCACATCCATTTTTCATCATTTAATTTTGACTTTTTTCCTCACAATTGCATGTTTATATCACACAATCCTGAGAAAAAAAATCAGAATGAGTGATGTGAGATAAAAAGTCTCATTTTTTTATATTTTATTCATTGGAGGAAATAAGCTTCCATAGATTTCGCTTCCAACAAACAGCAAAAGTAATTGCAACTTGCCACACTATGGGGGTATGGGATCGGATTAAGGGATATAAAATATGGTCATGCAGAATACGGCATTAATATGTGCTTCATAAGGACTAATAAACAGCCAATATGCTAGCAATGATCTAGCATGTTATTAACATGTTGCTAGCATGATTAACATGTTGTTAGTATGCTGCTAGCATGTTTTTGCATGATTAGCATTTTGCTAATATGTTTCTAGCATGATTAGCATATATTTAGCATGTTATTAGCACAATTAGCATGTTGTTAGCATTTTTAATATGTTGCTAGCATGTTTTTAGCATGTTGCTATCAGGTTTTGCATGATTAACATGTTTCTATCATGTTTTTAGCATGATTAGCAGGTTGTTGGCATGTTTTAGCATGACTATCATGTTATTAGCATATTGCTAGCATGTTTTTAACATGATTAGCACTTTGCTAACATGTTTTAGTATGTTGCTAGCATGATTTAGCATGCTATGATAGTCAGACAGCTTAAACACTATATAAGTCTTACTGTACAAAAGTTTTGACCCACTCAGTGGAAGTCTATGGGACTTTAACGAAAATCTTAAGTTCAATCAGTTAGAAAGATATACTGTAGCAACCCGAGTGAGACCTGAGGTTGTAGTTATCTCTAGGAGGTTAAATAGTAGATCAGTAACTTTCTCAAGCCAACTTAAATATGCTGCACTGATAACAACTACATGCCATTGAATTCCAGAAACAGTGTCGCGTGCGTTTGATGGGCTGGAGGAAGGAAAGACGGATGCAGCGGTGAAGTGAGCCAGAGGGAGGAGCAGCACAGATGTAGTTTGAGTCTGTCCTACCTGTCTGTAACTGAAGCCCTGCAGAAGCAGGAAGTATGGGAAGTCCAGAGGTAGGTGAATGGAATACTGTGTGGCAATGTCATCGCTGCTCTCCGTCTCCTCCCGTTCATTAGCAGGACACTGTGTTGCTTTGTCGGCCTTGGCCTCTGGATCCTCCACCTGCGTTCGCTCCGTGCAGGTGCTTTGAGCTTCAGCTGTCAGATCCGTGTCACTGAGACTCTTAAACAGATTGTGTCTGCCGTCCACGGCGTTGTCACTCACGCATATGTCCAGCGGCACGGATTTCCCTCTGGAGCGCGTCTTCTGCAGCTTACGTGCCTGTGCGTTTATACCTGGAGAAGGTGTTAAAGGAGTAGTTCAGCCAACAATTTACTCACCCTCAGGCCATCCAAGATGTGGATGAGTTTGTTTCTTGATCAGATTTAGAGAAATGTAGCATTGCATCACTTGTTAACCAATGGATCCTTTGCAGTTAATGGGTGCCGTCAGAATGAGAGTCCAAACAGCTGATATAAACAACACGATAATTCCAAAAGAGGACACAACTAGAAATCAGTGGTTAAGTTGTATTTACAACACTGTTCCAGAACAGTTCAACCCAAATATTAGAGTGTGTGCAGCGCATTTAACAGAGGACTATTTCCTGAACCTGGAAGAGTAGTCTTCAATGCCATCTGTGCACAAAGGCTGTTTCTATAAAGTGGGGCAATTCCAACTTCGTAAAGGACAGTGTGGCACGTCTGACTCACAGCCTGTAAGTACGTTTCTGCTACTGACTATTCAAACGTGAGTTTTGAGCAGTGTAGAGTAGTGCTTGTTGTTTGTCGTTTCTCCGATCACTACGCGATGCAATGCAACGCGTAAAAAGACAGTATAAGTCAATATAATCAGTAATTATGTCCCCACTGGATGCAACAAATGCCTCATTTGTAATAGGTTTTATTGTTTGTCTCATCTCGCTGGGAAAGGCCATCACAATACGGTACGGGGCATAACATTTCCATCTCACGCTTGAGGTATTTGGCCAATCACAACGCACTGGATATTTGGCCAATCAGAGCACGCCTCGCTTCTCAATACAATGAGTTTTGTAAAAATCGGCGCGTTTCAGAAAGGCATATCAAAATTGAACAGTTATCTCAGTGGTAGTAAATATCTGGTTTCTTATCTTGCTAAAATCACAAAATTGTCTGTGGGCAGGAAGGACAAGCGCCTACAGTAAGATGGAAAAAGTAAACCGGTCAAAATGGTTGGCTTCAGTAAGTAACAGTAAAAAACATCTTTAATGCAAATGTGATTATGCAGGAGGAATCATAGCGAGGTATACCAGCGGTCACAGTGTCCTGGTCTTTAGAGTTGTTTTCTTCTACAGTGGCTTTGCGTTGGATCTCAAAGCGTCGAGCGAATCCTTCTTTGGGTTTCCAGAGCGATTGCAGCAGCAGCGGCTTCTCATTGTCTCCCACCACACGAACACATTCGGTCCTCCAGCACTGGTTTCCAATACAGCCGATCACATCACATAACACATAGTCATCAGCATCTTCTTTGCTCAGGGAGTATCTGAAACAAATACAAACAGCAGAATAACTGATATGCATGAAATAATAGGACATATATTCATGCTACTGTACAAACGTTTGGGGTCACTTAGATTTCTTAATGTTATTCAAAGAACTCTATTCTGCTCACCAAAGCTGCATTTATTTAATCAAATATAGTCAAAATTGTGAAATATTATCACAATTTAAAATAGCTGTTTTCTATGTGAATATATTGTAAAATGTAATTTATTTCTGTGATCAAAGCTGTATTTTCAGCATCATTACTGCAGTCTTCAGTGTCACATGATCCTTCAGAAATCATTCTAATATGCTGATTTGCTTTTTATCAATGTTGAAAACAGTTAAACAATTAAAGCTACTGTAAAACATTACAAACTAAGGAAAGCAGGCACTTTCAGGCACACACTCTAGCTGTAGAATTGTGAAAGAATGGAGAGATTCAGTGTCTGAGTGCTGACGCAGCATTCGATCCAAAGTGGCTTCACCAAGGAATTCATTTTGCCTTGAATTCCAAACTTCTCCAAACCAACCGAGACGTTTGGTATGAAAACTTCTCATGCTGTGTCAATGGACTTTAACCAATGTGCACAAGGCCGTTTTGTGCATTTACTTAAATCCAAACCTTTAAGAAAATTATCTGGACTTTTTGCTCAAATTAGTATTATGAATCTAAATATTTTTTAAATATTGTCAAAATATTATCAGCCAAATTTAAATATTATTTCACACAACCCTGAATATATTTGAACCGCATTTACTAACATATACTGCTATGTAAGTCTTTTAGCTTTTACCCTGAAACCCTTTTATGAACTGTTGGTGTTAGGACACTATTTTAGTAATCATCATAAATTAGGTATCATTTGAAAGTTTAAATACTGTGATGAAAACCTTTTTGAAATTAGATAATGCATTACCATGAAAACTGTACTTTAATTCCTCTTAGCAGCCAGTTTTCTTGTGGTGATCATAACGTTGTATAAAAGTTACTAAAATGTTTCTTAAATCATTCCACTAACTTTATTATTAACCCACAAAATGTAACATTATTTGACCCTTCATTTTCAATATTCGACGAATATTAAAATATACAGTTTTATTGTTGATTATTAAATTTATTTAAACATTACAAACAAAAAAACATTTTTATAGAATGTTAAACATAACATCACGATGGATGTTCAGAGAATGTTGATCTCGGAATGTATTCTCTAAACATTATGAGTGCGTAAAGTTATAAGAATGTTCCAAAAAACATGCCTTTAAGAAGATTTATATAACATTTAAAAAAAGTTAGTGAAGGATGTGAGAAGGTTGCCCGTTAGCTGGAAATATTGTGAAAGGACAACACTTCATAAAATCAGTGAAGTTAAACAAAACAAAAGCGGCTAAACAAAATGTACATGAACCTCATTTTTTTGTGATATCAACTTCAAATTTGGAATATGACTTGATATATGGCTTTGAATTTCTAACAATTGTAGAGTCCATACTATTTTGTAAAATATATTTTTTGTACATAAAATGTTTAGTGCAGTGCATTTGCTTCACAGCAAACTTAAAAATCTATAACCTTAGGTCTGTGTTCTGAAGCATTCATGAATATACATCAATTCAAGTTCTGATCAATTCAAGCTCAAAAAGGGGGGTGACAAACAACAGGTTAAAGATCATGCTAAAAACAGCAGTAAAAGCAGTGGTATTAATCTCTGGCCTCACCTGGCGAGTGCCTCTTTAACCAGTTCTCTGGCACTGGAGCGTGTTGTGGCCAGTACGCTCTTGTAGTTGGCTCCTTCACAGATCTCCGTGCCAAAAATCTTTAGAATGCCTGGAGCTGTGATGTAATTGGACAGTTCGGAGGGATCATCTGTCACCTGCGCCTCCTCTCCCGCAGCAGCCATTTCTGCAGAACCTCCTCTGGGGCCGCGGCCGAACACCGCCGACAGACGGTGCTGGTGACGCCGGATCTTGTTCTTCGCCGGCTGGTGGATTCCCACGCTCTCCGTTGATCTGGCCGTGCCGCTGGATGAGCTGGACCTGGAAGAAGAACCAAAATGATTGCTCCGTTCTCCACTGGACTGTAGATGCAAACCTACATTGCTTCAGTCTGGCTGTTCATCGCTACACTAATTGCACCCAGTTAATGAACAGCAATGTTCACAAAATGAACAAAAAAAAAAAAACACACATACAAAGCTCTGCATAATACTTGGAGGATTTTGTCCAATCCAGTAATCAGTTTATTTCAGTAGCAGTGGCACAAAAGCTCCTTTTCAGTCACTAATTGCGTCAGTAGTACCGTGTATGTGTTTTCTCATCTACTGGCCCTAAATAAAATCTTCTACAACTATAACTCGTTTAATATTTCCACTAGCAGTGTCCAAGTGTGCAAAAAAGAAGAAAACATTCTTGTTTTTTTGAAGAACACCATAAACTCTTCAAAATAAAGATTCCAAAAGGGTGTTCCCACAGAATGCCATAGAAGAACCATTTTTGGTTCCCCAAAGATCCTTGCAGTGATCAGTTCTTAAAAGAACCATTTTTCTTAGGATGAAAAACATTTTAATAAACTAATGATCCCTTTTCCACTATATAGAATCTAATATGCAATGAAAAGTTTTTTTTTTATATGGATGTTAAAAGTACTTGATGCCAATAAATCAACCATCAATTCTAATAAAGAACCTTTATTTTTAAGAGTGCAGTGTGAGACTGAGAGAACATCTTATTGAAAATCTTGTTCTAAAGTCTTTTAAAAATCTAAAGGCATTTAAAAATGATCAAACATAAACGCTGAAGGTAGGATAAAAAGTTAAGTTAAAGAGAGAAAATGCATGTTGCTCAAACACATCACCTCTTATTACAGTATGTATCTGTTTAGCTAACGTGTAAACTATAAATATATTATCAAAAGGACAACTTATGAATAACTAGTCCTTTCTGGACTTTATATATGCACGGTGCGTGGGACTTCAGAAGAGAACTCACTGGACGGATCCATTGCTGTGTTTCCTCCCGACCCGGGAGAGTCTTCTGCGGGACGCGCTGAGCGGTAAAGCCGCAGGTGAGGCTGGAGGAGGCGGCTTGGATGTCTGTGAGCTCCGCTCGTTACCGATCATCATTCCCAAAGCTGTCCAGAGCTCAAAGTAACGGGTCCGTTAGCATGAGCACACATATCATACTCTGCTAAGAACCGGCCGACATCACTCCACAAGCAACGTGAACTCTTCAAATCAATGCTGCGAGCAGAATGACATCCAGAAGAAAACTTTCTGTCTCAAAAGCGCTGAACTGTCTACGTGGGCAGCACTTGTGGGCATCATGGGCGCGTTCCCGAGTCAGCTCTGTTAAAAATGCTGCGCGTGCCTGTGATGCTTACAAATGTTGTCTACAGACAGCTTACTGGATATTGACACAAACTGCACATGTGCTCCTGATGCGCCACAGGGAGGTTCCTCAGGACGGACTCTGATAGTTTATTGCTGACTTCAGGGAAAAAGGAGTGTTTTTATTTATTTATTTATTATTATTACTGAAGTTTAACTCAAATCAGTAATAACAAAACGTACCATACCTACTAACGTACCATGGTATAAATACCATCTAAAAATCATGGTGAACATATAGCCTATATTGATAGGGTTTTCACTGAAACTAATACTCAGTATAACTGAAACTGATAATATTGTTATTATCATATTTTATCATTTTAACACTTCCATCCATCCAACTAGTGATCCATCCATCCATTCATCCATCTATCATCCATGCATCCATCTGTTTCCATCCATCCATCCATCCATCCAAGCATCCACATATGTATCCATCCATCAGTCACATATTATATTAGGTGGCCTTAACTACTATGTACTTACATCAAAAAAATAGGTGCAATGTACTTATTGTGGTCATGTTGTATTGTAAAACAGTTTTGCTGCTATTGAGGTGGGATACGGGTGAGGTTAGGGACAGGTTTGGTGGTATGGGTGGGTTTAAGGGTGGGTTAAGGTGTAAGGGATGGGTCAACAGTGTAATTATAAATGTAATTACAGAAATTAATTACAGATATAATTACATATAGGAAAATAATTACAGATGTAACTACATATAATTAACATTTTAACTAGTAAAAACTGAATTGTTGATATCAAGAATTCATATCCTGGGAAGGAATAAAAGTCAAAACGGCTTGCCATACAATAAGTGCATTGTATCAAATGATTCATTTAAATGTAAGTACATAGTAGTTAAGGCCTCCTTATATAAAGTGGGACCCATCCATCCATCCATGCATCATCTATGTATCCATCCAAGCATCCATATATGTATCTCTCCATCCACACATCCATCTATGTATCCATCCACACATCCATCTATGTATCCATCCATCCATCCATCCATCCATCCATCTATGTATCCATCCACACATCCATCTATGTATCCATCCATCCATCCATCCAAGCATCCATCTATGTATCCCTCCATCCATCCCTCCATCCGTCTGTCCGTCTGTCTAATCTCAAACCCTTTTTATGCAATTTACCTACAACAAAACCAGCAACCACAGACCCCAAACCTCAAACTATAACCCTTAATCAACCACAGCAAACTGCCTAAACTGAGACAATGTGACTCCTGTCTTCTAGTTAACCTCTCTGTAAGTGTTTGGGCAGTTATCAATCTGGACAAGGGTCCCATCTAGTGGTCAGTGGACACATACAGACTAAAGTGGACACATACTGAGATTCAAAAACCCTAGCTTCAGCATTCTTTAGTTTTAGGCTTTCATGATCAATAACACACCTTACTTTTTTTTAAATTTAAATATGTTTACATAATATTATGGGACTTCTTGTCTATTATTTTCAGTGTAAAACTATTTTATCTGTACATTGTGTATTGTTGTATTGTCTAACAAACAGATGGAAGCTATGAAAACCCATAGATGCATAGTTACCATTCTCTTTACCTTCTAGATATTTTCCAACGTTAACTCTAGGTTAAAAAGTCACCTGTTCAGTATAATCACAAATAATCAAGCAGCTGCTGCAGTTCTTTATTACACCATTAGAGCACGCTCAACACCCAAAAGCGAAAAAACATCAGTGTTTATACAAAAACAAAGAATATGTTAAACATTTTTTTTTTTTTTACATCTGTGCTGAGTCACAGTAAACTAACAGTCTCACTAGACTGTGCAGCATTTACCCTTGAAACAAATGCTTTAGTGTTTGGTGTAGTGTGCTTGATGTTATAGGTTTAAGAGCAGCATAATAAGCACTGTCCTCAACTCAGAGGGTCTACATCACTCCAGAGCAGACAAAATGTGTAATGTTTCAGCAATGATCCTGACCGTCCATCACTTAATTAAATTGAGCTAAAGACATACAAGAGCAGAAAGCATGTTTTTGGCATTAAGGAAGAATAATGGAGGTAATAAACAGCGGATGCAAATGGAGTGGATAGTTATTCTGTCAGGCCTGGGATCTCAAAGACAGGCCTGTGCTCATCTTCTCTTGGCTCTGGTGCAGATTAGCTGTTCCAGCATGAGGAAGAGGTTTTTATGCGTGTAATGAGATCAATCCTTCGGTTACACTCTCTGCTGGCTCACAAGCTTTACCTTTTTTCATGAGTTCTGTTGTTTATTGACTGCTCCTCTTCTGCAAACACATGTTTTCATTAAGAACTACAGGCCTTGATAAAACATATATGCAGGCCTTAACTTAAATGCTGTTCAGCAGAGACAGATTCATGACAGCAAAGATCCTATATGAATGGGATGCTATGTATGTGCCTGAAGACAATTTGCATAAATACAAATTAATGTCTAGAACGTACTATTATCTTCCTGTGTGGCATAATAATGCAAATGTGTGTGGTTTCACCTGCAATGTATGCAAGCATCGCAAAATCCAAAATCACCTACAATGAGACGAATTGTTCAATGGCTCCACAAGAAAAACTGCGTAATAAACATCCTTAATAAAATCCATGAACACATTATTTATACATTGTTGGTTCATCTAACGTTTTAAAACATTAATACTTCCTAGTTTCAAATGTTTTAGAGAACATTTAAAAGTAACTTCACAGAATGTTTGCAAGATGATAAAATAACCAAGAACATAAAAAAGAGAAATAAAATAAAATTGGAAATGTTTTTTTAATATAATTTATCAGGAATGTTAGTAAAAAGTTCAGAACAGATTTTCGCCAGCTGGGAATCTTCTGGGGACAAAATTGACAAAGGAGGGAAGACTATTATGGATGCCTTTAAGGAAATGGTTCGATTTTTGTTAGAACATGTTAGGTAACTAGGAGGAAAAACTAATTATGTGGAGGACTTGATGCATTTTTAGCATTATAAAATGCTAACAAATATGGTTAGAATGAATCTGCTGTAATTATAAACCTTAGCTATTTAGATCAGATAAGTAACTGTGTGCATGTGTGGCGCGCGCGCGCCTGACAGATCCACGCACAAAGTGGGCGAGGCTCCCGTGCCATGACAACCTCAGAGAGTGACTGTCTGCTCTGAACCAAACCAAGCCAGGGGGGTAAGAGAGTGTAGTTTCGGACGTCATTACCCGGAGGAGGAGGGTTAGGAACCGGCCATACAACTAATAACAGATTATCCGCTGTCCGTCGATACAGTGTGCTTCGTCTATGTGTGCGTGCACGAGCGTGTGTTTGAGTCGCATGCAAGAAAAAAGCGCAGCAAAGAAAAGCAGCCACATCCTCCTGTCGGCACAAGGAAGAGCTCCGTTGAACAGCGATGAAGCACTTATGCGGCAATCTGACATTCTGGGTAAGTTCTCATCAACTCTCGCATATAAAAACATCCGTACCGCGAGCTTTGGATGTGTTTAGTAGCTTGTGAATGCATTTAAAGCTCTGTTCATCAGCAAGAGAAGAGAGACTCAGTGTAACAATCATTGCGTAACGAATGTAACGCTGTTATTATAACGAGCTGATCTCAAATAATGTTGCTGTGACTTTTAATCATTTTGCTGACATGATCTTGAATTTGTTTTTGAATGTTCACTGAGAAAAGTAAAAAAACATAAAAAAAAATAAAGTAAAAATCTTATGTAAATAGGAGGGAAAACGTAGTAAATAAGGGCTAATGTACTGGCAAGGTTCTCTCAAAGTTCTTCCAGGAACGTTAATAGAACGTAAAGTTATTTGATCTTTAATAACGTTCTCAAAACGTTAGTACATCATTCATGGAATATTTTCCTGAAACATTTTAATTCGACGGATATTTTAAACCTTTCCTAAACATTAATGTTTTCATGCAACCAATAAAAAAAGTATGAATTTAGAATGAAATGTTTCAGAAGAATGTTTCATGAATGATGTAGCTAAATAATGTTTTTGTGCTAACGTTTTGAGAATGTTTTTAAAGACCTGATATCTTTGAATTATTTTAACATTAGTGGTAGAATGTGAATAACGTTCCCTGTTAGCTGTGTTATCATTCGCATACAACCATATAGTCACTCTTTCGCAGAAAGATGAAACAAGCAAGTTGTCATCATGATGAATCATTTTTCGCAATTGAATCATTTTAATGAATTGGTTCACAGCATTGTTGAATCGGTTCGTGACTCGGTTGACTCGAATCGAGTATTTGAATCACTCGAACAGACAAATTACAGATAAAATGTAGGCTACTGGAATATGCTTAAGAATTGTATCTCATGAACACGTTTGTGAAAAAGATTTGAATGAATAAATAAAGAGATGAGCTTTTTCTAAAAACATGCAAAACCTTTGTGAATGAATTGGAAATGAAAGCATGCGAAATCAGTTATATTAAGGTTTAAAATGCCTGTTATGGTTTCAATATGAAATTTCAATAAATACCTATATTAATAAAAAAGTTTGCACGATATGTGTCTGCAAATGACTTTAAATGAATATTTTAGAGCCCAAAGTGGGATTCATGTGATCACAAACAAACAGTGAATCAGTCTTTTGAACTGAACTGTTCAGAAGAAGTGATTCAGGTGAAATGAGTCAGACGTCACATCACTAATAGCATGTTTTTCTCCATATGGTCTGACATTTTGCTCACCTCTCATGTTGGTTTATTCGGGGTCAGGCCGCGTTGTTTACGAGGTTAATGGAGGTAATGGCATCCGTGTGCATGGCCTAGTTAGCTGGACAGACACAGCGAAGGCTTATTCTCGGGGTCATTAGACTCTCCGAGGGGCTTGTGCAGTCAGTCAGCATTACAGACGATAAACACTATGTAGGTTAAGAAGAAACGCAAAGGGCTAAAACATTCCTCCATTCAGAAATGTCAATGTCCAGGGTCAAAACAGGATAGGCAAGTGCAAAAATCAAAAAAATTTGTCCTTGCAGCAACCTAATATGAGATAAAAAAGTCATGTCAAATATTCTTGCAAGCCATTTCAATATACCTGGAACAAGCCAGTGTAAAAAAGATTTATTTTCATGATATTTTATAATTATATGTATTATTTAGTTTTTATATGTTTATGAATAATTTCTTGTAATGCACCTTATAATGCATTAATGAAAAATTATAAACCCTGTTATAAACCATTATAATACTTATTAATGCATTGCATGAAAAATTATAAACACATTTATTAGTACAGTGCATTTAACCACATGACAAGCAGTTTCACATATAACAAGAAATTTGCAAATATTATAATGCATTTTAAGGTTGCAATTATTAATGAAAATATACAATGCATTATAGGTAAAAGCTTCAAGTACAGTGTGTAAACATTAAAAAACTTTTCATCATCTATATCATTAATACACCACAAAATACAAATAGATAGAATATTATGTATACAAATCCAATATGTTTAATGTCTATCTGATCTATTGAATTATCATCATCATCATGTCTTAAGAATCAGTTTCCTGTAGCTAAAACAGAGAGAGGAAGCTTGAGGCTTGTATTGTGAAATTATTCTGCGTTTACTGTAACACAACAGAATATGTCAAGAAATATTCTCAGTTTTGTAACTTTAATATTTTTATTGAATCAAATTTAATTTCCAGGTCTTATTTTGTAGGTTTAAATCACAGTATTTAACTGCAAGATCATACTTTTCTTGAAACCTACAGGAATATTTAATGCAAATGTAGACTAATCTTTCTAATTTTGCTGTTTTTATTTGATAAAACTTGAATATTTGGTCTCATATCATATATTTAATCACTCTATTGATCCTGTTAACCTATTGATTTGAATGCACTGATACTACTATCACCATCTAAAGTCTGTATTACATGCTGTAATTAAATACCGCATTAGTCTGCTTTCTCAGCACACAGATGTATAAGACATCATGTTTAGCATGCTTTTTAGCTGTTCTTTTGAATCCTGGACGGCGGTCACTTTAGACTGTAGCTAGTCTTACTGTATAGACTGAAGCGCCGCTGTCTGGCTGCATTCAGCTCATTTCATTGTGCTCACTCAGATTTAGATTAGTTTTGCTCAGAAGCCGCAGGTCATGTAAGGTAACGGCAGACTCTCACCGAATGTGTGTGTTTGTGTCAGCGGCTCCTCATTGAATCTCATTGATCCGACTCTTTTGCATGAGACATGCACCGAAACACATGTCTCTTCTGCTCCTTTTTCATCTCTGTATCTCCTGCTTGCTCTACATTCTGTGTTGCACATACTGATAAATGTCCTCGAACGTCTTCATTCATTGCAGCAGCCATTGCCGAATAGCGCCACTGCTCTGTTTATGTGAAGAACAGCTAAACCACTAAAGACAAACTTATGCTATTTTATAGCAGAGATAATTGTTACAGTGTGGGAATATGTTTCCAAGATGTCAGCTAGAAGTGTCCGTGTCTGAAATCAAATACAAAGCTGTGCGTTTCTCCATACTAAACAAGAAACTACAGCATGATGGAATCAATCACAGTCAGTCCAGGAGATATTTTAGGAGATGGAATTTTGGGACAATCATTATTTTATATATTAAATATATTTTATATATTTACTGTAATATAAATAAAAAATATACTGTATAAAATATTTTTATTTTTTATTTAAAATAATTATTAATTTAATATTTATTGCATTTTATATTAAGATCTCTTTATATCGATATTAAAATTGTATATAATACTGTCTTTTAAAAAAACACTAAATTTAGGCTTCATAACATGTACAGTATTAAAAATTAATATTCATTACTAGACTTTAAATTTATAAAGTATTTTTAATTCCTGATATGAAATTATTAGTATTTTTTTAATCTGTAAGTGAGCGTTAGATGACAGCAAATGTGATCTGCATGTAAAAATAAAAGAAATGAGCATTCACAATTAAATATCTAATATTGAGTGACTGATATGATACAAGTATATTATGTATTGATTTAAATTGTTCCAGTATCATTTTGTCTATAAACTGATGCCGCTTACTCAGATAAAATGTTACCCAGCTTTGTAACTTTGAAATGTTACTATTTCAGTGTATCATACATCACTTATGGCATTGATTTCATGTTTCATATTTAGGTGAAATCCCTCTCAGTGCTAAACGAACGGCTGAGTTACTCGTGAAGAGCAGTGAACTGAACCGAGATCAGTGGGAAATACTTGTAGCATGTTGCTGTCCCTATTTCAAATGAGCACAAAGCAGTTAATCCATCAGAGATTACCTCCGAATCGTTAATACTGAATGTTACTATAATGAGAGCTAAAGCAATTACTGGCATGTGTGAAATGTCAGGTAAGGTAACTCATTCCAGGGCATAACCTGTTCCTTAGCTGGATCGGTAGAGTCTGCTCACCTCTTTTGACCCATGTTTTCACTGGAAATTCTTAGGCTACGTTGGCGACCTACTGGATTTTGCCTGGATTGTCTTGTGACTGACATCGAATTTGTCATCGCTTTTGGCCCTGAATATATTTAACGTCTGCTTGAATTAATCCCTGTTAGCACTGCGGTCAATTCAGGCAAACACCTAAATAACGCCACTGAGCAGGTGACTTTGATTTTATGGATATTAATAAATGTTTTCTGCAATTAAAAAAGTAGTTCAGCCAAAAACAAACCCTCAGTCAATCCAAGATGTCAAGATTTCTTCATCAGATTTGGTGAAATGTAGCTTTCCTTCACTGTCTCAGCAATGGATGCTTTGCAGTGAATGGGTGCCGTCAGAATGAGAGTCCAAACATCTGATAAAAGCATCACAATAATAATCCACACCACTCCAGTCCATCAGTTAACATCTGGAGAAGACAAAAGCTGTGTGTTTGGAAGAAACAAACCCATCATTGAGATGTTTTTTAAAAACAACTAAACTAGTCTAAAAGTCTAAAAACCATAATAACTCTTCCTCCAGTGAAAAAAGTCATCTGGTCTGAATCGGGAGAGAAATCTGCAAAGATCAAAACAAATATGTGGCTGGATTTTGACATATCCAGCATTCTACCATATTTTAGCTAAACATGTCTTGATGGATTTGTTTCTTACAAACACACAGCTTTTGTGTTCTCCAGATGTTAACTGATGGACTGGAGTGGTGTGGATTATTGTGATGTGTTTATCAGCTGTTTGGACTCTCATTCTGACGGCACCCATTCACTGCAGAGCATCCATTCCTGAGCAAGTGATGCATTTGAGACGAGCTTAATAGCAAACTCACTTTTCACTCATAACACAATGACCTAAAAAACACTAACAACAGGGAGCATTACACAATTTCTTCTGTAAAATGTCTTTAGAAATCAAGAATAACACTCTGTTACATGCTGCGTGTTTACATCACAGTACACAGTTATTTTCCCCTTTTGTTCTGTAGATATAGAAACGCAACTGAAAGACTAATTCCTGTGTAGGTGTTCAGCTACATCTGATTGTTTTGATAGTATCCCATTTTTTACAATTGGAATATATTTCAATATAGTATTACATTAGAAATGTAGCGAATTGCTGTCTTATTGAGTTTTGTATTAGGTTTTGAACTTAAGTTGAAAGTGTATATTGCATTTCTTGTGTCTGAGTGTGAAATCAATTCATGAATATGTAGTCATTGAATGTACTGTATTCTGTGCCAAAATAAGAATAAATAATCCACCGTGTATCCTGTATGAAGGGTTTTGAAAAAGTGACCATAGTTTTGAGAAACAGGTGGTAGTGTTTGGAAAAAACTTGCCAGAGAACCACATAATTGAGCCAGCAGTGTCCTAATGTTTAGGTTCAGCTGTCTGAATTGATGCCGTGATAGTGATTCTCTGCCTAGGGAACTAGAGAGTGCAATGACTCTGTGCTGATTCATGTGTGCAGCTGCCTGAGAAGAACATCTGGGGTTTGTTTCATTTACAGAGAACCACACCTAAACTTATCTCAAGCTTTAACAGCATTTAATGGAGGTGTCAGTATCTGAAATCAAACTGAATATCATTTGTCTGTCCATACTGGACCTGAAACTGCTGCAACAGTCACAGACAATTAGACAATCAGATTTAATAGTTCTTTTCATTATTTTAGATATTTTCTTTAATATAAAGAATAAGTATAATTTAATAATATAATATTAAAATGTATATAAAAATATTTTATTTTAGATATTAAAATTCTATATTGTCATAATAAATCACAAAAAAATAATTTTTAGGCATCAAAACAGTATGAGAAAACCTTGACAGCATTCTTCTCTGAGCGCTGGTATTTCCTTCAGGAAACGCAAATCTAGTTTACTCTTTTTAAGCTTTTCGTGTGCAAATATTATTGAAACCATTCCAGAAAGTCAGAAACATCTGCATTACAGTCTCTTGACCCAAACTCACCAGTGTTTACTTTCCAGGGAAGTAAAACTTGATTTAGTAACTCGACATGTAGTAACACGTATAATGGCTTTGGGTTGAGCAAGCAGAGCGAGCCGATTCGTTGTTTACATTGCTCTTGCACTGAACAAAAATCAACCATAATTAAGGCTTAAAGGTGATTTCCATTTGAAGCCCTTAATGATGCACTTTTAACACATGTGCCAATTATTGGGTTGTCACAATGCCGCATATAACCAGATAACGGCCTCTAACAATGGAAACGGGAAAACCAGTGTCTATAAATGAGTCTTCTAGGTTTCTCTTCCTTATTAAAGCCGTGTGAAATCCCCCTCATGCGGGTTTGTTCATCATCCGTGTCAAATGATACCTTTGGAAGGAAATACGGTGCTCCATGCTATGTTTGGAAAGCAAAAGTCAACTCGTGCCACACTTCCTGTTGAAGTCAGCGTGTTTCCCGTTGTCTGAAAGCATGTTTAGATTAGTCCAAACCTGATTCCTGAGCGTGTTTGATATGGTGCACCTATGGGAGATCTCCACATGCCTGTTTAAACACTGCTTTATTTACACAGCTCACTATCGTATCAGGCCAGTTATATGTGTGAATGTGTGCATGAATATGACCATTAATACAACTGATGATCCCCTGTGCAGTGTTAAAGTAGATCTCATGCTTTAATTCATCTCTGTTGCTGAACTAAACACATTCAAAGTTCATACGTAAAGTGATGTGGGTTTTAAGGGCTGATGCAATATCTAAAGAGCTTGATGTTTAATACATATTGTCTGATGAATTGGGCATGTGACCGTTTGCATCTGGCAGCATGAAGCTGTTAATCTTGCGAGTTAATCGTTAACCTTGCTTCTTCTCCTAGACTGCCTATTTAGAGTATATGAAGAGTGCTGTGTGTGTAGTAGTGTGTGAAGTAATGAGTTATGATCACTGTGTCCTGACGTGGCTTTGCTGGACAGGCTTTCTAAGAATCGCTCTGAGGATTGGAAATGTGGGTCAAATACCTGAGGTGTCTGTCCTGGGGTGACTTCAGTGATTAAGCACATGAAAGTGGTCATATTCTGCATCTTTCTAGCATTCATTCACTCGTTAAGTCAACTTGTAGTATTAATCAAGGTTTTATTAACCTTTTATTAACCTTATGCAATCATAATTAGGTTTTACATTAACATTTCTGCTTTCTTCCTGACTTTGAGAGAGTGTGTGTGTGAGTTTAGATAACACATAACTCAGTTTTTAAATAACTTTTTATTATGCTATCATGTTTTTATTGGGTTAGTTAGCTAGTATTTTTTAGTAAATTTGTACCTTATCAAAATAACCCAACTGCAGTTTAATTAAGATTATTTGGAATGCACAATGAAAAAAATAGATTTTTGAGAATCTGTTTTTGCAAATTAACTCTTATATATATATATTAGTGCTGTCAAACGATTTATTGCGATTAATTGCATCCAAAATGAAAGTTTTTGTTTGCATATTATGTTTGTGTACTATTATGTGTATGTAAACACATACAGTATATATTTTGATTGTATTAACAGGTATATATTTATATTCATATAATTTATATTATATATACATATATTTAATATATAAGCATAACATATTTTTCTGAAATATATACATGCATTGTGTGAGTATTTATATGTACATAATAAATATACACAGTACACACACATATATTATGTCAACAACTTTTATCTCGGATGCGATTAATCGCGATTAATCGTTTGACAGCACTAATATATATATATATAAAACTGCTAGATTTATAGTGTTAATAACTGAAAACGCAACTGGACACACTCATATGCATTCTTTTATATTGCTATTTTCTATAGATTTATTAATTATGGAGTAGATTTATTATTACTAAAATAACTAATAAAATAAAATAAAATAATTATAATAATAATAAGTATTATTATTATTGACAAAAATAAAACTTCTTTTAAGAATCTGATGTATGATTATTGAGAGTTTTGATTATTGGTGACTAATTAACCAGCTTACTAAATAAAAAATGTTGGCACAAATTAAATTGGTTTTGTAAACATATACAACTGTAACAAATAATGAAAAAAAGTACATTTAATAACACTATACTAAGTGCTATATTACCTTTGCATTTAATTACAGAAAAATAGTTCATGGTTAATGGTGCAAGTGTTTGTAATATGGAAAATTTGACATTTTTATTTTCTGACTGACATAATCTCTTCATATTATTGTCTTCAAACATTGTTGTGATTTTTTGTCTTTTGCTATTGGAGCAGTTGTATATGAATTTGTATTTGTTGTCTTTTCGATTCACCACTGCAGAGGTTTATTGAGTTCTGAGAACATGTAAATATGTGCAGGGTCAGTAGTTTCATCTCTGTCCTGCTATCCTCATGAGTGGCGTCAGCCGTGTTTCCTAGCGCCCACACAGGCTGATCCTCCATCCGTCTGTATCACATTACTGCGCTCTGGACTCTCAGTAGGGAGAGTTTGTGTTTGTCAGCCTGTGTTTCTGTAACCGCTGAGACCCTGCAGGACGAGGGCAGCTGCCCTGCTCTCCTATCGTACCGGATACAATGACCAAAAACACACAAAACATAACAAATACGTCTCAACAACAGCATCTGTTTAGCTCGACAGCATGGAAAAATAAATGCATGGGAGATAGTTGAGCTTTGAATGGAAGTGTGTCATTTAATTTTAGATTCTGGCATGATCGAGCATTAAGAATAGAGCTGATTCTGCTTATGCAATAAGGAAAAATCATTATTCTGTATAGAAAAGAATTGAATAGTTTCTGACTGTGCCACTTTTGGCATGAATACACCTTTCAGAGAATGATTCCCCCGGCTTTCGGCAGGTTTTCCCATTAAACCAAGGGACGCAATAACGGCTGTAATCTCCAGCAGCTTTGAAGTGCTCCATCAAGAACTTCTGGTCTTATTAGCCCGGAGAGCAACGAGACGTCTCGCTCAGGTGCTCCGACAACGTCTGAGACCTCTGGGAACTACGTCTCAAATGCATTCTTGTGTAATCTAATGCATTTTTATTATTATAACACAATAGGTTGGTCGCACAATTTCAGTGTTATTTTAGTGTTTATTAACAGTTTGAATATTTGAATTTTTATATTTTACATTTGAGTCATTTTTTCCATTTTTTATTACTATAGTATTATAGTTTTTTATATTATTTTCATTTTAAAATCTGTCTTTATAATTTTTTAAATAAACGTTTTTATTTTAATTTGGATTAAATGAAAATGAGAAACATTTCCTTTACAACTAGATGAATAAAATACGTTGTTATTTTTTTTTAAATATGTTTGAATTAGTTTCAATGTGTATTGTATTTCAAGTAACAAAAATGGTTTTAGTTTTATGGTTTTAATTTAAGTTTAACCTATAATAACCCTAATGTCACAAAAATTTGTTGACCGCTAATTAGCTGACAGAAAGAAACTTAAAAAAAAAATTTCTAGGTTTAAATTCAGTTTTAATTTTACTTTTATGTTGCACTTGCTTTAAATCAAGTCTTTTATCAAGGTTTGTCCCTAGTAGAAAATTGTGAAGCCCCAAGCCATGAGATCTTTATATTCATATACATTTATATAATAAACTGTTTCTGACTGAAATATAGTCAGTCTTTGAGATTGTGTCTTATTGACAAAGTAAGAGTGTTAGAGCGGTTCAGAATTAATCTTCCCCCAGTGATATATACAAGGATTCCTCATGACTGATGAATGATTTACTACATTTATCCAAACACACAGATATGAAGCATATGTGTTCACTGAAACCATTTACTTTCCTTGTCTGCAAGCCAAAATATCACCATAGCGTTTCTTCCTGACGTGCGTGAGGCTGTATTTTGGTTACTCTGGATGTTTATCAGTGATGCATTGGTTAGTGAGGTGTTTCCTCTGAGATCAGATTTGGTATAAAAACCAGGCAAAGGGTAAAAGCTTTTGTGTTCGGCTCTATGCCACGTTTTGCACTTTTCTTTCAGAAATGCATGTGTCTTTGCTATCTCTCACCTCTCCTGTTCCTGTCAACACAGGGCCATTCTGTGGATTTCATGGTGAGGGTGTGTTTGTAGATTTATTAGAAAACAGGAAATGTGCCTTTAGTTCACTGCAAAAAAAAAAAAAAGTCTTGATTTATTAGAAAGATAAGACTAGTTTTCAGAAAATCATGATTTATTTTTTTATTCAAATAAACTTAAAAATTCAAATAAATAAATAAGAATTTAACATAATCTTTCTTTGAGATTTAAAGAACTTTAGTTTACAGTTTAAAGATTAGAAGAGAAATTAAATGTAAAATTAAACAGGGTATAG
The DNA here is from genome assembly GCF_936440315.1 of Barbus barbus. Classification (NCBI taxonomy): domain Eukaryota; kingdom Metazoa; phylum Chordata; class Actinopteri; order Cypriniformes; family Cyprinidae; genus Barbus; species Barbus barbus. The sequence continues at coordinate 2,334,441 of NC_136760.1, read as the reverse complement.
ACTTAGATCTTAGTCCTTGAATAAAAATGTGTGTATATACATATACACACACACATATATATATATATATATATATATATATATATATATATATACACATTTCTTTATTCAACCATAAATCTTTTAGCATCTGTATAAATAACTTCATAAAATGTTTCAATGTCTTCTCAATGTCATAAATATTATGATAGGATTCTCTACTTAAAAAGCACTCAGCAATGCATTATTGCCACTATATTGCATATTGCTTTTTTGAAATTCCTTTATGAGATCTGGCATAGTTAATCAAAAATGTGTATGCGTTCATTTGTGAATTGTGATATCCTTGGGCTTTGCCTGCAGCTCTGCTGTGAATATAATACATGTAATATGATACGAGTGCTTCCAGAGGTCCAGGAAAGAGCCGAACATGTAAACTCTGAAGTAATGTTCCTCTTCTGGTTTGTTAGGTGTGCCTGAGTGCTGTTTGCATAATTGACTGATCAAGATGAATAGAGGTGCACAAAACAAACGCTGACCTTCCTGCAGCCTTGAGGAAGAGAACACGACCGCCTGGATCAGAACAGACGGGCTTTAACACTCGTAATCCTTTAAGACAGAAACGCTTCGCCGTTACAAACATACAAACACTGTGTGAAAGAGAGAAAAATGCAGTGTGTATTTTATTTAAATGAAAATATATGCACTATTTCAGCTACAACACTAAATGCATCACAGGTTACAGATTTAGGTTATGAAAATATTTTGTGAACATTGTTTTGAAATGTTTCTAAAATGTTGAAATACCCAATTCTTGTCGTGATTAGAACATTACTTAAAGGTTACAAAAACATTTCTCAAAACGTTCTGCTAACTTTATTTTCCAAATGTTATAATATTATTTGAACGTTTATTTTTAATATTCGTAAAACATTTAAAGCTGCAGTCTGCAAGTTTTGCCTCTTTGTCACCATCTCTGTTTGAAAACCTGGAATTGCAGATCTGTGTGGAATTATCTTCCGTGCATGGGTTGTGAGTCAGCACGTCTCCAGCGCGGATGAATCTAATGTTTTGAGGAGGATGCGTGTCAGTCTGTCACTGCACTGGTGTGGATACTGTACTTAGGAATCACAGATTCTAGCCTTTTGCGTATATTGCCATCTGAGCAAGTAAGTAACAAGTCTGCCACATTTGTTCTGACCAACTGAGGAAAAAAGCATTACCATAAATCGCGCTACCAATGGTGATTAAATCTAACGATCGGTTAGCTCATATCACATCTAACCGTGCAAATTATTATTAGTGTTATACTTTATTCTCAAATTATTAATGTTAACAACATCAGCATTGCAGCAATGAGTATAGTGTGTATTAACGTGTAGATTTCAATTTCTGTACAGTCTAATCTAATTGTCATGCCATTCGAATTTTATAGAAATTCTTTTAACCCAAAAAGCTAATTATGCTCCCTTCGAAGTGTTTTTATTTTAAATACAAATCTTGTGTAATCCCAGGATATCTGTAATCAGAAGCACATTTAAAACTGGAATATAATTTAATTTAATTCACATGCGTTTCATAAACACATAACATTTTCTGGATCACAATCCGCCATCAAAATGATACATTTAATTATTCCAGCTGCTGTGAGAAAAGAATATAAACGATGCGCCACCTGCAGGATCCTCACATGCGATAGCCTAGTAGCCGAGACAACTTCTTTATGTTTACAGACGTGACGTAATGACGCAGCAGCATGCTCGAATTTCCCGCGAAAACCTACCCGTACCACTCACATTAGAAAACATTATTAGAAGCTAACCGTTGTGAATCAGGCTAAAGTAAGGCGATAGTTTTGAAGACTGGCTGGTTATGAACTTGCTCAAATATTGATTTCGGATAATTTTTAACCCAAAAAAGTTACGGACTGCAGCTTTAAATGACCATTCTTGTCACAATTAGAATTTAAAGATTACAAATGTTTCTTACAACGCTATTTTCACCCAAAATATAACATTATTTAAAAGACTAAAAAGACTAAAATGTTAAAATATCCGGTTTTCTTGTCATGAATTAAGTTTACTTAAAGGTTAAAAAGATGTTTCTTACAACATTCTACTTTATTTTCACCATAAATACAATGTTATTTGAATGTTTATTTTAATATTCTTGGAACATTAAAATGTCTAGTTCTCTTGTTGTGATTAGAACGTTATCTAATGTTACAAAAACATTTCTTAGAATGTTCAAGTACAATTAACATCATAAGAACATTTTAGAATGTTGCTCTCAGAACCTTTTCTCTCAATATTAATGAAGTTATAAGAGCATTCCATATACATTACTTTAAGAACGTTTTGTCCTAACAGTAACTATATAACTTTTAAATAACGTTAATTAAAGTTAAGAGAACTTTCCCTGTTAGCTCTGGATGCCGCATACAAAAATCTTCTGTTTTGTCAAAATGATTCTGTTTTGCATTTTCGTTTTGTTGCTGTCTTGAGCTCTTTTGCATGTCATGTTGGTTATGTGGTTGTTTACATGTGAACGCTGTACATATATCAGTTGGTGGATCTGGGTTTGCTCTCCTTGACGGCAGATGCACCCACACACTCACACACACACACACCAGAGCGATGCTGACAGACAGAGAGGAACGGCAGATATGTTTATCTTACTGAGGGTGCAGGGAAAGGCTGGCTGTCTCTGCTGAATTTGTTAGTATACCGTCTTTTTTTTGGGGGGTTGAGTCAGTTTTTAATATCTTTCATGTTTGCAGACATTGAACATTTGAACAAAACTTTACAATTCACATGATATTATTCATATCAATAATAAAAATAAAAAGATTAAAAAAAAAAATAGATGCACTTAAAAAAAATTTGGCTTTGAAAGAATTTTCATTTAGAAATTGCTAGAAAATTTCAAAAATAATTAAATGGAACATTGAATTAAACATGAAATTTTGAAGTAGAAAAACTTAAATAAAATGTACTCCAATATTCTAAATACTCAGAAACCAGTTCGTAAGCTTAAAGATAATAATAATAAAATAAACATGTGCATTGCGTAAGTTCAGAAGATGTAAAACATGAGTAAACGTACTAGTAAACGCATCAGTGCGCTGTGCAGGTGAATTGAGAAAATATGCATATTAAAGCATTTAAATTGTGATTTTTTTCAATGTTGATCTGATTATTTCAAGTTTATACCACCCTTTTCAATCTGATCGACATTTGAGTCTCATTGAGCTCAGTCGATTTGGTTGAGGCTTTTTAGTCTGATTTAGTCATCAATCTGATTACTAACAGATTATTTGGGTGCATGTAAATTTAGCTAGCTAGTTTTTCTTAGTTAGGTTAAAGTGGTCACTGTCTGCATCTTAGATAAGAAATTTAGGGTTCTCTCAACATTATGAGAGTCTTTATCAAATATTAATAAGGTTATAAGAACATTTCATAAACATTACTTCATTAAAGTTTTATCTTAACATTTAAGTAACTTGTGAAATTCGTGAGAATGATTGACACCGAGCAGTGTTCCAGTGTTACTGGCCATCTCAGGCAAGTACACGGGAGGACACGGGCTCTACACGCAAACATGTTAGGTGTCGCCCAGCCGGCAGCTCTACAAATGTCTGCTATCGAGGCGCCCTGCGCCAATGTCCAAGAGGAAGCAACGCCTCTCGTAGAGTGTGCTCTCACACCGAGGGGGCACGGTAAATCAGGACATCGTCTGACCCAGGGCCCGCGCTGTGACTTTCATCGCCCTTAGGGCGAGGTCCGTCGTTGTGTGCAGTTCCTGCAACATGCCTGGGTCAGCACCACCCTTGTGCAACTGCTGTAACGCCTTGGTCTGGTGGACTTTGCAGGAGGGCCATTGCATGCAGGGCGGAAGTGGTCTGTCCAGCAGCACTGTAAGCCTTGGCCGTTAGAGCGGACAAGAACTTACAGGCCCTGGACGGAAGGCGTGGATTACCCCTCCAGGCGGCGGCGCTTTGCGGGCAAAGCTGCATGGCAATAGTGCGCTCGACTGGGGGGATCTCCACATACCCTTGGGCCGTCCCACCATCGAGGGTGGTGAGGACGGAGGTGCCCTCAAAGAGCTAGTCACCTCCTCATGCACCTCCGGGTAGAATGGAACCGGAGGCAGTTGCCGACGCTCGGCTTGCGCCCCCAGGTACCAATCATCCAGCCTCGAGCATTCGAGAAAGGAGGAGGCCTCCAGTGCAGCCCGACACTCTCAGCGGCCCGAGAAAGCATAGCGGTCAGTTCTGGATCTGACTCGGGCAATGCCACCCTTCCTGACGGAGGCAGCGCAGCCAAATCGTCATCTCCAGAACCTAGCTCGCCCTCTGATGCGACCTCCTATCATTCACTGGTGCTCCGAACGAGATGCTGGGCCACGCCCTGTCCGAGGACCCCGCGAGCTCGTCCAGGAACACCAGATGGTGCGAGGCGCTGGAAGAGTGAGAGGACCGCGGAGACGCACTCGACGGGGAAGCTCTCACTGTGATCCTCAAGTCACCCTGACCATTAGCCGAAGTAGCCCTCCGAGAACCACAGGAGCTAGAACGGGGCATGGGAAGGGGGATACCCCCCGATTGACGAGGAGGTATCTGGAGCGCAGTGTCGCGATGGTCATGTTCCCGCAATAAGAGCATGAGTCATCCACGAGCACTGCTTCAGCGTGCTGACAGCCCAAGCACGAGACACAGCGATCGTGACCATCAGATGAAGCCAGGAAACAACCACATCCAGAAACACACGAGCAGGAAGCCATCTTTAAAAAGACGCTCGTCGCTCGTGGAGCTCTTTTAGATATTGCTCTTTTAGAAAAAACACACTTTTAGAGAAGCGCTGAAGCACCCAGCGGAGGTCGCGGCGCGATCGTAGTTTGATAGGCTGCAGCACGCCGTAACAGAAGCAGCAGCACTGGATCGGCAACCCCCGCTTACGCGCCATAAACGCCGAGACTTGCTGTCTGAAAACACTCTCGGAGATTCGCTGAAAAGGCTTGGCTCCGAAGTGAAAAGCTGATGTGCATTGTCATTGGCTTGTTTTGTCAACACTCGAAGGTGATTGGGCTCTCGGGCGAGATCCCATTAGTCAGTCACACAGTTATTCTGCCTTTCACCTCGAGTTTAAAGAGCAGAAATCACCTTGTGTTGAACAAATTTGTGCATTTGACCTCATAACCTCATAACTAAGGCGGTGCAGAGAGGTGTCTTCCCTTCAAACCGCAGCCCACATCCTGTGAGCGCAACAACTCTCAGGTCTCTCAGGTCTTCAGCTCGACAACAGAAAACCCCTGAGTCTGCTGTCAGTATCCTCACATTCACACAGCCTAACCTAGTGCTGGGGACAGTTACTTTTAAAAGGAATGTATTATAGGAATGTGTTACTTCTTACTTAGTTACTTATTATGGAAAGTAATGCATTACGTTACTTATGTGTTATTTTTTAAATGTGGGCTTGTTTGTTTAATTGTAATAAAAAAATACAGATTTATCATGCACTCCTAAAAGATACATTCATATTTGAAATAAGTAATCTGATTACTGATTACTTGCGTTACTTGTGATGCCTGACCCCTAACACTGGCCTAACCTTTCTAAACATTATGAGAGATGGAAGTGACGTACATGTCCTCCTCTCCGTTATCAAGCCTTGCTTTATTCTCTCTAACTGTATTGAATGCTGTGCATTTGGTGTTTCGCTCGATGGCTGCCATTTGGATTTCCCTGAGTTTAATCAGGTGATCAGACTAAAGCCGGAACTCGGAGACTCTAGAGCATCATGCTGATTAGAAACGAGAGAAGGGAACACAAATAAACATCTGAGCTCCCTTTCCCTGCTCTGTTTGCGCTTGATAAGAGAATACGGCTCTCTAGAGATGTCATTTGCAGCTCTTTTATAGTGACGGTTGCCACACTGGAGTCTCTGAGGAATACTGGATGACTGTTGTTTGTCCAAGTCTTATCATCCAAGGTGTTATAAAATATATTTTTATTGTGGTGTATAACTGATTCTTGAGACCTGGGACAAAACAATTACTTAAAATGATAAAGTGACTAGAGCTTGATATGAAATGGATATTTACTTTTAGATTTGCTGCAGATGAACAGATTTAACACTTATTCATTTTTTGTGTCTTAAAGATGAACTTTAAGTGTGAATGTGAACCCCACATCAGTTGATAAATGTCTAATATCAAATGATACATTTAAAAAATTTGTAATATCGGCTGAATTAATTATGGTACCAATTTATCATACACTCCTAAAGGATACATATTCATATTCCTGAGCTCCTGTGTAATTTAGAATTAATTATATATATATATATATATATATATATATATATATATATTCATGTTTCTGCTTATTCCAATGTAATTTATTATTATTTTATCATAATTGTGAAAAATGTATAATATTTATAATACATATAATTTTTTTATCATGTAAAAAAAAATCATACATGTTCATAGTTCTGATAGTTCTGCTTATGTTGTGAGTTTTAATGAAATTTATATTTCATCATAAGTTTGAAAAGCATTCAAAGTATGCATATTTATTCACTTCATATATGTGTCCCTGGAGCACAAAAGCAGTCTTAAGTCGCTGGGGTATATTTGTAGCAGTAGACAAAAATACATGGTATGGGTCAAAATTATCCTTTTTTTATGCCAAAAATCATTAGAATATCAAGTAAAGATAATTTTCCATGAAGATATTTTGTAAATTTCTTACCATAAATGTATCAAATCTTCATTTTTGATTGGTAATATGCATTGCTAAGAACTTAATTTGGACACCTTTAAAGGCGATTTTCTCAATATTTTATTTTTCTGCACCCTCAGATTCCAGATTTTCAGATAGCTGTATCTCGGCCAAATATTGTCTGATCCTAACAAAACCATACATCAATGTAAAGCTTATTTATTCAGCTTTTTGAAAAATTGACACTTAAGACTGGTTTTGTGGTCCAGGGTCACATATTAACTTGAGCTCATAAAGAGACACCATCCTCTACAGGACAGCTCAAATATTTTAGATTGAACATAAAAATATATAATAATCTTAATATTGTTTGTGCATGTTGTGCATTTTTACAAATTGATTTTTTTATTTTTGTGTGCTTTTCTGAAGCTCAAACAGTAGGGCATGATGCTCATATGATAATGGGTTCAATTCTCATAAAAAGTCCTGTGCATGAACTGATTCAAATCGAATAGACTCCTGCTCTTTGTGCTGCATATGATATCATGTCGTTTGGGAACCGTGAATCTGAACTGATGTTGGTGTTCATCGCGTTTGCTCGTGTTCCCTCAGGACTACAATCTCACGAAGCACACAAACCTGCCGGATCTCCCAGCATGCTTTCAGCTGTCCGTCCTGCCATGGACTCCCTGCATCTACCTGTGGCTCTCGTCTCCCTTCTACATCCTTTACCTCAAGAAAAACAACAGAGGCTACATCATGATGTCTGTATTGAACAGAATCAAAACGGTAGGAGATGTGAACGTCTCTCAGGTGTGCTGGAGTTCTCAGCTATCTCTTTGTAATGATTCGTTGTATTTGTGTGTGCAGGTTCTCGGCTTGTTATTGTGGATCGTATGCTGGACAGACCTGTTTTCTTCAATTCATGAGATGAGCCAGAATCAGACTAAACCCCCAATATATTTCATAACTCCTCTAATAGTTGGCATGACAATGGTAAGTGTGAACAGACGCTGGATATGTCGGTTGTGTCCGTGTGTCAGATCAGTATACAGTGAGATTTCACACCTCTCTAGTCCAAAAAAGCCTTCATTCAACAATGACTCACAACAACACATCAGCAGCATGAACATGGAGCACATGATTTGTTTTATGAATCTGTGCAATTCAGGCACTTTTGTTCCTTTTCATAAAAGCACAGTGGAAAATCGTGACCCTTTAATTATAGTGGAGTAGAGAGTGTGGACAATAGTCTCAGTTATACTCAGTTATAACTGACCCCAGTGTTGTTCGAGTTTTCAAGTATTTAGTTTTTATTAATTTTTTATATTTCAGTTTTAGTTATTTTAGTACATCAAGTTAAACTAAATGCAAATGAGAAAAGCTGCCTTGGAAACTAGCTGAAATAAAACTCTCAGATAATGTTTGTTTTATTTCAAGTAATGAAAATGCATTTTTCTGTTTTTAGTTACTATAATAACCCTAACCCTAGTATTATGTTAAAATTCTGGGTAATTCTATTGTTATGCTCAGAGAGGCCTTAATTAGATTTCATACAATTCACCAAAAATCACATAAAAAAAATAAATAAAAATGAATGGAAACCAGGTAAAACAGTGAAACTTCAATATTAATACTTCTCCAACATTTTTAAAAAAGTAAACATGAAATATACCATTTCAAACATTTAGTTTATATTAATATTAGAAACTGTATTTTATTTTTTTGCTTTGTTTTTAAATTTGACAAAGAAAGCTTGTTTATTAGCGACAAAATACTTTACTTAATGCAATGCTTAAATATTATATATGAAATATTATGTAATAATAATTATATTGTTTGTGCATGTTGTTGTGCATTTGTACAATTTAGTTTTTATGTATATTTGTGTGGGCTTTGCTGAAGTTCAAAGAGTAGAGCATGATGCTCACGATGATCATGGGTTCGATTCACATCAAAATGTGTACCTTCAATGCAGACTACATTTCTTTGAATACAATTGTCAGGTCACAAGTAATCTAAGAAAGTAATCAGATTACATTAACTAAAATGTGTAATGTAATGGATTACGTTGCTAACCACAATTTTTGTCATGTAATTTGGAACAAATAAGCTAAATATGTATGGCACTGTATGTCTCCACTTATTTTGTGTGCACTATCCTGAAGTCAGTATCTGCTCAGAAGGAAGGTGTATCTCCATGTTTTGTGAAAGTTTCGCCATCTGTTGTCTCTTCTAGCTGTTAGCCACGTTCCTGATCCAGTATGAGAGGCTGAAAGGAGTGCAGTCGTCCGGTGTGCTCTTGATATTTTGGACGATCTCAGTGTTGTGTGCCATTGTGCCTTTCCGCTCCAAAATCGTGTATCAGGTCAGTATGTCCATTTTAAGCAGATATTACAGTATAGAGTAGTTCATTTCAGTCTAACCATGTAAGCTGCTCTGGCAGCACAGTCATCTCTCAGTAATGTACGACTCTCTCCCCTTCTGCACGTTTCCCTCCCGTTTTATTCCTCACATGCATCTTTTGACCTACATGTTTGGCTTTCTCTCGGCTCTGAAGGAGTTCAGTTAAGGCCATGACTGTTTTGAGAGAATAGTGCTGCTGTTGTTCCTAAAACCTGCTTCAAGACAGCTTATCTAGCTCACAGAGCAACAAACAGAACTAAAGGCTGTTGCTGTTTTTCATGTCAAATAAGTCTAATTCTTGCTCCTGGTTATGACAAATGCCATCTGATTTAGAATTTTGAATAATCATTTATATGCACTTGACAGACGCTTTTATTCAAAGTGAATCGCATTGCATTTAAAGTATATTTATTCACTTCATGCATTCCCTGGGGACTGAACCCATGAACTGAGATGCCATGCTCTGCAGGAACGCTCAAATATTGTAACTAAAAATATATAATGATATTAGGAATGTGTGTGCATGTTGTGCATTATGCATTTTTCAAATACATCAATTTAATAATATTAATATTGTTTGTGCATGTTTTGCATTTTGAGTTTTCAGAATATAATACTGTTCATGTTGTTTGTGCATGTTGTGCATTATGCCTTTTTTCAGATATATTAATTGAATTCCATTATTATTTTTCATTGCATGTTTTCCATTAAGTTTTTTGTAGATATATTAATGTACTAATTTTAATATCGTTCGTGCATGTTGTGCATTTACATTTTACAGATATATTTAATGCTATTGATATAGTTTGTGCATGTTTTGGATTTACATTTTTCAGATATATTAATTTAATAATATTAATATTTTTTGTGCATGTTTTGCATTTTGAGTTTTCAGATATATTTAGTACTATTCATGTTGCTTGTGCATGTTGTGCATTATACATTTTTCTGATATATTAATTGAATACTATTATGTTTATGCATGTTTTCCATAATGTTTTTTTAGATATATTGTGCATGTCGTGCTTTTACATTTTTCAGATATATTTAAGAATATTAATATGAGCATTATGCTTTTTTTTTTTTTTTATATTTCATCAAATGGTGGTTTGGTTATAAAGGTTCATTAGTTGATGAATGTCTTTTTTTTCAGTGATTAAATACTTAAGCATAATGAGGCTATACAATTAAAAGTTAGCTCTTTGTTGGTCGATTTCCTAAAAACATGTAAACACTGTGACATTATTCAAAACATCACTCATTGTTTGAGCGTCTCGACCATCCTGACAGACAGCGTTACTGATGACGTGAGTGTGGGGGGTCAATGTGCGATGTGGCGTGGTCTGACGTTGTGAACTCAAATAAGAAGTAGATATCTTGGATCTGTGTGCTCATGAAGAGCAGGGTTGGGTGGAATAAGGACACGCTCAGGGCTGAGGGCGTTTGTGATGCAGCGTGTAGAGATGTTACGATTACTTGATAAAGCAGCATTCTCTGTTTTCAGAATATGGTCGAAGACAAGCTGAGGTTCACCACGTTCTACATTTACTTCGGCCTTACCCTGCTTCAACTCATCCTGTCATGCTTCAATGAAAAGCCTCCTCTCTTCTCCAGCGTGGTCACAGATCCTGTAAGTGTGTGTGATCTAGGGCCAGCGGTAACCGTCATGCTTTCAAAATACAAGATTGAATAAAAGAATGATTTAGTGCCATAAACTGTGGATTATGTGGATCTTTGAACATTAGAAGGGTCATGGAAAGGTCAGAACTGCAAACTAAAGTGCCTGTGGTGTTTTTATTGGATTTTCAGAATGCTTGTCCAGAAATTACTGCTGGTTTCCTCTCCAAAATGACCTTTTGGTGGTTTACTAGGTGAGTAATATGAAGTAAAATATAATATAAAAGTAATAACAGTGACTGTTTTCCAGCTGTTCTCACAACTTACACTAACGTTAAAAGTTACATAAATGTTAGATGTTAGGACAAACAGTTCCTAAAGTAATGTTTATGGAACATTCTTATAGCTATATTAATGTTTGATATACATTCTCATAATGTTGAGAAAAAAACATTCTTCGATCAGCTCTCTCAGAATGGCTCTATGATGATATTTGTACATGAACGTGGTAAGAAACTTTTTCGTAACCTTTAAATAACTTGTAAATTGGACTTTTTAGTGTTCTTAGAATATTAAAAATAAATACCGTTACATTTGGGGTGAAAATAAAGTTAGTAGAATGTTGCAAGATACGTTCGTTCTAATCAAGAAGAAATAAAACTGAAATAAAGCCCAGTTGTAAGATGTCTTTGGATTTTAAATGAATGCACGTTTTCTCAAGATTTAAAGGGATAGTTCACCAAAAAATTGACTTGGTCTCATATCTTTCCCAAACTTCTAGGACTTTCTTTCCTCTCTGAAACATAAAAGAAGATATTTTGAGAAATGTCTAGATGTAGTGACCAGTTCTTCAAAATATCTTCTTAATTGTGTTCTGGAGAGGGTAGAAAACATGGGGGGTGAGTAAATGATGACAGAACGGATTTTGGGTGAACTGTCCCTGTTATACAACTTAAACAACAATAATAAAAGCACTGAAAAATGATTGTCCAATGCCAGCAGTATTCTTGTTTAAGATGTGTCTAAGACAGATTTCTGTTTGTGTTTTACAGCATGGCTATCAAAGGCTATAGATCCCCACTGGAGAATAAAGATCTCTGGTCGCTGAACAAACAAGACAGTTCAGAGCTGGTGGTTCCCAATCTGCTCAATGAATGGGAGGTGGAGAAGTCCAAAGCACAGAGGTATGCATTCAAACAGAAAATGAAGATTTTAATTTTTTCAAGATTTCACAATCACTGTCACTGTGTAAGTTAAATAGGCTGTGAATGCCATTTCTTGTTTACACTAAGCTCCAGGATTTTTCTAGTGAAATTTTTATTTAGTTGAATGAAATGAAATCTATGAAATCTTTTATTTTTTCCCAAATTCTGTTTTTTTTTTTTTTTCAAAATTCAGTTTTTTTCCCGTGATAATTTTTCAATTTGAATTGTTAAATTAAATTTTAATAATCAAAAGGCATGTCTAATTAATAAAAAACTCACAAAATGTATACAATTTTATCCTATAATTCATTAACAGTTTAACAAAAAAAATTAGGTCCCTATAATGTTTTATATTTTCTCAAATTTCGTTTTTAGTAATCAAACAGCATATCTAATTAATAGGGCTGTCAAAGTTAACATGTTAATTGTGCGATTAAGGTGCCCATTTTTGGTGAGTGACCTCATAAACACGCTCAAAAGCTAAAAAGTCCTAAAAGAATGTGCATCAAGTTTTAAAGCTTTTAAAGTGAAACCTGCTGCAGTCTGTCATTGATGGAAATCAAAGAACAAAAGAAAATGTATTGTTTAAAAATATAATTTAAATATTTGAAATATAATTTAAATGTGTAGTTTATGAAGATTGTTCATTTAAGTTAACTTAAATTAAAAGTTGTTATATTTTTCAAAGCCTATTGAATGTGAAAAATAATGGCTTTCAGTTATACTGTAATGTTGAATTTCTATAATTAATAGCTACAACTGAGGGGAAAATGCATTTAATAGAGACATCAGTAGCAGTATTGCCTTCATTAATAATAGGCTACTTAGTAAAAAGATACCGTTAATGACATATTTAAAATATACCGTCTTTGTTGTTTCTACATTAGTTTTGAGATTCAGTGTGAAATTATGACAATATAAATGCAATTAATTGTAATTAATTACAGAAAAATGTGATTAGTTATTTTTTAATCGATTTGTCAGCATCAGTTACTCCTGACATCTGAGCTGCTGAAGACTCAGAGGATTAACGTCACTTTAATTTTGAAGATCCCGATCTGCCTAAACGCATTTATGTTCGCACAAATCATTCGTGATCCAGCCTCAGGTGCAGAAGATGTGAGTATAAGGGTTATTTATGAATCTTTGCAAATCTCCTTTCCCAATAACGTGCTAGTTAGCCAGTTTCGCGGCTGAAGTTTAAAGTCTGCTCGTCACCCCACGGAAGAGATGGGCGGGTTCAGCAGAGCTCATTAGCATTTAAAGCAACATGGACTAGAATGGCTTGCTAAAAACAGAGCTGATTTTCACAGGGTAAAAAAGGTGTTTTTACACTACCATTGGGAAATTAATGTATATTATAGACTTTTCATTAAGAATCATATCAACTTGGAAAATGGGCATCCGATGACCCGTTTGAGCCAAAAACGCACGTGGTCATGCAATTGCAGTAACCTGTTTTCTTTTATCAGAGTAAGGTCATAAACGGTGACCTCGTACCCCGATTTCGCGTGGCATGTAAATGCAATAACCCGCTTTCTGTTGGCTTATTGAAGTGTGCATGTGTGATACGTGACAGGAACGCATCGTTAGTGCAGACTGAAGCGCATCTAGACAGAGCAAACTTTTTGCAGTACAGAAAGAAGGAAATATATCAGAAAAGCAGACTCTTTCATGGCTCAGAAAATGATCAAAGTTTTCTCATCTCGTGCAGCAGAAGTAGAAGTGGTTCAGTCAAAACGCTGCATTTATAACTGCATGAGAGGATAAAATATGAGCTGTAGCCTATGTTTCGCGCTGACATGTTGCAAGCCTTATTTAACTTCACAACTGACAACCATATGGAATACTCAGATTCGCAAATGATCATATTTTGACGTCACTAAAGGGAAATAACCTGATTTATTAATAAAGTCATGTAAACGCAGCTTACTTGCGTTGTCAGGTACTGATGTGCATGTAAACGGGGAGACCTGGTTATTTTAATAAGCTGATATTTGTGAGTTATCAGCTTACTGGTGTGCATGTAAACGTGCTCAGTGTGAGAAACTGTTATTTTTGCAGGTGGTTTTGGTGACTCTCAAGTACAGATGCGTTTTGATTCCCCAAACCTAATGCATTTACATTCATGCATTTGACAGATGCTTTTATCCGAAGTGACTTACATTGAATTTAACTGTGCATTTGTTCAATTCGTGCATTCACTGGGAATCGTGACCTTGACATTGCTGCTGCTGCTAGAAGAGTCATTTCAGCTTCAGAAGAGCAGCTGTTCTTGTTTTTCTGTGCAGTGAGCCGAGCATGAAGGAGCAGGCCGCGTTTAGGAAGGCAGGCCCGGGCGCTGAACCCAACCATGTGAGTGCCAGTCCGGAGGAGGAGGAGGTTCTGCTGTCCAAGCAGAAGGAGGCGCGGTTGCCTTCGTTCCTGCGGGCCCTTCTCAGGTCCTTCGGGCCCTACTTCCTCATCGGCTCTGCTTTCAAACTGCTGCAGGATCTCATTACCTTCGTGAACCCTCAGCTGCTCAGGTGAAGCCACCGCAGCATCATTCCCAGCCAAAGAGGAACACTATAGTCATAATTAGTTATGATTTTACGATAGGGAAGGTGCTGATATCGCACACATCACAATAAAGCTGCCAGTCAGTGAGGTTTACTCGCTCTATTGCGCTGGTTATTTACAGTAGATGTTCACAGGGTTGTGAGGAGCTTCTGTTTTCACTAATGGTAGCTGCTGATATTGTGATTCATAATTAATATATTAAAGGGATTGATTTAGTATGAACAGCTGTAATTGTTTGTCGGATAATGAGCGACACAATAGCTGCTCTGTTCCTTTAACATTTACCTAGATCTGGGTTTTATTACACGCATGGTTTTATTTTGCTTGCTTATAACAGATGAAGTATGCTGATTAGCTGGAAGGTGGTGTAAAAATTATCTTTTATATTGCTGTTTTCCATAAAAGCCTGCAAAATCGTTTGCATGTTGTTTTGCTTTCTGCACATATGCTTTTGACACTCTGTGCCTGTGTTTTGCAATGCAAACAGAATGCAAATATGTTTCTCTACAGTCCTTTTCTGGTAAAACGTTTGAAATATTTAAGCATTTATTTGATCAAAAATACAGTAGAATTGTGAAATATTGTTACAATTTAAAATAGCTGTTTTCTATGTATATACTGTTTGTTAAAATGTCATTTATTTCTGTGATGCGCAGCTGTATTTTCAGCATCATTACTCCAGTCTTCAGTGTCACATGATCTTCAGAAATCATTCTAATATACTGATTTACTGCTCAACATTTCTGATTATTATCAATGTTGAAAACAGTTGTGCTGCCCGATATTTTTGTGGAAACTGTGATGCATTTCATTTTTCAGGATTCTTTGATGAACAGAAATATCAAAAGAGCAGCATTTCATTGAAATAGAAATATTTTTCCTTTTATATCTTTCTTGTAACACTGGAGGCTGGAGTAATGATGCTGAAAATTCAGCTTTGATCACAGGAATAAATTGATCACAATATATTCACATAGAAAACAGTTATTTAATATGTGTAATAATAATGTAATGATATTTCACATTGTCAAATAAATGCAGCCTTGGTGAACAGAAGAGACTTTTTTTTTTTTAAACCTTCCAATTCCAAACTTTTGCCTGGTATGCAGTTGATGATATATGGAAACCACGATGCACGGAGTTGTGTTTTTAACATGATTTACTTTCGTTGTTAGGATGCTGATTGACTTCACCAAACAGAGCAATGCTCCGCTGTGGTGGGGTTACTCGCTGGCGTTCATGATGTTCGGCACTTCCCTCTTACAGACCCTCATCTTACATCAGCACTTTCAGTACTGCTTTGTCACAGGCATGAGGCTGCGCTCAGGGATCGTCGGAGCCATTTACAGGAAGGTACACACTAGACAGATGTCTCTCTGAGAACTCAGACCAGCACAAATCTATGTTCTGACAGGACTGGTTTATGCTGGTTAGTGGTGGCCGACCAGAAGAGTTTTTACTGACCAAAAGTTAACTCAAAAATTGAAATTCTGCTGTCATTTACTTAAACCTGTATGACTCTCTTTTGTGGACCATTAAAGAAGATATTTTAATATTTTATATTAGATATAGATACAGTATCTTATATATAGATATATTAAAGAAGTTTTTTTCCCACAATGGAAGTCAATGGACTCATTCTTCAAAATACCTTCTTTTGTGTTACACAGAAGAAATAAATGCATAATTCATACAAATAATGCAGTATTTAATGAGTAAATGATGACAACATTTTTGGTGAACCATATATTTTTAAGCACTTTATCGGAGTAAATCATGAGAACTATATTATTATTCAAAATATTATAGTACTAACTAGTACATACAAATATTGCATACAGGTCTGGAACCTATGGGAATTTTTTTCCACCATGGGATTAAAAAAGGTCATTGAAAATTACATTAGTTGCATCTCTTTATCTTATAATTCAAACTTTTATCTTGCAATTCAGAGATATTTATAAACACAGAATTAAATGACAAAATTCAGGATTTTGAGATAAAAGTCACAGTTAACTGTTTTTATTGTTTATTCATTGGCTTCCAGATAGGAACCACATGAGTAAATGATGACAACATTTTGTTGGGGTTTGTTTTTTAAAGCAAGTTATACACTAGGGTTTTAACAGTTCATTGATTATACTAGAAACTGTACCTTTTCAAACTCAAATGAACTTTCCATGCTCTAGTATTGCAGGTTTGACCATTTATCATTATAAATGTAGTTGGGTTCACACGGTACATGTCAGAGAAATTGCGTTCAGCCTCAAGGAAAACTCTAAACACTGATACTTGAGCTTTTATCAACAGATACTTGCACTTGAATGTGTTATTCCGGTTATGACTATATTGCTGTGACTGTCAGAAGCAAGAGTTACAATATAAGCATTAAACCTTCTGGCCCATGTTGTGAGATAAAGCCTGTATTACTTCACATTAAATACACATAACACTGGAAAACATGCTCACTCTGTGTGCCAGTACAGTTAGAAAGCATTGTTTGTATTTTATTTGCACTCTCAGTTTAACAAGTATTTAAAAAATGCAATAGAAATGCAGAATAAATGAAAAAATACATTAACTTCTAATGCTTCATTTTAATGTTAATTCCAGCATGACATTGCGTTTAGAGTCACGATGACAGACGGTGATTTAAATAAACTCCAGCTTTTGTGTGATTTCGCCGTCTGGCCTCTGAGTAAAAGAATAGAATAGAATAAGGATTTGAGTTGTTTTAGGTGTGGTGGTGTGGGTGTGACGAGTGTTCACACACATGCACTTTTACCCAGATCTGGGTAATAATTTAATGCTGCTAAACTCGTGGGTGTGTTTGTCTGTTGCCAGAAATATTCCTTAAATTCTGCTTCATCACAGGATACTGCATTAGAAAAAGCATTGAAATGCATCAACAGTTCAATGCATTAACTACTTTGATATACAGTATACTGTGGTTCTGAAGGGATACTATGTTCATGTAGCATGAGATGTAGACAGTACTTCTTATATTAAATGAAAGAAATCAAGTCCAAAACATAGTACAAAGTTTTATTAACAACTTTTTTTAGCTGCAAAGCTGCAAAGGAAGTCAGAAACAGAAAAAAAATTTACCTGTTACACTGTAAAAAATAGTCTACGAAAATGTAAAACAGGGTTATTTGCTAATTTTTGATGATTTAAAAAAAATTGAAATCCTAAATAGTAGTGTCAAAGTTACAATCTACATTTTATGCATTTATTACATATTTATTACACAATTTTTAATCATGTTAAATTAAACTATGCTAAATTAATAATGGCTTTGTTTTTGCATTATGACAATAAAAATAATTTTTGGTTTGTGGAAACCTGTTTAACAACTACAGAGATATTATCATTATTTATTACTATAAACTTTAAATTGATTTGACGATGACAAAATCTAGTTGATATTGAAGTAGAAATTAATTTAGTAGTTGTTTTTGCATCATGGCAATGGAAATAAATAGTTTTTACAGTTTATGCTGGTTTGTGGAAAGTTGTTTGTCAACGACATACATTATTTATTTTTATTTATTATTTTTTTATCCATTATTGCTTTGGCAGAAAATCAAGTTGAAATGAAAGTAGAAATGAAATTTTAGTTGTTATTGGATTGTTTTGACAATGAAAGAAAGATTTTTACTATGTTTACTGGTTTGTGAAAACGCTCGTCAAGTACAGAAATATTATGTATTATTTATTACGAAAATTTTTCAACCACTTTATATTGAATTGCTAATGAAAAATCTAGTTAAAATCAAAGTAGATTGTTTTTTGGATTATGACAATGAAAAAGAAATATTTTTAGAATCTGTGCTGGTTTGTGGAAACTGTAGAAATATTATGTATTTGTCACGCTTGACCAGGAAGCAAGGAATGAAGAAGCAAGGAGTAATACAAAACACGATCTTTAATAGTTCACACACGTAGGAGACACAGAAACACAAGGAATGATGTTTAAGAACCGACAAACACTAACTGAAAGGACTGGGGCTTATAAACACAGGGTAATTGGGAAAGACGACGAGACATACCTGGAGCAAATTAACAATCAGACTGGGGAGAAAACTGGGTCACATGTGGAGCAAAAACACAAAACTGTCCAGGATCCTGACATATCGCCCCCCCTCCCGGAAGGTGCGTCCTCGCACCGTTGAAACATGCAAAGGGGAGGGGCGGGTGGGAACTAGGGAGGCGGCTCAGGAGGAGGACGGACACCCGGGAGGGGGCCGGCAGACAGAGACCAAGGAGGCGACGAAGGAGGGAGGAGCCAGGGAACAGACAGGAGAGACCCGGAGCAGGAGGCGCACAGCTGAACCCAGGCCACAGCCGTGAAGATGGCCCACGGTGGAGCCGACGGAGGGAGGAGCCATGGAGGAGGGATGGCCGGAGACGGAGAGCCAACGAGCCAGGGGGATGCCGAGGATCCGGAGGGCCAGGGTGGAGCAGAGTGCTCTGGCGGCGGAGACAGAGACCTGGAGATCCGCGGCAGAGCCGGAGCGACTGAGGACCCAGGTGGAGCTGAAGAGAGGAAGGAGCCCAACGGAGCCGGTGGGACGGAGCGACGAGGCGCAGCCAGAAGAGAGGAGTCCTGAGGCGATGGCGGGTCGACGCCCGACCAAGGCGGAGCCGGAGGGACGAGGGAGCCCGGTGGAGCTGGTGGATCGAGGGGTGACGGTGGAGGCGAGGGATCTAGGAGCCGAGGTGGAGGCGAGGGATCTAGGAGCCAAGGTGGAGCCACTGGGTCGACGGGCCGAGGTGGAGTCCGGGCCTCGGAGGCTGGAGGCGGAGGTGAGCGATACTCCAGCCCCGGCGACGCTGGAGGATGGCAGACCCACGGGGCTCGCACCGTACAGATAGGGGGCTGAGGGCGAGCGGGGGGGGCTACCAGACAACAGCGGTGGAGGAGGCAGGAGAGGGTGGGAGGGTGTGAATTTTCGAGGCTCGGGCACAGGAGGGCATTCTGGAGGAGCGGGCACAGGAGGATCGGACGCCCCCTATCTGTCCAGCAGTCCCAGATTTATCTTCAGCTCACCCTCAGCCGCGGTGCAGAAACCAAAACTTAATCAAAAATTAAGTTTTGATATATTTACGATATTTACGATTTTTACAAAATATCTTCATGGAACATGATCTTTATTTAATGTCCTAATTATTTTTGGCATAAAAGAAAAATCAATAATTTTGACCCATACAATGTATTTTTGACTATTGCTATAAATATACCCCAGCGACTTAAGACTTAAGACTGCTCCAGGGTCACATTTATTTTCAGCAGCTGAATCACCGATGCATACTGTGCAGTTTCTGACAGTTTGTGGTGTCTCTGCAGTCTCTAGTGATCACGAACCAGGCCAAGCGCTCGTCGACGGTGGGTGAGGTGGTGAACCTGATGTCTGTGGACGCCCAGTGCTTCATGGATCTCACCACCTTCCTGAACATGCTGTGGTCAGCGCCGCTGCAGATCATCCTGGCGCTCTTCTTCCTCTGGCAGGTACAGCGCCACACATTTCAATACAATTACATGCTTCCTCTGCCTTCTATTGTTCAAACAATAATCATATTCATACAGAATGTTTCTATTATAAAATGTGTGGCAGGTTTTGTTCTTAAAAGAGATGCTGAATGCAAATATTAAATGCTTTTGGCCATGTAATCATGCATAGTTATGAGTGAAATAAATAGGCTTGACAGCTTGTAAAAGAGATTTTTGTAAGGGAACATGTCTTAAAAACCATGAACAAAACTGAAAAGAAAGGTGTGTGTTGATCACCCTGTGTTTTGAGGTGAATTATTGATTGCCGAGAGCATGAAGCCATTGAAATTCAAGACATTTAGTTTAAAATGGTCAATTTTCTTGTTCAGCCAATATCATGTTAATAATATTGTTGATCAGGGTTATTATCATTAATGAAACCTAATCTAAATTTTTTTTTAACTAAAACTAAAGAAAATTCATAAATAAATTAAATGTTAATAATACTTATGTTATATTATTAATAAACTAATCATTCTTAAATTAATAAATAAATTAATAAATGTATAGAGACATTAAAATAAAAAAATGAAAATGACAAAAACAACAAAATTTCTATAAGTTTAGCTAAAATGAAAGTGAAAATACTAAAAATAATAAATACATAAAATAAATAATAAAAAACTGTTTTACTTGTAATAAAATAAACATTAATTGAAATAATAAAGTATTGAAAATTATTTTTATTCCACTTATTTCATTTAGTTGCCAATGCCAAGGCAACATTTCTCATTTTCTTTGTTTAAATTGAAGTACTAAAATAACTAAAACAAAAATTCAATAGATCATAAAATCATAAAATCAAAAATCATAAATTAATTAATTGTTAATATTAATAATTATTAATAAATTAAACATTCTTAATGCAATTAAATGTATTAATACATTAAAAAAATAGAATTAATAAAAATATAGACATTTCAAAAAAATGAAAGAAAATGACAAAAATGCAACAAAATTACTAAATCTTTAGCTAAAATGAAAATGAAAATTAATAACAAAAAACTAGCAAATGTTATGATAGTTATTGTGTTGGGTCAGTACTTGATGTCCAGTATAAAGTCTAGGGACTGAAGAGATGTCTGACAGATGTTCGTTCTGAGAGTTTTGTGTCTTGTGTTCAGAATCTGGGTCCGTCGGTTCTGGCCGGTGTGGCCGTGATGGTTCTGCTGATCCCATTCAACGCTTTCATCGCCATGAAGACCAGAACTTACCAGGTTTGGCTCTCTTCTCTTCATTAACACTGAGTTATCGTGCTTATCAATCTTTGCATCTGCTCTGAGGTTTTCATAGCTCGTGCTTATCAGACTTTCATATTTCACAGTTTCTAGCGAGCCGTCGTTTCCTCTTAAAGAGACAGATCACAAATTAAACAGGAAACAAACACCATGTGTGAAGTCATTTCTGTCTGTATGCCACACCAGGCTTATTATAGTTAATTAAAAGTATAAAAAATAATTTTTGTGTTTTTTATACTGAAATAACATAACACCAAAACTTGATAAAAATTGTCAATTTTCACATGTAGCAATGCTGTCTTAATAACTCAGCATATTGTTGTCAGTTTGTGTTTATATTAATACATTTCAGTGTTTGAACACTAATATTTCTAGTCCTTCCGCCTCCAAGATGGCCGCTGGCAAGTTTGGTGTGCTTGTGATGTGTTTAGTTTACATTATTATAAGAAATGTTTTAGTAAATGGTCCTAAAGATGGCATGGACGAGTGTTTACTAAGCAAATACAGCCATCCAAACAAGTTTTTAGTTACTAAACAGTTGGACTATGGAAAGAAAACTTTGTTGGAAACGTTCCTGTATCCTGGCTGGTATCCAGCCATGTGTAAATCAAAGGCTGGAGTTAAGCGGCAAATTAATGACGGTGATTTAATCATCTGTATGTGCCTACTATTATCTGGGGATGTACACCAATGTCCCGGTCCGATGCCCGACTTTGGACCTAGGAATATGGAGGAAATTGCGACGGGTGAGAGGGTATGTTGGCCTTGCGGTCGATGCAATGATGGGAGCAAATATTTGTCCATGAGTGCAGCCGACTTGGAGGATGCATGGAGTCATCGAGAGAACGGAGCTGGGCTTGGGAAACATAACGGCATCCCTTGATGAGTGTAAGCAATCTGGCGATTCCGTTCAGTTCAGTCATCCTGTACGGTCTTGGAGGATATCCGTAAGGTTAAGCCAACTGTGGAGTTATTCCTTTCGACGAGGGGACTTCACCTGCTTCATCTTATCATCAGAAGCCAAAAATCACCGAGATACGTCTCCTCAGGAACAGCAATAAGATGGGACTATTTTGTTTTACCGAGACATGGCTGGCTGACTCCATTAAGGATGCCGAAATTGAAATAGAGAATTATTTTTTAATTAGGAGAGACCGAAACCGAAAAGGTGGAGGTGTATGTGTTTATGTGAGATCGGACATTGGGTTTAATCAGAAAATGGACTTGAATAATGACCAATTTGAAACATTTTGCTGCCGAAGAGCAAGCCTATTTTAGTTGGAGCATGCTATAGACCACCTGACCACACAATGTTTTATGAAATTCTGGAAGAAGTGTGCTCAAAGTGTACAGACTTTGTCAATTCAGAAGTTATCATGATAGGTGATTTTAATACTGATATTCGAAAGACGGACCTTTCTGGCTATAAGGCGTTAATGAATTTGTGTCGCTCATTTAGTTTACATCAGCTGATCAAACAACCAACGCGTGTCTGTTCCTCCACTCAAACTATTATTGACCTTGTTCTAGTGTCAGATAAGTCTAGGATAGCAGATCGTGGGCTAAGGAATTATGGATTGAGCGATAATTCTGTTGTTTTCTGTACTCGAAAGATAAAGAAAGCAGTGCTCAATTGTCATAGTTCCATAAGAATTAGGTCACTAAAAAGCTATAGCAAAGAAGCATTTGATGACTGCTTGAATTTAAAAAACTGGTCTGCTGTGTTGCAATGTAATGATGTTGATAAAGCATGTTTTATATTTAAATGTATGTTTTTAGAAGCTGTAGATAATTTAGCACCATTTAAGGTAGTAAGAGTTAAACAGAGAAAGGCTATTTGGTTGAGAAATAAGAACTATGGTATATTTAGGAGAAATAAGGATTATCAGAGTTGGGCAGAGTATAAGAAGGTGAGAAATGAAGTGAATAGATTAGTGGTTAATGCTAAAAAGGCTTATTTTAATGAGAAAATTGTGGAATATAGAAAT
Organism: Barbus barbus; assembly: GCF_936440315.1. Lineage (NCBI taxonomy): Eukaryota > Metazoa > Chordata > Actinopteri > Cypriniformes > Cyprinidae > Barbus > Barbus barbus. The sequence goes on along the minus strand of NC_136760.1, from coordinate 2,311,171 downwards.
GATTCAAGTAAGTTATGGAAGTCCCTCAAGCAGCTAGGTTACAGTAGCCGGTTGAAAACAAAAACTAGTAACATAACACTTGATTTGGGGAATAATGTCACAACAGAAAAGGTGACAGTGGCAGATAGTTTTAACAACTATTTCTCATCAGTTGCTAGTAGACTGGTGGAAAAACTACCTGACCCGTCAGGACAGTATGGTGAAAGCCAATACTCAAAGTCAAAGTAAATGGCTTCTCTTTTGAAAAGGTGTCAGAGGCAGTTGTACTTGAGAAGAATTTAAATAGCTCTAAAGCCACTGGCTGTGACAATACTCCAGCCAGATTCTTAAGAGATGCTGCTGAGGTGATCACCCCATGTATTACCCATATTATAAACAAGGACATTGCCCCAATAATTTTAAATTTTCCAGAGTAATTCCATTATATAAGAAAGGGAGTAAATTAGAATATGGAAATTACAGACCTGTTTCTATTCTGTGCAGTCTGTCAAAGATAATTGAAAAGATTATCTTTGAACAACAGATTGATAAATATTTAGCATCACGCAATCTATGATATGAGTTTCAGTCTAGCTTTTGTAAATCTCATTCTACTGACACCTGTGTACTGTATCTAACTGACCATATTACGAGGGAGGTAGATAAAGGTTATTTTTGTGGTATGGTCATGTTAGATTTACAGAAGGCCTTTGATACAGTTGACCATGGTATTTTGGTATGCAAATTAAAATCCATTGGTTTTAATGACTTAGCTGTCAGATGGGTGAGTTCTTATCTGAAGGATAGGAAGCAGGTGGTGGATATTGGAGGTACAATGTCTCAACCACAATGTATAGAATGTGGGGTTCCTCAAGGGAGTGTCTTGGGTCCAATTTTGTCCTTATATATATATATATATATATATATAAATAAATGACCTTAAGTCTGTATGTTCATGTGAACTTTTTTATATGCAGATGATTCAGCGTTATTGGTTTCACATAAAGATAAGAACATAGTTGAAAGAACCCTTAGTGTAGAATTATCAAATGTCAGTAGGTGGATGTTAGACAATAGGCTATCGCTTCACTTAGGGAAAACGGAAGCCATATTCTTTGGGTCAAAAATAAGATTGAAAAGATCTCCTGGTTTTAAGGTTTTAGTTGGAGATAATGAGATTAATGTAAAGGAATCAGTTAGTTACCTTGGATTGCCACTTGTCAGGAGTGGGCCAAGCGCAAAAGGTTATTACCAAGGTAAATCAAAGAGTACGTTTCTTGGACAGAATCTCAAGGTTTCTGGACAAGAAAGCGATGTAAACTCTGGCAAATGCTTTAATTCAGCCATATTTTGACTATGCATGTTGCTCTTGGTATAATGGTGTCTTAAAGCACCTGAAACATAGGCTTCAGATTGCTCAAAATGGGGCTATAAGGCTTATTTTGAACCTCCCCATGAGATCTCATCTTGATACTTCTCATTTTGAGACTATTGGGTGGTTAAAAGTAGAAGATCGAGTTTCTCAGATTCACCTGTGCATGGTACATAGGTCTGTGTATGGGGTTGTCCCTAAATATTTGGTTAATTATTTTAATAGAGTCAGAGATGTTCACAGCTACTCCACAAGGGCAGCCTTACTGATTTTGTACTTCCTAGAGTTAAGAGTAATTTAGGTAAAGAGTCCTTCATGTATGTAGCAACAAACTTGTGGATATATATATATATATATATATATGGATGTGATGATTGATGTTTGATCTGTTTTTCTTGTTTTTGTGGATGGAAATAAGCCCAAGGGCTTTATTGTGTTATCCTGACTTTTTTTTTTTTTCATGTTTTAATGTATGGTGTATCGTGTATTTTTTATTCAGCAAAAAAAAAAAGGGTCAAATCAAATCAATGTTAACTAAAACAATATCTATTATTGTTAAAAAAAACCACTTGAGTTACCTGAAATAAAATAAAATATATAAAACACTTATTTTATTCCATCTAGTTGCCAAGGCATCATTTCTCATTTTTATTTAATTTATTTAATCTCATTTTTTTTATCCATTATTATCTAAAGGATGTACTTAACTGAAACTAAAATAAACATTTATATTAAAAATGTATATTTAAAAAAATTATTAAAAAGAAAACTACTAAAAAATATTCCAGGTTAAAAAAAACTTTAGAGCTACATCACACTGGATGTTGATTTAGGGAGAAAATTAAATTAAATATTAAATATACATTTGAATGAGACCACCATATATAATATAGATTTTTTGACAGCATTAGTGAGGCAACATTATTTTCACATTTAAATGACATGCAAGGCAACATTTCTCATTTTTATTCATTTTAATTTGATGTACTTAACTAAAACTGAAATGGAAATGAATGCAATTTTATATTTTAAAAATTCTTAAACCTAAAACTAATAAAAATTACAGAAATGCACATCAAAAAGACTAAAGTTTTAACTAAAATTAAAATGCACAGTATAAAAATAAAATATAATTCAAAATATGCATGAAACCTCATTGCATTTGTCGGCACAGGTGGAGCAGATGAAGCATAAGGACGACCGCATCAAGCTGATGAACGAGATTCTCAACGGTATAAAGGTGCTGAAGCTCTACGCCTGGGAAGTGTCCTTCAAGGAGAAGATCCTGCAGATCCGGCAGAAGGAGCTGAATGTGCTGCGTAAGACGGCGTATCTCAGCGCTCTCTCCACCATGGCCTGGACCAGCGCACCCTTCATGGTAACTTATCGCTTTCTGTGTGGTTTCATGTGTGTCTGACGGAAATGCAAAGTGCTTATCTTTGATATGCCTAATGATGTGGTAGATCCCTATCTAGGCGTCGAGTTGCTGGCTCATGTTTCAAAAGTCCATCAGCCGATGTGATTAATAAGCTCAAAGTGCACACCAAACACGGCCCTTTGTTTCAGTTTTTTAGCACTGACTGAAGTCTAAGGGTCCTAACATACACCCGGCGCAATGCAGCGCAAAGCGCAGGTCAAGTGTTTTTGCAAGTTTCAGCATGATGCAGTTCTCATTTTCCCGTCCTGCGGTGCGTTGTTTAAATAGCAAATGCATTTGCGCCCATGGGCGTGCTGGTCTAAAAAAGAGGTGTGTTCAAGCACATTGTTGGTGTGTTGCTATTTTGAGGAACTGAAAATAGACTGCACCATTGACCAACTCAAACCTGGTCTAAAGTCAATGGCACAGTATTTTTTCTTGTTATTTAAAGAGTGCGTTAGTAATATGCGCCTCTGGGCAGGTCCACAACGAGCTTATTACACACACAGGAGCACACAAACATGCTAAATATAAAAAATTACAAGGTAAAAGATTATTATTGTGTAGACTACATAAATATAAAAATGCCTACATGTTATTATGGCTAGTCATTGTATGTATCAGAATTAGGCTACCTATTTGCTTGCACACGAGCAGATCCGTTTGCTCTCCGGAGACGCGTTCAGTTTTTGCGCTTGCAAATTCCGCCTGTAAATAGGGAATCCATGAGCACAACTCGCTCTTAAAGGGAATGGGAGATGAGATTGGTTTATTGCACATTACGCCCAAAAAACACCCATTACTCATTAAGAGAATAGGGACAACCCGTGTAGACCATGCGCCGGGCGCGCGACCGTTTCCCGTCGTTAAACTAGCAAAAGTGGATTCAGACACGCGCTGAGTGCACTTGCGCCGTGCGCTTTAGACCATGCACTTAGATCATTAAAATTGGGCCCTAAATCTGTCATGTTTGTGCTGTGATGTCCTTCAGGTGGCTATGACCACGTTTGCTGTGTTCGTGTCTGTGAAAAAGGAAAATGTCTTGGATGCAGAGAAGGCGTTTGTGTCTTTGTCTCTGTTCAACATCTTGAGGTTCCCGCTGAACATGCTTCCACAGGTCATCAGCAGCATCGTACAAGTGAGCCTCCGCTTCCTTAATATTTCAGAAATATTACAGCTTTAGAGATACATCACAGATGCCATTGATTAAAAAAAAATTATTTACATATACATATATGTGACTACCTTTTTCTGCTTTCCTGCCAGTATCTGTCACACAGAGCAGCAGAAGTTCTCAAAAATACAACTGTATATATAATATAACTGTATATATATATATATATATATATGTATGTATATGACACACACACATATATGTGACCCAGGACCACAAAACCAGTCTTAAGTGTCAATTTTTTTAAATTGAGATTTATACATGACTGCTTTTGTGCTCCAGGGTCAGTCACAGATGTATATACATGTAATTAAATGAAATTAAAATATATGTCATATGTTGTCAAAAAAGAGATTAAAGAGATTTTATTTAAAGATTTTAATTAAATATATATATATATATATATATATATATATATATATATATATATATATATATATATATATATATATATATATATATACACACATCTGGCAGACAAGCAGAAAATAAATAAATAATTATAAATTAAAAATTTTATAATTAATTAAAATAAGTATAAATTGATCAGGAAAGCTGAAAATAATTAATTTTGCCTCACTTTGAGAAAAAATTAAATATACATATATAAAAAAGTGAGTCAAAATTATTTTCTGCTTTTCTGTCAGCATCTGTCATAGAACTAAAGCAGAAAATAACTTTTCCTCAGTTTGAATAAACTGATTGGGGTTAGTCTATGTAGTAATTGCGTAATATTCCTGGAGTGAGATCAGCTTCATCATGTTTTGTGCTCCTACAGAATAAGCCGTTCTGTTCTGTTTCATGTCTGATTGTTTCTGTGTGTGATTGTTCGTCAGGCCAGCGTGTCTCTGAAACGCATCCAGAATTTCTTGAGTCACGATGAGCTCGATCCCGAGAGCGTGGACAGAAAAAATAACGCTTCAGGTAACAGAGCCGGGCTCTTGAAGTAGTGTCATGCTAAAACAATCAATCTCGACTCCAGTTTCTGCTCTCAAGCTCCTCTAATGATGAGTCATTGTGAAATCTCTGCTGTCTGCAAGTTTCCTTTCCTCCAAAATGAGTCGTTTAGATGACTCACGCTTTCTCTCCCGTCAGAATACGCCGTGAGTGTCGTAAACGGGAAATTCTCATGGGCCAAACAAGACCAAGCAGCTCTTGACAAGTAAGACTCATAAAACACCGTCTCTCATTCATCTTAATGTGTGCAGCTGATCTTATTTATGTACTTAGAAAAGATCACAACAGCAGATCTATTTACATATATGGTCTTCATGGACAACCTCCTGTTGCAAACATATGCTTATGTTTCTTTGATTCACGGTTAGAGTGAAGCCAAGTGTAATTTAAACAAAACACCCACTTTCATAGAGGCCTTTACTGCATATTAGCTGCGTTTCTATGCTGAAGCTGTTCTAGATTTATGCAGAACATCATTTATAGTCCTCTGAAATACATAAGACTTATTTTAGGATCACTTATTCATATTAATATAAGAGGCATTTTAGCCTGACACCTTTTGTTTCTAAGCGATTTTCACATACGTGTGGTTTTTAAATTTGATCCTTTAGAAAAAAGTGCAAATGTATCAATATTCATGTGAATATTGTGCATCTGTGTGTGATATTCATGTGAATATCACACACAGATATGTGTGTGTGCACAGTTATTGAAAGACGCGTTGTTGTCAAATAAAAAATAGAGCAAAAATAAAAACTTTATTTTAAATGGTGCCTTTAAAAGTTGCTTTCTCAAAGTGCTTTACAACAAATGCAAAACACAAGAAACAAGACAACACAAGATGTGAGGACAGAAGAATAAATTAAATATGACAAGAAATATATAACAGAAATAAATAAAACCACATATAAAAATCAAATAAAATAAAAATAATAATAAAAAACTAAATAAATCAAATAAAACAAGAACATATAAAATAAGAAAATAAATAAGCCAAATAAAATAAATATAAAAAGACAAAAAAATAAATAAATAAAATAATAAAAATAAAACAAACCAAAACTTATAACATTATAAATATAAAAAACTAAAATAGCTAATAAAATATCAAATAAGAAAATAATACAAAAAACAACAACAAAATAACCAAAATTGAATAGAATACAATAAATATAAAAAAATTAAATAATATGAAATTAAATAAAAAACAAAATAAGATAAAATATAAAACAAAAATACAAATAATAAAATGAAATAAAAATGTAAACTAAATAAACAAATAACAGAATTGAACCAGTAGTCAAGTAAAAGCTATCCTTAAGTAAGATGCTTTAAGACATTGAGTGATGAAGTGATTGATTAACAGCAGTGCTGACCCGTGTGATGTGTCGGCAGCATTAATGTGATGGTGCCGCAGGGCTCTCTGCTGGCGGTCGTGGGTCACGTGGGTTGTGGGAAGACGTCGCTCATATCCGCCCTGCTGGGAGAGATGGAGAAGCAGGAGGGTCAGATCTCCATACGGGTGTGTATTTCTTCTCCAGATCAGTCTTTATTAGGGTTTATCAGGAGAATGCTGTGTTTGATGCTCGTCTCCTCCTGTAGGGATCCGTGGCTTACGTACCGCAGCAGGCCTGGATCCAGAACGCCACGCTCAGAGACAACATCTTGTTCGGCAGACCGTACGTGGAGCAGAAGTACCGCTGCGTGCTGGAGGCCTGCGCTCTGACCCCTGACCTGGAAGTGCTTCCTGGAGGAGACCAGACTGAGATCGGAGAGAAGGTGCTGGATCTCAACGGCTGTGCATGACTTTTAAATAAGCTGGGCTGTCAGTTGAACGTGTTCATTTAATACAGTTAATTATATTAAAATACATTTTATAATATTTAATATTATTTAATAATATATTTTTTTAAATAACACATTTAATCATAATCATTTAATAGTTTTTTATTGGTATATTTTAATTAAATAGTGCTGTATGGTAACTAGGGCTGTCAGTTTAATATGTTCATTTAATACAATTAATTCTATAAAAATATATTTTATATAGTATTTAACACTTTATATATGTAAAAAACACATCTAAACATGACATACAAAGCATGTTTTTGGACTTTTCTCAACAGATATTCATTTATGCAATTATTTGCAATTATTTTGATTAATTAATCAGCATATCAAGTAATCATATTCAAATGTAACTGTTTGACAGACATTTTTTAGTACTGTATGTGTGTGCAGAACATTTTTTTTTTTTTTAAATATATAAAATAATGTTGCATGGTTATTAAAGCTGTTAGTTGAAAATGTTAATTTAATAGAATTAATCATATAAAAATATATTTTATTTAATATCCCATAGCATTAAATATTGTTTAGTAATATTTTAATAGAAATTAACACATTTAATCATGTGCCTTACACATATATAAGTTATATAAATATACATACACTGGTTATACACACACACACACAAACACACACACACACATATGTTTATACATATATAAACATATATAAATGGTTTTCTGAGTAGCTTATTCAATGCAAGTACAAAATACAAAGCATGATTTTGGGCTTTGGGTTTTTTCAGCATGTAATCATATACATGTGATTATTTGCAGTTAACTTTATTAATTAATAAGCACATCATGTAATTAATCATATTAAAATCTAACAAATTGGCAGCCCCAACTGTGTAATACAGTATTTTTGTAGTAATGGTTAGAATCTGTGTACAATTATATAAAACGATATGTTATAGAATTTAATAATATTTAATAATAATTTAAAAAGCATTGCAGTTAAGATGTGTGCAGTGCATTAACCTGATTTTAATTGTTATGTATGACTTTGTTGGTTTTCTTACCATCTGAGCTATTAAGACAATGCAGTTAGGCTTTGGACTTTTCTCAAGAGATATAAAAAAATATGTTTATAAAACTTAGTTGGAATCCTCAATTCTGATTGGTCAACAACTGTGTTTTTTGTTTTGATCACAATAAAGCACGACTATTACTGTTTCACTCAGTGGTGCAAGACCCTTAGCAACCATCCTTAGCAACATGTTACATGTATTATGTATTTCAGACAAATTAACTGTTATTGATTTAATGAATTATGAGTAACCCCTGCTGGCGTTATGTTGCGTCTTTCATCTTTTATTTTGAGACCCTTCCCCTTCAAAGAAACTCTTCTCGTGCGGGAGAAACTTTAATTTGTGCGTTTATCTGTATGGAAGCCCACAGTTTCCAAAGTGAGGAGGCAATATTAGCATATTTATTAGTTTTCTGTTTCAGGTATGGTTCTGTATGTCCTTATTTCCATCAGGTTACACTGTAGTGACGCTTGCAAACTCGCGCTGTGTCACGATTCACAAATCAGTCTGTTTTAAACTAAAAGACCGAAAATGGACGTTTTCTCATACTGAAAGATAAGCAGATGTATGTGTGCCATTTTGACAGCCCTATGGTGTAATAACCGCTTTATAAAAGCTATAAGGTGTAACTCTAGGCTTACTGTATTGTGAATAACTTCCTAACAACGCCCTTCAGCTGTGACTTATTCACAGTACAGCACGGCCTCTGGTACCTTATTGCTTTCAAATCTGTTTATGTGCGGTGTCATGTAATGTGGTTATCAGCATGTCATGTCAATGGTGTGTGTGCAGGGCATCAATCTGTCCGGTGGTCAGCGGCAGAGAGTGAGTTTGGCCAGAGCGCTGTACAGTGAAGCGGACGTCTATCTGCTGGACGATCCTCTGTCCGCCGTTGACGCTCACGTCGCCAAACACATCTTTGACAAAGTCATCGGGCCTGAAGGAGCCCTCAAGGAAAAGGTATGTGCATGATTATTTCCGAGCCTGTTCCCTGACAATAATATGGGTGAACTAACAGTGGTCAGGACAATGGTCTCACATGTGATGAGCTCTCGTCCGTCACAGTCGGGCTGTAATGTGATTTAGCAGATCAGGGTAAAGCGATGTGCTGTTCCTCTTCCAGACACGGATACTGGTGACCCACGGGATCAGCTTCCTGCCGCAGGTGCACAATATCCTGGTGATGGTGGACGGACGCGTGTCAGAAATGGGCTCCTACCAGGATCTGCTCAAGCAGAATGGAGCTTTTGCAGAGTTCCTCAGAAACTACTCTCTCGAGGATATCATCGAAGAAGATGAAGTCACCAGTACATAAGATAATTATTCATTATTTATTATACATATTATATAAATATTTATTTTAGTTAGAAAAAAAAAATATATATATATATATATATGTAATATAAAATTATATATATAAATTGTATGTAATGCAATGTAATTTAATTAAATAATTATTAAATATTTAATTATTCATATTTCAATTTATTTAGTTGTAATATATTAACTAGTTTTTATCATTTGTACATTTATATATAATTATTTTCATTTGTAATACATATGTAATATTTGTTATTCATATATTTAAATAGTATTTATTTGTTTATAATACATTAAATGTTTATAATTATTATATTGATATATTTTTCATTTATAGTGCATATTATGGAATATTTGTTATTCATATATTTACATTATTTCGAGTATTTATTTGTTTAGAATACATATTAATAAATAATAACTTCTTTGTTTGTTGGTTGCATATTTATTTATTTACACATTATTCATTAAAATTATTCATATTAAGAAATACATTTTATGATTTTTTTCAATTATTTATACAATTATTTATTACTATCACTATTATACATTCACTTTGACACAATGGTTTTTCGGTTTTGTTAGTTGACAAAGATATTTCTAAATAAATATGTATTTTTATTCATAATACATATTATTTATATATCCATACTTGCTTGCAATACATATTATGAAATGTTTATTATTAAATAGATTTTTATTCATAATTTATAATGAAATAATTATTTATAATAATATTCCAATGTTATAAAATATTAATCATCTGTAACTATATATATATATATATATATATATATATATATATATATATATATATATATATATATTTATTATTATATTTTTTTCATTTGTTCATAATATATTTATGATACATTATTTCTTTAGTCTTGGTCTTACACTGTTTTTCTGACTTTGACTCCTGATGGTTTTTCAGTTGCACTGGTTGATGATGAGGAGGAGGAGTTTCCTGAAGATGCTCTCAGTAATCACACAGATATGGTGGATAACGAGCCTGTAGTCAACGAGGCGCGCAGACAGTTCATGAGGTACACATGCATTTTTAATGCCTCTCGCTCTGCCAGTGGCTTTGGCTTTATGACTTCTGCTTTTACAAGCACTTCTCCTGATGACAAATTTGGCTCTCGGCAAACACTGCTTTTATTTTTCAGTGACTTCGTGGTATACAATGCAATTTATTTGCATGTTGTATTTCCAGTTAAAAACCACTTAATAGCCCATTCAGTGGAATATACAGAAGACATTTGGATGCTACTGAACTGCTATATTTATTCCTATTTGAATGTTTATAAATAAGCATCATCTTATAGATGCATGCATGTTACAGGATTAATAAAGTTGGTTTAAATAATAAAAAATTTACTAAATTACACTTGCCTTCCATAGTACTATGTGTAAAATAAAAAAATAGTGTTGTGATATGAATTAAAAATTGAGGTCGATGATGATCTTCAGGGGTTTATATATTTATTAGTGCTGCCAAGCGATTAATCGCATCCAAAATAAAAGTTTTTGATTACATAATATATATATGTGTGTACTTTGTATATTTATTATGTATGTATAAATATACGCACATACAATATATATTTTGAAAATACGTACATGTATATATTTATATTCATATAATTTATAATATAAATGTAAATATATTTGATATTTAAACATAACATTTTTCTGAAATATATACATGCATGTGTGTGTATTTATATATGCATAATCAATTTACACAGTATACACACATATGTACTCAAAAACGTTTAATTTGGATGCGATTAATCACTTGGCAGCACTAATAAATATCCAAAATAATCATCTGAAAATCTCATTTCCATCAGTATGAATGCATGGGTGTTTGAGTTCGGATGTCCCATCGGTCTGTGCGTCTCTTCTGTCTGTTGTAGGCAGATGAGCATCATGTCTAATGATCCGGAGAACCCGAAGAAAATGTCCCGCCGGCGGCGCTGCAGCGAGAGGAAGCACCCAGAGTCTCCGACCGAGAAGAAGGAGCTGAAGGTGGAGAAACTCATCCAGGCTGAGACGGCTGAGACCGGACGGGTTCGTAACTCCAGACTGCCCTCGTGTGGAGGACGAGAGCCGAACAAACACACAACACACAACTCTACCTGACTATAATGCCACATTAAACTAAGTTTTGTAATTAATTATCCCTCACATACAGTATGAAGTATTATACATTTTAGGTAAATTATTATGTCTAACATCTTAAAGCTAAAGCTAACAGAGCAGGAAAGTAGCTAGATTTAAATACTTCAGATGTCTCACATTCAACTGTGCTGTCCCAGTTATTAAAAAAATAAACTCAAAAATACACCTAAATATGACATTTATAGCACCCATTCTGACAGATATTTTAATTGATAATTTAAGATTGAATTTTTTTATTTTCTTTTGCGGTAAAAACAAAAGGCCCATATTATAAAGTATTTATTGCAAGAAAAAAAAAAAAATAATTAAACAAAAAATGACTAGTACCCATCCTGACGTTTTTTTTTTTCATCAATTTTCTCTTTGTTCATTTCTCCTTTTTCAAAGAAAAAAGTAAAGTCCCATATTATAAAATATTTATTGCATGAAAAACATTCAAAATGTACAGTGCCCACCCTGACAGATTTCTTTTTTCAATTTAAATTTTTGTCTTTTTGCAATAAAATTACCAAATCCTCATATTATAAAATATTTATTGCAAGAAAAAAATTTTAACATTAAAAAAAATGTATAAAATGTTTTGCTTTAAAATAATTAAAAATAATAATAATTAAAATACTAATTTAAATACACTTAAAATTTTATTGTAAGACAGATTTTTCTCAGTTTAAATTCTCAATTTTTAATATCATGAATTTAGTTTTTGTTAATTTCCCTTTTTTATGCTATGAAGTAACCAGAGCCCCATATAAAAAATAATAGACATTAATACAATTTATAGGACCCATCCATAGATTTTATTTAAATTAAAATTTTCCCTCATTGTATAAAATATTTATTGTAAGAAAAACAAAATAGACATAAAAAATATAGTTGAAATTTATTTCAATTTTAATTTCCTGAATTTTATCTTTATTTATTCCCCTTTTTAATGCTATGAAATAACCAAAGCACCATATGTGACCCTGGACCACCGAACCAGTCTTAAGTGTCAGTTTTTCAAAATTGAGATTTTAAGGATAAATTAGGATCAGACAATATTTGGCTGAGATACGACTATTTGAAAATCTAGAATCTGAGGGTGCAAAAAAAATTTAATATTGAGAAAATTGCCTTTTAAAGTTGTCCAAATGAAGTTCTTAGCAATGCATATTACTAATCAAAAAATATGTTTTGATATATTTACAGTAAGAAATTTACAAAATATCTTCATGGAACATGATCTTTACTTAATGTCTTAATTATTTTGGCATAAAAGAAAAATGTATAATATTGACCCGTACGATGTATTGTTGGCTATTGCTACAAATATACCCCAGCGACTTAAGACTGCTTTTGTGCTCCAGGGACACATATAACAAAATATTTCTTGTAAGAATTTTTTTTATTTAAACACACTCACACACACACACACACACACGTATATATATTTATATATATATATATATATAGAGAGAGAGAGAGAGAGAGTATAAATCCTGACAGATTGCAAAAAATTGCATAAAGCAGGGTTTTGAATCGTATTTCGAGTTGTCCTAAATTTTAGTAATAGGGAAAATAAAAAATTAGCTAACAGCTAGTAATAAATACAATATCTAGTTTGACATACTCAGCATATTCTGAATATTATGCACTTGCTTGGACTCTTTTAGAGTGTTTTCTCCTGATGTCTGTGTTTCAGGTGAAGTTTAAGGTGTATTGGGAGTATGCGAAAGCCATAGGGCCGTTCCTGTCTCTCTTCATCTGTTTCCTGTACGGCTGTCAGAGCGCCGCCGCCATCGGAGCAAACTTCTGGCTGAGCGAATGGACGAATGACGCACAGCACAACCAGACGCAGGACAAAGTGCCCATGAGGGTGGGGGTGTACTCTGCACTGGGCATTTCACAAGGTACGGTCAGATACTCTGAGTGCAGACATGCTGATGCTAATCTATCGAGTCTCGTCTGATTCTGTTATTTAACCAACCACAGAAATACTGACTGAACACCTGGTCATATTTCATTCACATCCACCGTAAAGGCACAGTTCACCCAAAAATCAAAACAGTTTTGCTATTTGCTCTTTAGAATGTCGTTCCAAACCCATATGCTGCTTCACTGGAAGATAAAAGGAGAAATTATGAAGATTCACTCGCTTCTGTTAAAGTGACCATGTCTGTAAAACTTCAAAAACAGCATAAAACTCTTCTTAAGCATAAAGAAAAGACAGAACTTCCTCAAAATCTGTTATTCTCCAGACTGTATGCCAAGGTCAAGAAATCTTGTAAAATAGTAAATGATATGAATTATGTTGTAATTATATTGATTTATAATATATACAATTATGCATTTATTATAATTATAATTAAATGTAATATTAAAATGTTATTAATAGTGAACTTTTTATTACAAAAAGGCAAGGTTAGTTCAGGTTGTAAAATCTTGTGTGGTGCAACTCCACAAAAATATATTTATGAATTAGTAATTACTGTAATATTAATTAATTCATAATATTTGCAAGAAGAAATACATTTTCTTTTAATATATTTTAAAATGTATTAATGTGCACACTCACCTGTCAGGAAAATGTGGTATTTACCTATTGGTTACACCAAATGACATTTAAATTGAAATGCTATGGTCAAAGAATAAAAATAATAAAAACTTGCTGAGTTTTTTATTTTATTTTAATTTTATGAATTTTGTCTTAGATGTTAACTTTAGTTTTCCTAAAAAAAATAACCAAATGTTGGTACAAAATACATGGTTTTGAATTTGAACTGCATTTAGACCAACATTTTGTCAATGAAAGCTGTCAAAATCATGTGAAACTAATGTGAAAACAAAGAGTGCATTGCAAGAATTAATTGTTACTGAAAACTATGATCAATATAAAAACTATGAAAATATTCCCTGACAACCTTTTTTCCATGAGTAGGACGAGACTAGCATCATTATTTATTTATTAACATGTAATATCGTTGAAAAAAAAAAAAGACGAGACTAAAATACAGTTTAAAAAATAAAAACTCTCTATATCCAAAATGTGTTTGACTGATTGGGGTTGCCAGATGAGTTTAAATCCCACATCAGATCTACTCTCTTGAAAGGACACATTTCCTCGTTATAGCAGGATGGATTCTGATTGGCTGTCACTGTTTTTATCGTTCATCAGCTGGAAAAAATCGATTCTAACGATATTGTTTCTCTGTGCCTTTGTAGTTATAGCTGTGGTGTGAACTATTCTTTAATACTGAGAATGATTTTTAGAACTATATCTTTATCGTTATCATGCTTGGTGTGAACGGGCCTTAAAGAAACACTCCCCTTTTTTTGAAAATAGGCTAATTTTCCAACTCCCCAAGAGTTAAACAGTTGAGTTTTTGAATCCATTCAGCCGATCTCCGGGTCTGGCGGTAGCACTTTTAGCGTAGCTTAGCATAGATCATTGAATCGGATTAGACCATTAGCATTGCGCACAAAAATGACTAAAGAGTTTCGATAATTTTCCTATTTAAAGCTTGACTCTTCTGTAGTTACATCATGTACTAAGATTGACGGAAAATGAAAAGTTGTGATTTTCTAGGCCGATACGGCTAAGAACTATACTCTCATTCCGGCGTAATAATCACGAAACTTTGCTGCCGTACCCTGAGTGCAGCAGGCGCAGTGATATTACGCAGCACCTGAAAGAAGTTTTCAGCTATATCATAACTAGTTACCTAGCTGGGAACTACTTTCAGGCGCAAAGAAAACCGCAACTTTTCATTTTCCGTCAGTCTCAATCAGATTCAAAGATCTATGCTAAGCTACGCTAAAAGTGCTACCACCAGACCCGGAGATCGGCTGAATGGATTCAAAAACTGTAAAACTCAACTCTTTATCTCTTGGGGTTTAGCTCTATTTTCAAAAAAAATGGAGTGTTCCTTTAAAACAGACATTTGACACAGGACTGAGACTAAATTAAATAACAGTTGACAAAATGAATAACCAATAGCAAAAACTAAAAAAGAGGTGTTTTTATCCTCTATTGTGAACACATTGAATCCACTGAATACAGCTTTATTGCTCGATCGATCTTGTCATTTATACGGAAAAGAGCTGCGTTAAGATTCCTCGTAGTTTCTCTGAAGTCGAGTGCTCTCATGCACCTGTTGTTTTTGTGTGAACTCGGCCCGTGTGTGTATTTGTGGTGAGGACAGTGCTCTCGTTTGACTCCTGCTCTGTAGCTCTCCCGTATCCCACAATCCCCTGCAGGTGTGTGTAGTGTAGTGACTCTGTGCCCCTCCTCTGGTCTCTCTAACACAGGCTTCCTGGTAATGTTTTCCTCCTTTACTCTGGCTCTGGGGAAAATCCAGGCCGCACGCAAGCTGCATCAGACCCTGCTGGACAACAAATTTCACACGCCCCAGGCTTTCTTTGACACCACCCCCATAGGCCGGATCATCAACCGCTTCTCCAAGGACATTTACGTGATCGATGAGGTCCTCCCATCCACCGTCCTCATGTTCCTGGGCACCTTCTTTGCCTCTCTGTCCACCATGATTGTTATCATTTGCAGTACGCCCATATTTGCGGTGGTCATTGTCCCTCTGGCTTTGATTTACATCTTTGTGCAGGTATTTTTCCCCTTTTTTGCAGCTGTACCCCGATTCTGGATGAAAGCGGGATAACGTTTGCATTTCAGTTCCCTTTCGAGGAGTATTTGAGTGTGTGCTTTCCAGCATATGGTACAGAGACGTCAGAGTCAGTCTGTGTAACCTGTGTGATTTCTTCCTCTATACTTCCTCTATGTCTATATGGCTTTGTTCAAACAGCGGGGAAAAAATCTGATTTCTTAGTTGTTGTTTTTGTTTTTACATTTCCATTTATTCTATATTCTGTCAATTAGGACACACAAAGTGTGCATTATTTCTCTACAGCTGTCATTTTTGCTCATACACGAAACATTCAAACGTTTTATTAAACATTCAACTGCTTTTAATGCAAGTAAACAATGATTTAAAATTCTTGAGCACTTTAATACTTTTAATAAGATCCTTCCAAAACATATTTGTGAATTTTCATATGTAAATTTAATACATCTTGTGTAATTTTGTTTATGTTTTACATTTTCTGTCTTAATTACATTTTTAGAGAAGCAACTTAACATAAAATGTAAAGTTTTAGTTAAGCGTGAAACAAGAAAAATCATCTGTCAATGGGGAGTTAAATAAACTAGATTTAACTTTGAATTAAGTTTATTTTTCTAACCTTTAATGATTATTATAATTTATATATATTTTGTAATAATAAAAATATTATTATTATATGATTAACTAACTTATATTTAGCTATAATTTATAATCTGTCAGTGATGGTAAAAAAAAGTATATTAAATTAAGATTATTTTTCTGACCCCATTGGCTATTTTTTTCTTTTTATATATATATTTTTTCTTGTGTTAAGCTTAAACTTCGATTTTATTTTGAAAATGCATCAAAATGAATTGTTTTCTACATTTTTCTATGTAAATGTATCTTGAATTAAGACTTTGTATCTTTATTTAATCATTTTTTTATATTTGTTGTGGAAAACAAATAAGAAAATAATTTTTTGCAGTCTTCTGTATGTAGTAAACAGTAAATTAAAAAACAGTTTTAGAAGCATTTTATGCACAACCGTGTCTGAACACACAGATCTGATGTTATCACATGCAGACGCTCTGTCCTAAAGATCAGATTTTCACGTGGTGTGAGCAAAGCCATGTCTTGTGTCTTGTGTGTCTTATCTCCCGGTGTGTGCAAGAGCTTGTTTCCTGTTCCTCCCTCAGCGCCCGCTGCCCACTTCCTGCTTTGACTTCTGCTGTTTGCTTTCACAATCACACCCATTCATGAGCACAAACCATCACACAAACGCACACATGCACACAGGGACTCTGGGAGTGTCTGTCCGTCTCTGGATCCTCGTGCTTCACCAGCACCCTCTGCTGATCATCAAACACATCCACACTTCTCCAGGCAATTCATCACGAGTTACTAAGGGTTCATGTATGCTGTCTGTATATGAGAGCAATGCTTTAGTTGAGTTATTGAGTAATCTAATGATTATCTAGTTCTTAGTTAATAATCCAAAGGAGGTTGTCTCCGTGGAACATTTGAATTTTTCAGTGTTCTTTGATGAACAGAAAGTTCAGAAGAACGGCAAAAAGAAATCTTGTCACAAAAAAATGCAGCCTAGATAATCAAAAGTATGCATTTCTTTCTTACCGACCCCAAACTTTTGAACAGATTTTCATCTAAGCTACATTCAAATGTGAATGTTATAGTCATTTGAATGCTGAATTTCTCACAAGCACAACAGAAACACACAACCACAGAGAAAGCAGTTTTCTGACTTCCACACGAGTCTGTTTCTCTCCTAGATGAGCGGACACGGTGCCGGCCTCTGTCAGTATTTCTCACACACACACACACACACACACACACACACACACACACACACACACACACACTGTCTGAAGTGCTTGTCTGAAGCAGCTGTGAGCGAGCAAGGGCCGACTAACCCGTGTGCTGCCCTTCAACAGGTGCGCTGATTCTGGCCAACTGTTTACTGTGTCGGGCGTACAGCATGCTGAAGGCGGCCCACGCGACGCACCTCCACATGCTCCATGCCATTCTGAGGGCCCCGCAGGCCTTTTTCGAGGCCACACCCTCTGGGCGGGTCTTGAACCGCTTCAGCAAAGACGTGGACACAATAGACTCTGTCATTCCAGAAAATATTGATATCTGGATGCGCACTTTCTGGTACACAGTAAATGTGCTGATCGTATGCTCTGCCCTCACCCCTATGTTCCTCATAGTCATAGTGCCGTTAATGCTGTTCTATTGGTGGGTCCAGGTAAATAGGAACAATCTGCTAACTCATTAATACAGCATGCTAACATGTGTTGTTGTTGTTATGTTCTAGCTGCATTATCACTGTCGTAGTGTTGTAGTTTGACACCGTGTGGTTTGGTCATTCGGTTGTAGCGCGCTCAGGGAGTCGAGACTCTGATCTGTTCTTTACCGAACGCAGTATACCACAAATCCTTGCGTTTTACTTTTAGCTAATATTGTACATTATATTAACAGTACAATCATTTGAGTCAAAAGTGTTCTTTTGTATTATTATTATTATATAATTTACTAAGATTTATTATTGCTATTATTAAGAATATAAAAAAAATTAAAATATTTTGTCAAATGAAATAATACGGCTGCTGCTAATTATAGTAAGGATGATAATTATTATTACTGATTAAATTATTGCAGTCGGTAATTACTATTATATTATTATTTACTGTTATTACAATCATTATTATTATTTTAAAATAATAAATTATTACAATAATTTGTTAAATGATATACTATTAATACTAGTACTAGAAATTATAATAATAATTAATTTTAGGATATAATTTAAAACATTATTATTAACTGTAATAGTAATAATACATTTTTGTAATAAGTAATTTATCAAGTTATATAATATTGATACTACTGCTAGTATTAATTAGATTTATTACTATATTGTTTACTAAATTATTATTAGTAGTAAATTATTGTATTAAATGATTTAATGCTGCTGCTACTAGTACTATTACTAATTATTATTATTATTATATAATTAAATTAAATGTTGCAGTAAATTATCATTATGATTAATATAATCAATGTTCAAAGTAATAGTAAAAAAAATTGTTATTACTAAATTATGGCAACAATGTATGATTATTAATATTTATTTTATTAAAGTGTATATGAATTTCTTAGTACTTTGGCATATAGTAAACAGTATGTTCCCTGTAGCAAACTTCATATACCATATTATCAATAATAATATGAGAATGATCAGTTATTTTGAAAAGTAATAAAGGCAGGTAAAGAACAGTCTTTTACTAGAGTCAGCTTTGCAGGAGTAGAAGTTAATTCATTTGTCTTCTACTGAAAGTGGTTTTGAAGTGTTTTACTGTCTCTCATCACTTCATCAGCCTAATCTCCATTCACATTACACAAGCATTTACTGTGTGCTCCTCTAACTCTAACAGTGTAGCGTGTAGCTGTCAGTACTAATGCTAGCGCACGTAACAGACAGGACTTTTAACTTGTACTGTAGTTATTTTAATGAAAGAACTGGGGATGTGAGGGTGCAATAAGAGTCATGAGTAAGAAGTGGATTTGGTGTCCTGGTGTTAAAGGAATAATTCAGACAAAGATGATAATGTGCTCACCCTCAGACCATCCAAAATATAGATGAGTGTGTTTCTTCATCAGGTTTGGAGAAATGTATCATTGCATCACTTGCTCAGCAATGAATGCTCTGCAGTGAATGGGTGCCGTCAGAATGAGAGTCCAAACAGCTGATAAAAACATCACAATAATCCACACCACTCCAGTCCTTTGGATAATGTCTTATAAAGCCAAAAGTTGCGTGTTTGTAAGAAACAAATACAATAATAATTTAGTTTTAACTAAAATACGAGTCTATAATCAATAATAACACTTCATCCAGTGAAAAAGTGGTCTGGTCTGAATCAGGAGAGAAATCTGACACTGTTTACAAGCTAAAACAGTTGTAAATAAATATGTGAGGGGATTATGAAGTGAGAGACAACAGGAGATGGACTTTTTCACTGGAGGAAGCATTATAATGGATTAGGGACTACTATTTTATATAAAACTTTTAAAAAAAAATAGCTACTCTTAATGAAGCATTTATTTCTTACAAACACACAGCTTTTGCCTTCTCCAGATGTTAACTGATGGACTGGAGTGGTGTGGATTATTGTGATGTTTTTATCAGCTGTTTGGACTCTCATTCTGACGGCACCCATTCACTGCAGAGCATCCATTGCTGAGCAATACTACATTTCTCCAAATCTGATGAAGAAACTAACTTGGAAGGCCTGAGGGTGAGCACATTTTCAATGAATTTCAATTTTTGGGTGAACTGTTCCTTTACGTTGTTAGTAGCCTAAATATTAGTAATAAGTTAGTGTTAAATTCTGCTTAACCAGATCAGATCCTAATTACAAGTGGATGAAAGAAAAACAGCATTACGGTGATAACAAAAATAGCTTGTAACCTCTGATACTGTATAACAATGATGTTTTTTAAGATGTTTATGGGCCTTTGGTGTCATTTCATTAGGCCTGAACAGCAGTTTTGGTCTAGTCACTCTACTGTGATTCTCAACATATTTTAGGTACTAAAATTCCAATCTCGGTCTTGCATCCCTCCTGATTGTCTTTTACACATACAAATAAAATTACACATACGGTCTCTCTTTTGCGCATTGCTTAGGCTTTGCATGGCGCAAACTGGCTTTCTATATTTTCTGTGCGATGACTAAGCAAATCACTTTCTGCATGCAAAATATCAAATGCATTCTTTTAAATTCTCATTGATTTCATTATATACACAAACTCAGGAATGCACAAAGCCAAACCAAGCAACATTATGATTCCATTTATATTTGATCCCTTAATGTGAACATTGTTTTGAAATATTTGATTGTTGAAAGTAATTCATATCATGTATTCTGAAAAATGGGTTGATAGCTGATTAAAAGTGAGGATTCTAGAAACTAAATTCAATCGTTAATTAAAAATTAGACATTATGGTTTGTCTGAACGAAGGAATGTTTGGATTATCTAGAATCACATACAGTTTATTAAAGGTAGCAGTATTTGATATTTGGAAGAATTTTGATTAACGTATTCAGATTTTAACTTTTTAAAAGACTTTATGTATAAAGGACGCATCAAAGTTATCAAAACATTTCTATTTCAAATAAATGCTGTTCTTTTGAACTTTCGATTCATTAAAGAATCCTGAAAATTAAAATTAAAAAACTGTTTTCAACATTGATAATAATCAGAAATGTTTCTTGAGCAGCCAATCAGCATATTAGAATGATTTCTGAAGATCATGCGACACTGAAGACTATTTTTTATCAAATAAATGCAGCCTTGTAGTCTTCTGTCAAAAACTGACCCCAAACTGTATTGTGCATGAGACAAAAGAGTAGTTACCATTAATATTTGCATTGAAGGACAAATCGAAAATTATTATATAGAAGCTTTTGGCCACCATACATTTTTTTTTGGACATTTTCTCTTGTTAAAATTGATTTAATAAATGAGTTAGTAGCAAACTGACTAAACATTCCTATAGAGTTCAGACAAACCGGCAATATTAAGTCATTGTGCTTGATTGGAATGCAGTTCCTTTTAAAGCATCATTTTAAAGTCTTAATTGAAAAGACTTGCTCAGAAAAAGCAAGAACATCAGCAGAAAGTTGCATGTTGTCAAATGATAAGACCAGAGTTTTCTGAATCCTTGCTCATTTGTACTGTATATTTATGAATATTTCGTGTTTTATGCTATACATATGATGTTGTTGTGTTGTTCTCTGTTGTTGTAATAGCAGATTGTTTATTTCTCTCCCTGATTTACTCTGTAGAGATTTTATGTAGCCACGTCTCGGCAGCTTAAGAGGCTGGAGTCTGTCAGTAGGTCTCCTATATATTCTCATTTTTCGGAGACCATCACAGGCACTAGCGTGATCCGCGCCTACGGGCGAAACGTTGCCTTTGTTCTCATGAGCGATATGAAAGTGGATGAGAACCAAAAGAGTTACTACCCTGGTATTGTTTCCAACAGGTAGGTTTGGTCTCGCTCTCGTTTGGATGCATGCATTTCCTCATTCTTTAGCGTCTGCTTCACTTGCTTTTTTCGGGAAATGTCTTTCTGAATTCAGTTTCGAGCATCTCTCCGTTGTGTGAGTTGTAACGGTGTTGTGTTCGGATGCACACAGGTGGCTGGGGGTTCGCATCGAGTTTATCGGCAATTGCATTGTGCTGTTTGCTGCTCTGTTTGCTGTGATTGGGAAGGAGAATCTGAACCCCGGATTGGTCGGTCTGTCCGTGTCATATGCTCTACAGGTAAAATCACACTCGTTATGTACCGTATAATCATGTGTGCAATCAAGTTAACGTACCTTTAGATGAGTAAAAGATTGAACTGCTTAAATCATAATGCTTTTATTATAACTGCATCAGTGAAATATTTACATTTGCACTGGACCAGTACAAAGTTTGAATTAAAGATTGCTTTTTAATGTAAAAAAAAAAAAAAAAAAGTATCTTCTGCTTACTAAAGCCACGTTTATTTGGTCAAAAATACAGTACAAAATGTGAAATTATATTATTATAATTCAAAATAACTTTTCTGTGTGAATAAATGTAATTTATTGCTGTGATGCACAGCTGAATTTTCAGCATTATTACTTCAGAAATCAGGCTGATTTGCTGCTGATTTGGTCAATTTTTAATAATGGTTCTTATTTGCATTATTTAAAAGTGCATTTATTTGAAGTTGAAATATTCTTTAGCTGTCACTTTTGATCAATTTAATGCATCCTTGCTGAATAAAAGTATTTTTACAATTTTGTTTATCTTACCCTAAATGTTTGAATGCTAGTGTAGAATCAGAAATGTTTCTTTGTGCAGCAAATCAGCATATTAGAATGATTTCTGAAGTAATGATGCTGAAAACTCTGCTTTGATCAAAGGAATAAATGACATTTTACAATATATTCACATAGAAAACAGCTATTAGTTTTTACTGTATTTTTGATCAAATAAATGCAGCCTGGGTGAGCAGAAGAACATCAAAAACACAAAAAACTAACTTTTGACTGGTAGTGTATGCATTTAGCAAATTCTTTTATCCAGTGCAACTTGAAATAGAGGAACATAAGCAATTCAGCACAGAGCCAACAATATTCACAAGACACAATGCCACGCTTATTATAAAGCTAGATTATGAAAAAGCTAGAGTAGAGGAGAAATGCAATGGTTTTTGTGCAAATAAAATCTGCATCAACAATTGTTATTTCTTTCTGAATAGGTCACAATGTCCCTGAACTGGATGGTGAGGATGACCTCTGACCTCGAGAGCAACATAGTAGCAGTGGAGAGAGTGAAGGAGTATTCAGAGACGCAGACTGAGGTACACACACAGTAGAATATAATCCACCGTCATCATATAATCATTTTCTTAGGGTTAAGAAATAATTTGCATGAGCAAGACTTTGAATATCAGTATTAAATCTGGTCCACTTTGCAGTTTATTCTGCACACAGACTGCTCAATAAGCAGCAAGAGTTCATTGTAAATCACTGAAATCGAACCCGTAGGCTCCGTGGATAGTGGAGGACAAGCAGCCTCCTCCAGACTGGCCTCTGAAGGGAAACGTGGATTTCATAGACTACAGCGTGAGGTATCGCGAGGGACTGGACCTGGTGCTGAGGAACATCTCGCTGAAGGTCAAAGGAGGAGAGAAGGTGAGGAGCGTCATCATAGTGTTGCTCTCGTTGACCTGCTCTAGATCACACATTCACAGCACAGAAACATTCTTCTCATGTTAAAAGGCACAATGGTGTATTATTATCATTATCGTGTGATTTTTTTTTTTTTTTCATATCACAGTTATTGCTAAAGCCTTCACACATCTATGAAGAGGAACATTAAAGAATCGGAACATTTGCAAATATTCGCCATCATTTTATGGAATTTTTTTAATGGTTTTATGAATTTTTAGTGTATATCTCATAATTTTGACCGTTTTCTCAGAATTGCACATTTATATCTTGCCATTTTGAGTTTATATCTCATAATTATGACTTTTTTCTCAGAATTGCACATTTTTGGAGTCTATATCTCACAATCATGATCATTTTCTCAGAATAGCGCATTTATATCTTGCCATTTTAACAGCTCAGCAGTAAGTATTTTATATGCTAGCGATGGCAGGGCAGCAGTTTAATTCAAATTTGGATTATTTTATATTTACAGTATTCAAATATATATCTAATATTCTCATAATTATGACCACTTTCTCAGAATTGCGCATTTATACAGTATCTTGCAATTTTGAGTTTATATCTCATAATTTTGATCATTTTGTCAGAATAGCACATTTATATCGAGTTTATTTCTCATAATTTTGACCGTTTTCTCAGAATTGCGCATTTATATCTTGCAATTTTGAGTTTATATCTCATAATTATGACTTATTTCTCAGAAATGCACATTTATTCCTGGGAATTTTTAGTGTATATCTCATAATTTTGACCGTTTTCTCAGAATTGCACATTTATATCTAGCAATTTTGAGTCTATATCTCATAATTATGATCATTTTGTCAGAATAGAACATTTATATCGAGTTTATTTCTCATAATTTTGACCATTTTCTCAGAAATACACATTTATATCTAGCAATTTTGAGTCTATATCTCATAATTATGATCATTTTGTCAGAATAGAACATTTATATCGAGTTTATTTCTCATAATTTTGACCATTTTCTCAGAAATACACATTTATATCTAGCAATTTTGAGTTTATATCTCATAATTATGATCATTTTCTCAGAATAGCGCATTTATATCTTGCAATTTTGAGTTTATATCTCATAATTATGACCCTTTTCTCAGAAATGCACATTTATTCCTGGGAATGTTTAGTGTATATCTCATAATTTTGACAGTTTTCTCAGAATTGCACATTTATATCTAGCAATTTTGAGTTTATATCTCATAATTATGACTTTTTCTCAAATGCGCATTTATATCTTGCAATTTTAACAGCTCAACAGTAAGTATTTTATATGCTAGCGATGGCAGGACAGCAGTTTAATTCAAATTTTGATTATTATATTTGATTATGATATATTATATTATGTGATATTATATTTACAGTATTTAAATATATATATATAATATTCTCATAATTATGATCATTTTCTCAGAATAGCACGTTTATATAATATTGAATCTTAAGTACTGTTGGGCATCCCTTCTTCTCCATGACAAGCGGCCGTCAGAAACAGAAAATGTTTTATTTCCAGGGAAACTGCATTATTTCTGCGTTCCTTTATGCAGCACATAAGCAGTGGTGTGGAATTTAACCAGCTGATGAAAATACAGCATTCTAAGAATCGAAATAATAATTCACAATAAGGTGTCTAGAATGATTGTGTGTATTTTAAAGTGCCTGTACGATGCTGTGAGTTCGTAACCGGTGGCGTGTCGCTCTTCAGGTCGGTATCGTCGGACGGACAGGGGCTGGAAAGTCCTCCATGACTCTGTGTCTGTTCCGTCTGCTGGAGGCGGCGGATGGAGAGATCGTGATCGACGAGGTGAAGATCTCTGAGATCGGCCTTCACGACCTCCGCTCCAAACTCACCATCATCCCTCAGGTGGGTCTTTTGGGTTTTTCTTCAGCTTTGTTGGTGGCAAAGCATCTGTTTTAATTTAAGCACAGCTTGGGAATGGTGTTTACTGCTGTATTAGCATTACTCTCATGATGGGTCAGCAGAAAAAGCTCATTTCCCCATTCAGAGCCATAAAGCAGTTGATAGTGGTTTTGATGCCAAAGCACCTTCAGGCTCACTAAACGCTGGCTAATTAGCCTGGTATAAACTAATGGCCTGTTAGCTCGTGTCCAGATTATTAACATTGGGCTTTTATCCTGTTGTTTGTTTTCTCTAGTAAAACCTGTTCTTAACCTCATTTCACCTTTTAACAGTTACTAAAATGCTGCAGTGTTTTAATGTGTTTTGCTCAGCACCTTTCACAGCCCAACAGAAAGGATTTTATATGCTAGCCATGACAGGACAGCAGTTTTATTCCATTTTTTAAATTAAAAATATATATTTACAGTATTCAAATATATATAGTTAAATATATATCAAATATATACAAATGTTGTTATATCTTTCTTTTATTCATTTGTACTAATAGCAGGAGTTTTACTGCTTATTTAATTTTCATTTATAATTATGATTTTATATTTTATTCAATAAGAAACTTATTGATGAGAACTGATATCTATCAATTCATAAACAATACAGCATTTGTTAAATACTGATGTTACATTTTTGTTTTAATTAATTTGCATTAATAGCAGGAAATTGTGCCACTTATTTAATTTTAATGTATAGTTTATTATGGTTTTATATATTATTTAGTAAATAACTTAATATTTAATAATAATAAATTCAGCAGTACAGCATTAGTTCAAAAAAGTTAAATATTGAACATATTTTTGACATCAAATATGTATTTGTGTTACATTTTTCTTTTTTTTTTATCAATTGCCATTAAAAGCTGGAAATTCTACCACCTTATTATTTAATTTATTATTTAATAATAATTTTAATATATATCGTGGAGTGCTGCCATTCACATTGATTCATGTTGATGATAAATAAATGCTGAGTTTTGGTTACATATGTTTTGCGTCGCACAGTATCTGATGTGATTGATATGTGTTTGTAGGAGCCCGTCCTGTTCTCCGGGACTCTGCGGATGAACCTCGATCCCTTTGAGAAATACAGTGATGAAGAATTGTGGAAAGCGCTGGAACTCTCTCATCTGAAGAAGTTTGTCAGCAACCAGACGTCCAAACTCGACCTGGAGTGCTCCGAAGGAGGAGAAAACCTCAGGTACAAGCAAGCAGGAGCAATACAGCAATATGGGCTGTGCATTACATCACAATATATTCACAAAAACATACTGTTATTTTAACCCGCTCATTTTTGACTGGTTGTTTTTTTACTTCTTCAGAATGGTACAAAGGTTTTGGCACTTGCTGTGTGAACATAAACATGAATAAAAAAAACATTGACATGATTTGAAAAGGTTAAATGATCTTGCAAAAAAAGTCACACTTGTACTGCTATTTTCATTGTGTGCCCAAACTAAATCTTAAAGTAAAAGCTTGTGACGTGAACCTCGAATTTGGAACACAACTTAATTTATGGCTTTGTTTTTCAAACAGTTTCAGATTTCAACATGTTTTGTAAAATATATGTTTCATGTAAAATTAAAAAAAATAGTATATGCATTGTTTAGAATAATAAACTTCTATAACTTTTTTCTGCCAGTGCAAGAGACAAAACTCGAGTCTGTGCTTCAAAACATTTAAGATTTAATACATATAATTCTAATTTAAATATAATATTTAATTTAATATAAAAAATACAAAATATTAAATAAAAACCTCTATCAAAATTTAATATTACATTCTTTTCAGTGAAATAAATACTTGGACTGCCACAAGAGCAGCATCAGAGGGTTCAGGCAAACAATACCAAGAATGTTCAAATCTAGCCCTAGTTCATGCATAATCTGTTTCTCTATGTTTGCTGTAAGTGTGATGCATTATGAGTGCATTATGAATCCTGTGTGTTCAGTGTGGGTCAGAGGCAGCTGGTGTGTTTGGCGCGAGCTTTACTGAGGAAGACCAGGATCCTGGTGCTGGATGAAGCCACGGCTGCTGTCGATCTGGAGACGGACGATCTCATCCAGTCCACCATCCGCACACAGTTCGAGGACTGCACCGTTTTCACCATCGCTCACAGACTCAACACCATCATGGACTACACCAGGTACCTCAAGTCAAGCATCACATCTGCAAACACAAATCCTGTTTCTCACTACATTTGAGCTGCAGATTCCAAAAATACTGTCTGCTTTGCTGGAGCCTTTTATAGCATTTCTGCATTTGATGATCGTTTGTTGGGTGAAGTCATTTTGTATTCTCGCTTAATCAGCACAAAAATGCCAGATTTTGAGTTAAATTATACATTTTGAATACTCTGTTTTATCATTTTTGACACATGACTGTTTGTTGTTGTGATAACTGGAGTAAGGCACAAAAATGTTGTGAAAAAATGAAAAGTGTTTATTGATGTTTGATCTCAGCATCATCAAATCAGCAGTTTTTTAAAGATGCAGGGCTGCATTTTCATTCTGATTTATTATAATTATAATCTAATATATTATTTAACTCTGACAGCTTCAAATTCATTTCAAGATTTTTTTCAGATTTTTCTTTGTAAAACTATGCTTGCCAGCTAAATTATAATTTAATATATTATTGCATTGCATTTATTATTAAAGTAATACTGATTCTATGCACATTTCATAAGTTTTCTGTCCAAAAATGGTTTTGGTTTTCACTTGACCAGAGTAATAATCTTGAATGTCGTTTGGCACATGATATAATAGCATCAAATTGTGCCATTTATATATATATATTGTGGCGGGAGGAGCAAACGACAGACACAGTGGGTGTGGCGTCAAGCCTCGGAGAGGTTTTTATTAAACAATAATCAACAAAAATAGTGTTCAAGGGGAAAAGTGTCCAAAATATAAAGTCAAAAAAATTCAAACAAAGTATCTCACGCAATTCTGATTTACTCTTCCATTCTGAGAAAAAGGGTCAAAATTGTGACAAAAATGTCAGAATTGCGAGATAAAAAGTCCCAATTACCTATTTGTTTATTAATTGGCGAAAATACAATTCCATACAAAAGTGATTTGAGTCATGCGTTTCTCTTGTGACAGAGTGCTCGTTTTGGACAAGGGACAGATCGCAGAGTTCGACACACCGAGTAACCTGATCGCTCAGAAAGGAATCTTCTATGGGATGGCTAAAGACGCGGGTCTGGTGTGAGCCGCTATGCTGTAAACCGCAGTGCCTTCACACAGTATCACACACACACACACAGTATCACACACACACACACACACACACACAGTATCACACACACACACACACACAGTATCACACACACACACACACACACACACAGTATCACACACACACACACACACAGTCTCACACACACACACACAGTATCACACACACACACACACACACACACACACACACAGTATCACACACACACACACACACACACACACACCATGCCAGTGAATGTAATGTTGTTTTGTTTTTACTCAACAGCGAAAGCTACATCTAGGCTCTTTTATTGTTTTTACATTATTGTTGTTTTTCTATGACTACAGTGCCACTGTTACTGAATGAGTCGTTTCATGATGAAGCAGTCTATTTTTGTACTGTATTATTTAAGTCACTTTTTGAAGTTGTTCAATAGGGAAGATTTCTGCTCCTTTGTAAACCAAATCTGTAAAAACTTGAATTCTGTTACCAGAATTGGAGTATTGTTGCATTTATTAAAAAAAAAAGCAATACTGTTTCAGTTTATTTCAGAAATTCTGTGTCCAAAAGCTGTTTTGGTTTTCATTACACTCATAAACTTCCTTTATAGTGACCTGATATACAGCAGGAAATGTGCCACTTTTATATTTTAATTTATACATTTTTTTTAAGTGTATTTACATTTAGAATTAATTGTAATTTATCAATATATTATTTAATAAATAACTTATTTTTAATATTATTATATTATTATTATTATTATACAGCTATAAACTCAAACAATACAGCATGAATTTTGGAAAAACTTCATTTTTGCTAGCCAACTATAAATTATACTTAAGTATTATTATTACTATACTTATAATATCATTCTACTATTATAATAATAAATAAAAAAGTAATACTTTTTCTGTGTATTTTGTCATTTTTGTTTTTCTTTTTTCAAAAGGCACTTGATATAATAACAGAAAATTGTGCCACATTTTAATTTATTACAATAATAATTTATAGATATTACTTAATAAATAACTTACAGCTAATATATACGTGTGTGTGTGTGTGTATATATATATATATATATTTATTTTTTCATAACTTTGACACAACCTCATCTATGCTATATTATTATAATTATAATTTCATATATTGTTTAATAATTGTGGCAGCTATTAATTCATAATACAGCATTGTTGTTGTTGTTTAGAATTTACAAGACTGTATCTACACTACCCCAATTAATCATAAATATATTTTAATATACTCTGTCAAAAGCTGATTTGGTTTTTATTACAATTTTTGATGAGAGTAGTGATAATAAACGTCCAATTCCACTAAAATAGATGGCCATAAACCCAATTAAATTAACTATAGATTTAATCTATTTTTAAATAAGTTCAGGTGAAGTTGAAATGAAAGAGGAATTCAGAAGTATATTGTTTACTGACATTTATTACTAGTTTCTAAAACAGCATGAAAGATAAATGACTGTTTACTAAATTAATATTCAAATCTCTTCATCAGTATGAATGTATAGAGTGAACTGAAGTAGATTCCACCCTCCAGTGCTTGTGTTTCAGTGTCTGTAGATGTAAATCATAGCTGGCCACTAGAGGACGTTCCTCAGCATCATCATGCCGTCTGTAATAAAACACATGAGCCTTTCTGATTCTGCAGAGACAAAACATTAACTAATGTGCTTCATGATTGAATCGCCTCTCTCTGAGGACACTTGTGGTTTTAGCAATAGGCTTGAACACATGTAACTGTTTAAACTTTGAGGGCCCATAGTGTGAATGTATAAAAATCTGTCGCAATAGATGCAACATAAAGCGGGTCAAAGGGTGTCATTCCTCTCATTCTGGACGCAGCTGCTGTCCGTCTCCTCTGAGCTCCACTGACTGCAAACACCTGAGGAACAAGACCAACAATCTGAAGATCTAACAGATCGTGCCAAGCAATGAATTTTTTATTAAACAAACAAATCGATTCGCTTCAGGAGGCCTTTATTAACCCCCTGGAGCCATGTGAAACACTTTTTCTGATGGATGAACGCACTTCATTGGACTTCAGAATATCGACAGCCATTCACTGCCATTATAAATCTTGGATGATCAGGACATTGTTTTAATATAACTCCGATTGTATTTGTCTGAAGAAGAAAGTTATATACACCTAGGAATGCTTGAGGGTGAGTAAATCATGGGGTCATTTTTGGGTGAACCACACCTTTAAGAAAATCCAAATGATTGGTATCGGCAGATGTCCTTCTGAATAAGCGGTTATATCAGAATCGAAAGAGAAATTTATTAGTGGCGCATGCACTATGTTTTTGATGTGATAATGACTGTCGAGTCTATCAGACCCTCAATGATTTTCTCCAGATCTTTACGTCTGAGAAACCAGCACTTCAGTAACGAAGTTGCCCAATTCAATGACACAAGCCCACAAAACTCCCTCCACGGCTCCTTTCGGCTCACGGAGCAAGCTTAATCACGAAACATCTCCTGGAGGCAGAATAAAATCCCAGATCCTTAAATATCCTCAGTCATGCGGCTCCTTTCAGTGACAAACATTGGCAGGCCTGCGAGGATCCAGACAGGAGGGCTGTTTATTCCCATTCATCTCCAAACAAGACACCTCACGCTCTGCGCTGGAGATCTGAGTGTTGGCCGTCCTTTAATGTCAGTTTCTTAATTAGGATCAGCGTGTTACTTCATTTAAAGACTGCTGTCTCACCGCCGCCGCGCTGACAGATGATGATGGACACAGAAGGATGTAAATGCGAGGCAGATTGGCTCCCTCAGGCTGAGCACATGAAATATGGATGGGTTTGGCTCTTCCTCTTTACCTGCCCGATCACTTCACGCTGCGGGCAGAAAGATTGGAGCAG
Organism: Barbus barbus; assembly: GCF_936440315.1. Classification (NCBI taxonomy): domain Eukaryota; kingdom Metazoa; phylum Chordata; class Actinopteri; order Cypriniformes; family Cyprinidae; genus Barbus; species Barbus barbus. The sequence continues at coordinate 2,279,459 of NC_136760.1, read as the reverse complement.
AGGCGGGTGTGTTTCGATGGACCGGTGACAAAGCAAGATTCGCTTACAATATAAAACAAAGCGCTGGTTTGTTATTGAGGGCCAATTTATCTTCGTACTGTCAGCGCATTTCCCAATTTAGTTGTCTGTGGCATTGACGGCCTGTGATGTTTGTGAATGATTCCTGGCGTGGAAGGTGTTTTCTGGGAAATAAACCTTCGTGCAAGGGTTGGGCCTGTTTGTGAGAATATGAGCTATTTTCATACTGAGAACAACAGGGTTACATGCAGCCGGTGTTCCTGGATCTACAGACGTGCTGAATGTGTGTGCTGTGATGAAAACACTTCTTTAGAAGCGTAAACAGTATAATAGTTTCAGTCATAATGGGTCGTGCAGATGTAGGTGAGTTGGTTTCTTCATCATATTTGGTGAAATGTAGCATTGCATCAGTGTCTCAGCAATGGATGCTCTGCAGTGAATGGGTGCCGTCAGAATGAGAGTCTAAACAGCTGATAAAAACATCACAATAATCCACACCACTCCACTCCATCAGTTAACATCTGGAGAAGACAAAAGCTGTGTTTGTCCATCAAGTATAACTGTGAACTGTTCCATAACGCTTCCTCCAGTGAAGAAGTAATTTTGTCTGAATCAGGAGAGAAATCTGCACAGATCAAACACTGTTTACAGTCCAAAACAAATATGTGAGTGGATTTTAATGTGGGAGACAACAGGAGATGGACTTTTTCACTGGAGGAAGCGTTATTATGGATCATGGCCGGAAGTAACGGGTTGAAGTTAAAAACAAGACATTAACTGATGGACTGGAGTGGTGTGGATTATTGTGGTGTTTTTATCAGCTGTTTGGACTCTCATTCTGACGGCACCCATTCACTGCAGAGCATGTGATGCAATGCTACATTTCTCCAAACCTGATGAAGAAACAAACTCTGAAGGTGAGGACATTTTCGGCAAATTTAAATTTTGGGGTGAACTATTATTTGAACTATTATTAAAAGTGCTGTTATTTTGAAAACTTTTGGCAGTTTGACAACTTTATACCATGAAGACAGGAGTAATGATGCTGAAAATTCAGCGTTGAAATAAATTATATTTTAACATTCACATAGAAAACTTTTTTTTTTTAAATAGTAAATTTCAGAATTTTTACTGTATTTGATGAAATAAATGCAGCCTTGGTGAGCAGAAGAGACTTCTTTCAAAAACATTTAAAAAGACTGACCCCAAATTTTAAACAGTAGTGTATGTATATCCTTTTCTTTTAAAAACGTTACAGCCTACACGTTTTCGCAGTTACATTGTAGCATATTAGTGTAACTTTATTAATTCATTAATTTCTGAAAATTAATATTGATCAAGCTAGGGAAATCTTTCTGAAGGGGTGTTATCTTAAAACCAATAATGTTCCAATAAAATGTCCCGGTCATGAATACCCCAAAGAACTTTCATTTGTCTGCTTAATTTGTCCATCGGTTTAAACTCTCTACCATTTCTTAACAAAGTGATATTGATTGTCTTCAGATCATTAGTATAGTTAAAGCCTCCCAAGTTTTTCACAACTAACTATCCTGTTATTTTAATGGCACACCCTGAGGCTGCATCAGTCCTCACTCAAGATGTTCAGACTGACAGGAGTTTATTAATTTTTTGTTCCCATTACAATATTTCCTCAAACAAATACATCCCACATTGCCTCCGTAGAGGGCAAGTAAGGTAATGCGTCTCCGAAGCAGGTACGTGAAAGAATGCAGCTCCTTCAGCAATCAATCACACCGAGCGCAGAAGAGCTGCTGTTGCAGTATGTTATCAATGTGCCAGCAATTAAAGCGGCTCCTCAAAGCCTTTACTCCTGCTGGAGGCCAGATACTCTCTTCAACCTGGATCCTTCACTCAAACACGCTTCCTCTGCAATGTTTGGGGAAAAAATAGCTGATTGTTAGAGGTTCGGGTAATGATATATTTGGATCGAAACTCCTGAGGCGTGAAATATCATATGGATAACTGTTGATGGCCAAATTGTAGTGGATCTTCCCTGAATGTCAGTCTGCTGTCTGAGATGTCTGGATATTTAAGTGAGGTAAAATGCAAGGGAGAAAGGGGGGAAAAAAAGAAAGAAAGTGTAATTCATAAAGAGTTTGTCCTCATTTGACACTTGGGAACCGGAAAGTTTTTTTTTCTTTTTTTCTCCTCTCTGGAACGATATATGAGAACAAGGAATTAAACAGTTAAAGTTAACAACAAGGCACTGTTACAGTTAATCTCTGGTCACAGGGGTAAAACAAGGTGAAGCGTCTCATGAGCAGCTCAGTGTTAAAAGACGTGCTGTGTTATATATATATATATATATGTTTTAGATATTTTAGAATTAAAATGGTTAGTAAAATGAACTTTTTTTGAGAATATAAATTGAAGAAAACAAAATAAAAAAGTTCAAATGTTTTTAAATTATTGAATTTTTTTATCAACCTTTAATTTGTTTTCAGTCTTATTTTGTGTTATTTATTTATTGTATAAGACGTGACTCACTAGCTTAAGTGCACTGTGAATGAAACGTCCTTTGTTCTGTTCACATTTTTGGCAGGACTAATGAGGGTCTTGCAGCCCTTCGTTAATCTGCATTAGTGTTTTTGCATAAATAGATTTAGTAGAAAGTTTTACTCACAGGCTGTGGTGTTCTACATAAGATAAACCCTCATTTTAATGCACATGACATTTATTCATTTAATGCACATCATTTAATGTACAATTTCTCCAGTAATGTATGATTGCAGAAAAAGAAATATATCTTTATTGAACAAGGAAAAACACATTTTGTGGGAAATCATAAAAGTAGTTTGTTTTCTTTACAAAGGTATTTATACAAATGCAGCTAAAATGGTAAATAAAAGGTTAATACTTGTTCAAGACAATCCCTTCAGCAAAATTTAAACCATATTGTGTTTGAAATTGTTTATATTTATTCACTTATACTATTCAATTTTAAAATACAGAAATAAAAAAAAGCCAAAACTGAAAATCATTAGTCTGAAAATACAATCTGTAATTATAATGATTCTCTTTTTTAACATTAAATATTAGATCAAATTATCGCAATCAGCTGCAAAGTGAGTTTTGCCTTTAGTGCTTTAAAAGAGAATGAAATGCATAAATCTTTAGTTGTGTTGTACCCTTATGTCTTGTCTTTTTGCCTATGTTAAAATGTACCGACAACATGTTATTATATTATGTTATATATTGTTATTAGGCTGTTATTCGCATACTTAGGCTACTCCTTAAATATTGGCATTGGTGATTAAAGAAAGTTGAACATGGAGGTTTGTGTGACGTGATTAGATTTTATGCCATTTATCTGATCTGTATTGATAAATTCCACGATAAACGTTTAATTTAATAACCCACATGTCAAAGGGAAACCCTTGCAGTGTTATATAGCACATTTGGATTAACTTTGACATAAAGTTGATGGTTTGCACAGTCAGTATTTGTCTGATTTAACATGTAAATGAGAAGCCTGCGTGGATTTTCTTCGAGCTTGCTGATTCTGATTTATTGTCCATCTTCAAGATCACAAATTAATACTAACTCAGCTGTGACATCTTTTCTTACCTCGCACATTTTGTCCGGAAAATCCTTTATATTGCTCAAGTGATGGAGATTTGATCTGTGATTGGTTAAACGGGTGTATATTACTTAAACATTGATATTTGAAAACTGTAGTTCTTGCTTTTGGATTCTTATGTGGTACGCTGAAGGGTTCTTGTGCGCGCAATTCCCACGCGCGCGCACTTCGCGAGCGCGCATCACGTGGATAAAGGGTTAAAGCAGCAGCCTAGAGCACTTTCAAAGAGAGGCAGGTGTCCCAGTACCAACCCAAATCTGGACCAGATGTTTTTAATCCTCTCTCTAGAACTACAGAGTAATTCATAACTGTCATAGCGCGTAAGGCGAGTTTTGTGGTCAGGAGAATAGCCTTTGTTGCTCAAGAAGTCAAAACTATTAAATAGAATAAATACAGAGATCTAAATTCACTTTTCACTCACAGTATTCTGAATCACTGGGAGATTTATTTTATTTTTATTCTTGTCTCCTGCTGCTTGGAAGCTGGAGGCGCACAATTCTGGCTCAGCTGTTTCAATAAAATTAGGTTAGTAACTCCTCAAAATAAGTCCTCATTTCTGCCTCCAGCATGTGGTGGATGCTGTTTCCTCGCTGGATCTGGTTCGTCTCGGGACAGTTTTTGCTGCTATTTGTGGACAGGCAATGCGTGAAAGGCATGACTTTGCAAAGAGTTGCGTATTCCCACGCAGGGATCTGTCCAAACGACATGAACCCAAACTTGTGGGTTGATGCAATGAGCACCTGCACGAGAGAATGTGAATCTGATCAGGTTTGCCTTTTCATTTCATTGAAATTAATTGTATATACTCAAATGTCATGTATATATACATATGTACAGTTTTTATATTTTTATACATTCATACATGTGTATACAAAATTATATATATATATATATATATATAATTGATATATGGTTTAGATTGCTTCTTATGTCCTCATTTGTAAGTCGCTTTGGATAAAAGCGTCTGCTAAATGACTTAAATAAATAAATAAATATATATATATATAGACATATATAATTTGCATGCATGTCCATTTCATTTATATATGTATACATGCAATATTATATATATATATATATATATATATATATATATATATATATATATATATATATATATGTGTGTGTGTGTGTGTGTGTGTGTGTGTGTGTATATAACCTGCATGAATGTCCATTTTTTATTTATATATATATATATATATATATATATATATATATATATATATATATATATATATATACACACACACACACACACACATTTTTATATATTTATTACTTTGTACAGCATGCATGTTCAAATATATACATTTATATATTCATCATTTATATATACAGATTTTACATATATATTGCTTGCATTTCATTCATTACTTGTTCATTTCATTTATAAATATATACATATATTTATAAATGAATTTATTGTCATGTATAATTTTCATTCATGTAATGTGATTATCGAGAGAATGCAACTGAAATATCATGCAAAATGATGCCTTCTGTCTTTGCCTTGTTCAGGAATGTAAAACGTTTGAAAAGTGCTGTGCCAATGTTTGCGGCAATCGCAGCTGTGTGGCGGCCCGCTACATCGACACTACGGGCAAGAAAGGGCCCATGGGCATGCCAAAGGAGGCGTCCTGCGACAAGTTCATGTGCACTCAGCAGGGCTCCGAGTGCGACATCTGGGATGGCCAGCCCGTGTGCAAGTGCCGCGACCGCTGCGAGAGAGAGCCCCACTTCACCTGCGCCTCGGACGGGATGACCTACTACAACAAGTGCTATATGGATGCGGAAGCGTGCTCCAAAGGCATCTCCTTATCGGTGGTGATGTGCCGCTTCCACCTCACCTGGCCCAACACTAGTCCTCTCCCGGTAGGCACCACCGCATTGCCCACCACCACGCTGCAGCGCACCACTCCTGTAGATGTGCACGCTCCTGTCCTGGTGAACAGCCCGTCGCAGCAGTCTGTGTTCGTCAGTGACACGGCAAGCTTCCTTTGCGAAGTCGCTGGCCGCCCAAAGCCAGAGATCACCTGGGAGAAGCCGATGGACGGGCAAGGAAAAGTAGTCTTGAAACCCAATCACGTGCATGGGAACGTTGTGGTCACCAATATCGGCCAGCTGGTGGTCTACAACGCCCAACTGCAAGATGCCGGCGTCTATACATGCACGGCCACGAATGCGGGTGGATCCATCCAAGCACATTTTCCACTATCTGTAGTTGAGCAAGAGCCAGTCACCAAGTCGAACTCCACTCGTTTCCCAGCAGAGGAGTGCTTTAAGGTGCCTGATAGCGACGACTGTGGGGAGGAAAAGCTCAGTTGGTTTTACGACTCCCAGAGGAACAACTGCTACACCTTCACCTACGGCAACTGCAGCAAAAACCGCAACCACTTTGACGCTTACGAGACCTGCATGTCGTCCTGTCGGGACGAACTCGCCGCTCCTTGCAACCTTCCTATCTACCAGGGACCTTGCAAGGCGTACGAACCTCGCTGGGCTTACAGTGGATCCCAGCGCCAATGCCAACCGTTCATATACGGCGGCTGCAAAGGCAACGAGAACAACTTCAAAACCAAAGAAGCATGCGAGGACGCCTGCCCGTTCCCGAGGAACCATCGCTGCAAGCCGTGCAAGCCGCGGCACAAGATGGTGACTAGCTTCTGCAAAAGCGATTTCGTGATTCTGGGACGTATGACGGAGCTGACCGAGGACCAGGACTCGGGGCATGCTCTGATCACCGTGGAGGAGATCCTGAAGGACGACAAAATGGGGCTGAAGTTCTTCGGGAACGAGCCCTTGGAGGTGACATTGCAGAACATGGACTGGGCCTGTCCGTGTCCGAACGTCACCGCCTCCGATGGTCAGATTATCATCATGGGGGATGTCAACAACGGCATGGCCGTCCTGCAGCCCGACAGCTTCATCGTCCTCTCCAGCGTCCGACGTGTCCGTAAACTCCGCGAGGTCATCACTAAAAACACCTGTGACATTTTGAAAGAGTTCATCCAGTAGGACTTTTTCCAGATGTCTGACGTCACATAAAGTAACGATTAAATCGTTGTTCTGGGGTTCTAAGAATCGGTCTTTTATGTACAGACTGTTTGCTTTGACAAGGTTAGATATGTTTCTCCAGCTTGAATAGAAATGCTCACATCAACTTGGAAGGTTTTTATAAGAGTTGCTCTTACAGTTTAAAGTAAAAGAACATTGTGGACATTAATCAAACCCATCTGCTCACCCAGAAATCCCACAAATGTTGTGTCATCTGATGATTTTGATAAAAAAAAAAAAAAAAAAATTCTCTCTCTGTGCTTGGTTGACCTTTCATGGCAGAAGATTTGTTGTTGTTGTTCCTAGTAATTAAATGACTGTTGTATTATAGAGTTAGATTTGCTTAATGCACTTAGATAAGTTGTATAATATTGAATATAAAGATCAATTTCAGTAGGAGAATTAATCCATCTTTAAGGCTCACTTGTGTATAGAACTGAGTGTATATGATTTAGCACAGACTGCATTTATTTTAAGGTATATTTATTTAGATTTTTTTTTTTAACCAAAAAAGCTGACTGTCATTTCTTACAAGCACTTATGTATTTCTACAATTGTCTTTTTATTATCTTTCTAGTTCGGTGTCTGTCATGATTTGCATTGTGAAGTGACACCTAAATAAACATTTGAAACTCTAAATCTAATTCTTCTACTTTTTCAAGTTCACAACACCAATTACGCAAACATTTTTGTAAGGCAAGACACTACAGATGAATAGCGTAAAAGAAAATCACTAATACATGTCACCACACTTACACAGTTGATTGATTACATTAAGAATTGCAAAACCTTTTTTAGCGTGTGTGTTACAACGTAATGTAATTAAATATGTACTACGTTTTATAATTTTCCAGAAAATGAATCTGAACACTGGATAAAGCCCAGTTAAAAAATATTATTTCATTTTGTTGCCATATTAGAGTTAAAGGTTTTACTGACGAGATTTTGGATTACTCTTTTTATCACTCTATAAATAAGAAAATACTGCCAGTAGTTAGGAAAAATTAATTTTCACCATGTTTTCAGGAATTAAATGTTAACTATATAACAAGTGAATGATATATGAACAAACCCTTCAGTAAGAACATTCAGAATATAGACGGAATATAAATTTTGGTGCATGCAAGTGCTGCTGAAGTGGAGAAAAACGTTTTCAGAAAACGCATTTAAAGATTGCATTTGAAATCTACAGATGCAACTAGATGAAGTGCAATCAAACAAACACTAGAAAAAGCCAAACAGTCCAAAATTTCAAAACTGACCAATGCATAAAAAAGCAATGCATGTGCCTGTAATGTTTTGCCTTAAAGCATCGCATTTGAGATGTTGTAGATGTTTGCCTCCAGCATGGACGGGGCCCCTCGGCTCATTCCAGCCCAGACGCAGGGCCATGCTGAGATACGGGGGGAGCTAGAAGATGAAGAGCTGTTTGGATATCAGCTTTGACCATTTGGGACTTCCTCTAATGTCCTAACAGATGGTTTCCTTATAGTTTTTCAGGGTGGGCTTCAAAAGACGCCTGCCGCAGGTGGTGGAAAGAAACCTGTGACCTTAAAGGCAGGGAGTGGCAGAATAGAAAAATATCAAAAACGTTTTTTAGCTGCCAGACGCTCAGTAGACCGATCGAGGGGGCCGTAGGGAAAGATCGGTAGAATTATGTGGGAATCCGTCCAGTTCGATGTCATTCAGAATTACAGCTCATGAGTTAAACTTGAGTATTTTAACGTCGTTTTAACGTCCTTCTGTTAGAAGAGAGAGATTGGGACGTGTCCTGGGATGCCCTGAAGTTTTCTAGGTATAGTAATAACTTGCAATGAAGCAGGGAATACCTTCTCTCACCCAAAGTAAACATGTTGGCTTCCCTTAGTACTCTGAATGTTCCTGTTGTAAATATGGCAGCGTAGAAACGGTTCATTGTAGCTGCAAATCCTCCTGGCATCATAAAAGAAAATTTACGGCACTATGTGTGCCGTTCCAATTCAGATTAATGGGAACCTCACGCATGTCTCTGATCTGCCAAGTGTGTGCTGAGTTATGTAAACCTTGTTCAATGAATTTCACCTGGTGGTTCCTGTTCCCTGGTTTCTGCTTCTTCGATCTGGCCCCACAGGCTCGATGGACCCACAGCGTCGTGTCCCCGTTTAACATCAAATCATAAAGCAGATGTTTGCCAAGGTAATATATGCATATATATTACAATCTGAATTAATATTAAAATCAGCAAACATCGCCTTGCCTAGTTAAAAGTTGCCTAATTGGTTGATAATTATAGGGAATAGTACTGGTTTCAATGAAAGTCAAATTTGGAGCCATAATTACCATTCAAATAACGTTGTTTACACACTGGGATATTATCCAAAAATGTTACCTCAAATAACACTGTGGAGTCTATTCAGAAACACAATGTGTAATTGTATGCATTTATTTACATGTTTGGCATTAGACATTTTTGGCTAGAGAACAAAAAAGACAACAGCCAGACTGTGTGAGGTTTGATATGCACAGCATGTGTTTGTGCTTTGATTTTTTTTTAGATCAAAAAGGTATTAGGGTTTATTTAGGTATTCTCATATGTTTTTTTTTTTTTTATGCAAGTCAGTGCATTTCTTTTTTTTTTCCCACAAAAAAATAGTTTGAGACTCAATAAGTGTTGAAAAACCATACATTCAAAGCAAGCAACATATTTTTATTTTTAAAGCCTCACATATAAAATAAACAAAGATTTGTTTTTTAAATAAATGAAACAGTTTATTAAACCATCAGGCAAAATATTGAAAAAAAATGCATATGTGCTTTGCATCTTATTTGATGCATAAGGCTTTTATGGCTCATCGTCTGATATAGTGAGAATATGAAGGGACAAAACAGATCAGTTTTATTAAAGACTCAATTCAGAGTTATTCACAGATTTATTCAGATTCTGATATTTATATGAAGAAATTCCGATGCTTGTAATGTAAATCAATGAGATCTTTATAACAGTACAGCAGATACTTACATAAAATGATATGTCAATCTTCGCTCTATATCTCCAATATGATATTTAAATGATCATAACCTTATAATGCAATGCAATTCAATGATGATTGAGAGATGAACAAACAAACATTCCTCAATATATTTGAGATGTTTTGAGGATTGGGAAGTTCATTTTGTACAAGTTTGTACAATTATACTAAACAACCTTTCTTGCTAAACAAAGTCTAAACTGTCAATCAGAGAACAGAAGACATGTAGTAGATTGTGAATAACAGATTTAACAGCAAAATTGTGATCATGCTGACTATTAGACGCTTTAGAAATACATATGCACACAAAATGCAGCTTTAAAGGGTTAAACTGTTTTGTAATAAACAAAGATATGAAGTTCAGTGGCTCAAATATTGCCTGCTCTGATAACATATTTCTTGGAAAATGCTACATATAAAGTACTAGATCAGTCAGTTGTATTCTTCAGAATTTTCATTCAACAAAACTGTCTTTGCTCTGCTTTTGCTGCCACTTACAACTGGAAACAACAGCAGGAAATTAACACTTAATTTGCACAATTATTTCTCTTTATCAACTGATTTTAACATTTTTCGTTTTCAATGAAAGCTGAAAATAACTCAAACTAAATCATTTAAAACTTTAAAATAAAAATGAGTAAAACTATAAAAACATTTGAAAAAAAAAAAAAAACTAAATCCTTAACTATAATGAAAGTGAAAACAGAACATCTAAAAATGAAGTCTAAAATATTATATCAAGAGGTGTACCGATTGATCGGTTTTGCAAATCAATCAGCAGCAGATTGCTGGAATAATCGGTTATTATCGGCAAAATCCATGCCGATAGTTTTGCTGGGCTGTTCCATTGCTGGAGCTACTGGGATGGTCAGCTGTTATTATAGTGTGTGAGAGCGGCCTCTAGAGGTGGAAACTAACACTGAGGCTGAGCGCTCAGGAAATTTCATATGCTGATCCAAAACATTGAGTATAATGTACATTACATGTTTGCATATCATTATAAAGGAATTCATTTGTTGACTAGATGCTGCATTAGTGGAGAAAAGACAGTAGTATGTTTACTGTTAAAAGGGTCATCGGATGCAAAATTCACTTTACAAGTTGTTTGAACATAAATGTGTGTTGGAAGTGTGTGTACACATCCATCCTATAATGATAAAAATCCACCCAGTGGCTTTTTTTAAATCCCTATTTTAAAATCCCCTTTCTCAAATCAGGCTGTTCTGAGATTCCTGTCAGAATTACGTAGTTCTGCACAGGCCCCTCCCACAAAAGTTGATTGACAAGACCGTCTTACCTTAGACACGCCCTGAGTGAGCTGAGAGCTGTCTGCCATTGTGTCGACTCCGGTGCAGGGGAAGACAAGATGTCTGTGATTAAGCGATTGAAGGGTTTAGTTGTTTGATGTAATAATGAATATAGCAGTCGTCAGTTAGTCCAGACATCTGAGCCGCTGAAGACACAGAGGATTAACGTTACTTTCACTTTGAAGGGAATGCGCCGATCTCCGATCTACATATATGCATCTATGTTCACACGAATCATTCGTGATCCAGCTTTATCTACAGAAGAAGTGAGTATAAGGGTTTTTATGAATCTTTGCAAATCGCCTTTCCTAATAATAATGTGCTAGTTAGCCATTTTCACGGCTGAAGTTTAGTATGCTCCATAGATATATATACCTAGATGCCTCATCATCGACTGTTTATATGAGCCGCGATACGTAAGTCATCCACCATTTTTGGAACGGTCTGCGATATCTTTGAGCACACTGACTGTGTGCGTCTACAACCGCATACGCTTACGCTTGTATATCTTTGAATATTCATTTATTTTTATGGTGAATGCGAGATGGCTGACGCGTCAACTAGAGGTCTGCAAGCCCGTCGGGACCCATTCGGGTCGGACTCGGGCTCATTTAGCTTCTCTCCTTTAATTGTGCCCATATAGGCTACGCGCAGAGCACAAATGGCGACTGTATGAAATAGCCTACTGATTATATTATAAATATTATACATCGCCTACGCAATACGCAACGCATATTCGCACGCATTAGCATACAGGTGACAGTTGACCATGCAGAGCATCAGGGAGAATTTAGAGCGTGGTTACTAAAAGTTCCCAATGCTTCGGGAAAAGCTGCATTTTGGATCTTTCATGCTTTTGATGATGATCCTGACTCGCTCTCTCCTCATTGGATGTGCCTTTAGAGTTTTTCAGAAGCACTCCTGCTCAAAACCGAAACTGCTTTTTTTCCCTTTATTTTATAAAAGCATGTTTTGTTGATATTTTGAGTGCACAAAAATAAAAGTAGACCCTTTACAGTTCCAAACAACGTAGTCTATTACTTTTACTTTTATGAGCAAAAATGACAGCGAATTTTGAAATGTTTCCAATGCAAGTGATCGCTCTGGTGCCTCCATGTCCAGTAAGGCGAGCTTCCGCTTCCACTCTCCGAACAAACGACTGGATATGCGTCAGTGCACATTTATCTAGGTTAAGCATTTAAACTAACATTGTGGAGCTGTTTTATAACTACAGATTTCATTTTAGACAAGTCATGATGATTTGAAAAGGCTAAATTTATCAAAAATAGGCTATGATCAAATAGGGAATCTACACATATCTATGGTCTGCTCGCCACTCCACGGAAGAGAGGGGGCGGGGTCAGCAGAGCTCACAAGGATTTAAAGAAACATGGACTAGAACAGTAAGCTGAAGCTGATTTTGACAGGGTAAAGAAGGTGTTTTTTACACTACAATTGAGATATTTTAACCACAGTATATTACAGACCTTTCATTAAGACCCTAAAGAATCATATAAACTTGTAAAATGGGCATCCAATGACCCCTTTAAGGCTTAGAGGACGCAAACATTAGCAGCATCTCAAGCTGTTAAAACTATGTGACCGAAACCCAAATGTTGAATGTCAGGATTATCACATCAAGCATTCGTTAGCAAGTGAAGTTTATGTGAGAAAGCAAACTGATGGCCTACATTCATGCAGTGACAGAAATACACCAGTAACACATCTTTCAATTCTTTTTTATCATCACTGTTAAATAATCAAACGTTCTAAAATAGAAGCAAATGGAATGGAAGAGTGTACATACCACCTGTGTATAGGCTAGATATTTAAAGATGTTAATCTTTAAGCGTGACTGTTTTGATTTATATAAATGCTAACACTTTACAATAGTCGATTGGTATGTAGTTCACATTAATCCTTTGAGTTCCAAACATGATAAACTGAGGTCTAAAGTTAATAAATGCGGTGTTAGATTAATTTTAACATTTACTAATACATTTTTTAATGATCTGTTATCATTCGTTAATGCTCATGAACTAGCTTAAAGGGTTAGTTCCCCCAAAAATGAAAATTAGCCCATGTTTTACTCACCCTCAAAGCATCCTAGGTGTTCATGATTTTCTTCTTTCAAACGAATCCAATCGGAATTATATAAAAAAATTTCCTTGCTCTTCCAAGCCTTAGAATGGGAGTAGGTGGGTGTTTTTGTTCAACAGTCCAAAAGTAGTCAAATAAAGAGCACGTGCGCGACGCATACGTCCTACATCATCCGCTGGAATGGCTTGGACATATGTCAGTCAGCAAAAGTGAGAAAAAAGTATTTATAAAATTTTAAATATGGATATTTTTCTTAGAAAAACGCATTGATTCAGGAGGCCTTTATTCCACCCCCGAAGCCGTGTGAGGCATGTTTTATTATGGATGCGCGCACTTTATTTGACTACACCCACCCACTGCAATGATAGAGTTTAGAAGAGCCAGGACCATTTTAAATATAACTCCGAAGTCAATATATACACTTACGCTAACTCCTATGAGAGTGAGTAAAACATGGGCTAATTTTCATTTTTGGGTGAACTAACTCTATAATCCGAGTGATCAAGGTATAATTGACAATATAATAGCCTAATATGTATGTAGGCCTATTTATATTTAAAAGGTACAGTAGCCTACATTTTCTTGATTCAGTACTTTTTTCTTGTAATAAAGTTAAGCACTATTTTAGTTGGCGTGTTATGTTTGTTGTCATTCAGTATTGTTAATTAATCAGATACCAGCCAGTGTGGTAGTCATTGTTATTGGTAAAATCCACTAGCGGTCAGCCTGTAAAGATAATAAAATAACATGTCCGTCGGTGAATATTGGCAGCTGTAGTTTGTTTATAATTAATATACTCTGTGTATTTTGTGTATTACCCATAATTAAAATTTATTTAACCTCTGATGTAGTTTATAGAATTTAGTTTTTATTCATTCACATTTGTTCCCTATCCTTTCTCCAAAAAACACTTCCAATACAGTGTTGTAAAAAATAACCCTGCCTGGTTAAATAAAGGTTACAAATCAGCTGTATGATTTCAGCACATCAAACAGGTTACATGATGAATATTACAAGAGGATCTGCTGGTCTATGTCATGTTCTGATCTCATCAGTAGATGTCAGTGTCGTACAGACTGTGTTCTTCAGTGATTAGTATTTCATTACAGTCTAAATTTGCCCTTTAACATGCAGCCTGTGCACAATGTTTTAATGGCTTCATTCTTTCATTAAACATAGAGGCTATAGAATGCTATGAAACATGATATCTGTAAAATTAACATGTAATCTTGGATCAGCCGGCATTTATGTAAGTGTCTTTATTATACTTCTCAGTATAATATAATTAGGTTTAATAATTACATAATATAATGTAATATAATATGTTAATAAATATATTTTGTAGGCCTATTTTTTAATCTTATTTGCAATTATATTATATTAAAACTTTTTTAAAGCTTTATAACATGCCAATAAATAGATATGAATAACTATAAATCATTACATATCTAATTACATCTCATTTATTAATTATATCATGCTATAAATAATGTAATATAAATTTAGTGCTGTCTAATCGCATCCAAAATAAAAGTTTTTGCTTACATAATAAATGTGTGTGTACCGTGTATATTATGTATATATAAATATACACACAGTATATATTTTGAAAATATTTACATGTTTATACATTTATTTATTCATATTATATATAAATATATTTAATATATAAACATAACATTTTCTTAAATATATACAGTGCATGCATGTTCTTGTATTTATAGCTACATAATAAATATACACACATTTATTATGTAAGCAAAAACTTTTATTTTGGATGCGATTAATCGTTTGACAGCACTAATAAATATATTACATTAATTGTACCCTGTATTATTAACTACTCATATAATGAGATTTAAGTCACATTAAAATTATGGTAATATACAGATAATGTTTTACCCTTTCATTTCGCATGTCTCAGTGTGTTAAGTAATATGTGACAATGTTTTGACACAGAAACCTCTCACTATAACCATCATAAATGTAGACACGAGCTCCTGCAATAACCTCTGCTCATATTTATACTCTGAAGCACCATGTTTCCATGCAAACACTCGCAGATTTGAGCTGCAGTGGCGTCCAGGTCGGACCACCTTCACAAACCCATTATTTCTAGTCTAAGCTAAGAGTTACGCTGACGTCACCAAAACACAACGTTGTGGCATGTGAGAAGCCAGTTGTTGCATTTTATTTTTATTGCTGTAGTCAGGAATAGAGCTTGTCTGAGCAGAACCGTCATGATCCAGTGGGACCAGGTCTAGAGTTAATCCAGCCTACCTCACCAAGACTATCAAAAACTCTCCATAACTCTCTGTCTGCGCTCTCGCCGCTCCTCGACCTGAATTCATCCCTCTTCTCTCTTATATAACTCACTCATCAGGGTTTGAGCCACACAAGCTGCTCCAAAAATCCACTGCCCGTGTTACTCCAATTACTCAATCAGCTTCACACATAGGATGCACACGTGACCTCTCGGCCTGAACCTACATGATCTATCAGCTGATTCAGATTCATTTCACATCTGATTGTTCTGTGCACATTCAATGCAAAATCTAATCTGAATCATTTTTTTCCTGGAAAACATCCAAACATAAAGAGAGAGAGAGAGAGAGAAAAAAACAGTGAGTGGGATATTAAAAGATGTTCCCAAAAGTGAAGAATGCTTTTAAAAACAGGTTGGAAAAAGATTTACCCTTGAGTAATGGAAACATTTCTGGGTAAACCGTTTAAGGCTTGTTTACGACACATAGCCTAAGTTTATTTTTCCAAACCAATTTTTAAAAGTGTATTCCCCCCCCCCCCCCCCCCCCCCCCCCCCGCTTTAAGTATAAATCAAAGCAAATAGTGATATTTATGGTTAAAAGAAGAAAAACCAAAAGTGGGGTAAAAAAAACTATTTAATTTATTCAAGATTCTTTGTAAAGAAGTCTTAATATCTTATAGACTAAAATAACAAACTATGAAATTTTATTTTTCTTACCCCATTGATGTTTTTTTTTCTTGTTTTAAGCTTAAATCAAAGCAAGTTTAGTGAGATATATGGTTAAGAAATTACTCTGAAAGTCATAATATAATTAATAGAATTTAATACTTTTTTCGAGATGAATTATCTGAAAATGCCCCCCCCCCCCCCCCCCCCCGTTTTAACCTTAAATCAAAGTAAGAGCTTTTAACAATGCAAATTGTGTCAAAGCAGCTTTACATCAGCCTGATATAAACCTGGATGGCTTTACATCAGTTTTACAATATTAAACAGGGAAATAGTTTGTCGAAAGAGTGTCATTCTCCTCTAGCCAGACAAAATCAGCAGTTTTAATCTAGGCTGCAGCAGAGTCAGATTGTGCATAGGACTCATCTGATTCCTGTGGTCTTGTCCGATGGCCGTCTTGGAGACTTTCACTCTCTGTTGTTTAAAGTGATAATATATAACTTAATTCCCACCATATTTCTGGTATTATCTATCAAACTAATCTGATCATTCGCATTTAAAACCGCGAGTGCAGCAGGTTAGCATTCGTTAGTAGGTTTGCTTGTTACTCGCGGTTCCATTTGTGTTTCTATTCGCGCCTTTTATTGTTTTCTCGCTCCGTTTTCATTTCTCTCTCACTTCAGTTCATCAAACAACAGTGGTAAGTGGTAAGTGGTAAGTTAAGTTGGTATCATCAATCACGGTGAGTAATGGCTTCTTCTCCTGCTATTGTTGTTTGCACTTCATGTCACATGTATAGTTTATCTCTCTCTGTCGGCAACGAGGGATTCACATGTGATAAATGCAGGGAAATAGTTAGGCTGACAGAGAAGGTTTCAGAATTAGAGACACACATCCAAACTTTAGTTGAGGAGAGTAAGAATGTGAGGGCTGTAGATACGGCCTTGGATGCGACTAGCTCAGGGAGTCCTGTACATTGTTCGACTTCACCAGTCGGAGATCACTAAAAATAATGTTAAAGAGGTGTGTGAACTTGCAAGTACGATGTCAGACACTGTAATATGCTCTGGTCCGCTCCTTGCTTACCGTGGCGATGAGATTCATAGCAGACTGTCGTCACTCAATGGCTGGATGTCTAAGTGGTGCCCGCAGAATAACTTTATAGACAATTGGATGAGTTTTTGCGGCAGACCTGACCTTTTGAAAAGAGATGGTGTTCATCCCTCCTGGGGTTGTGCCGCTCTTCTCTCCAAAAATATGGCACATAGTCTTAAGAGTTTGTACTTGACTAACTGGGGCCCAGGTCAGGAAGCAGACAGACTGGCTAAACCGACCGCCTGCTAGCCGCCTCACATCACAGAATTCATTACCCTAGCATGTTCTGGACATGTTTCACTGTTTTGCAAGAGAGATCATGCATTTGCTCCCGCCTCAATCTTACACACAGTGATGACAGCACTGACACGCTGGACCAAAACCATGTATCATTTAGCAAAATAATCATCCTTTTACCAAAACTAATTAAATGCTGCAATTAGGGATGATGGCATTTTTTTTTTTTTTTTTATACGTGTAGGGTAATTGGCATGATTCATTGTTTTTAGAAGCATCTTGCGTGATATGCTGAACCATTCTGTCGTGTATGTTATGCAATTTCTGTGAATCAGTAATTTTACGGTTAGCTAAACCTCTGTGACACTCTCAACCTATTTAAATATCGCCTCATAGAAAGCTTTCATTTAGCCACTTTGTTGTTTGCCATTTCAGAGTAATTTATTAATTTTGAGTGTAGCTAATCCTGTTACAAACTGATTTCCCAGGTACATTCTCACAGCCTCGAGTCCATGAAATGAAAGCAAACGTCTGCTAGAAGCATCCAGAGAGAGAAGACAAGACTTACAAGAGACGGTTTTGAAATGTTTCTAAATGTTGAAAAGTCCAGTTTTCTTGTCATGATTAGAATGTTATTTAAAGGTTACCAAGATGTTCTACTAACTTTATTTTCACCCAAAATATAACGTTACTTTTTACATTTATTTTAATATTCCAAGAACGTTAAAATGTGAAGTTGAAGTATCTTGTAGTGATTAGAACATTATTTAATATAACGTTATTTGAATGTATATTTTTCAAATTGAAATTCCAGTTTTCTTGCTGTGATTAGAACGTTATATAAACATGACTAAAAAGACTAAAAATGTTATTAAACATTCTATTCATTTTATTTTCACCCAAAATATAACATTTTCTTTTTGTGATTAGAAGATGTCATTACTATGCTATATCTTTACATAGCAAATAGTTGTTTGCAGATTTTTTTATATAATCGAGAGAGAGAGAGAGTCATGGCCAAAAATATCGGCACCCTTGGTAAATAGGATCCAAGAAGGCTGTGAAAATTAATCTGCATTGTTAATCCTTTTGGTCTTTTATTTAAAAAATTCACACAAATCTAACCTTTCATTGGATAATAAGAATTTAATATGGGAGGAAATATCTTTATGAAATAAAAGTTTTTCTCTAATACACATTGACCACAATTAACGTCACCCTTTTATTCAATAATTTTTGAAACCTCCATTTGCCAGTTTAACAGCTCTACATTTTCTCCTATAATGCCTGATGAGGTTAGAGAACACCTTACAAGAGATCAGAGACCATTCCTTCATCCAGAATCACTCCAGATCCTTCAGATTCACAGCTCCATGACGGTGCTTCTTCTCTTCAGTTCACCTCACTCATTTTCTACAGGGTTCAGGTCAGAGGACTGGAATGGCCAGCAGAAGCTTGGTTTTGTGCTCAGTGACCCATTTTTGTGTTGTTTTTGAGGTTTGTGTTTGGATTATTGCACGGTTGGAAGATCCAAGCATGGCCTATTATAATATTTCTAATAAGTATCAGTCACTTATTGATTTTTTATCTGTTGGTATTTGATAAAATGCATGATGCCATGTGTCTAAACAAGATGTCCAGGACCTCCAGCAGAAATATAGGCCCACAACATCAAAAATACAGCAGTATATTTCATTGTACACATGGGGTACTTTTTATCCCTGTGTTCACCAAACCCATCTTGAGTGTTTGCTGCTAAAAAGCTCATTTTTTAGTTTCATCTGACCATAGAAGCCAGTCCCATTTGAAGTTCCAGTCGTGACTGATAACTGAATATGCTGGAGTTTGTTTTTGGATGAACTAGTATAAAAAATTTTTAAACCCTCCCGAACAACATGTGGTGATGTAGGTGCTGTTTGACAATTTTTCTTAAGGTTTTCTGACCCTGAGAAACAACTATTTTCTGCAATTCTCCAGCTGTGGTCCTTGGAGAGTCTTTAGCCACGCAAACTCTCCTTCTCACCGTGCATTAGGACGATATAGACACACGTCCTCTTCCAGGCAGTTTCGTAACAGCTGAGCCGAAACCTCCGTTACTAATACGAAAATGTCACTTTAGAACTAGTAACGAAAGCTTATTGTATTACTGTATTAAAAGCAGTGTATTATGTGGAGTAGAGTATTATGAGAGAGAGAGATGGACTGAGTGAGTGTGATTACCTGCATCTGATACAGCATTCATTCTTCAGCTCAATCTCATATTCACAATAAAACATTAGTTTGAATGTCTGCTAAGGAAAGCGATATCTGTGTCATATTATCCTTTCATCTGTTATGGGTGATTTCCAATGACAGCAGTGCTCAGTGTATTTGTTGGCTGCATTTTACAAGCTGTTGTTGAAAGTAAAAATAACTTCCTTTTTTAGTCTCTTTCAATATAAAAGTCTTTACTGCTGACTCCAGAAGATCTGGCCGAGGTAAGGCTTATAACGGGTTTATGAGCGCTGAAAGACCGCTGACACCCTGGAGCTCACATCTCTGAAAGCGTTGCAGCAAATTTTCAGATGCTTGCTTTAACAAATCACATATTTAAAGTCTAAACAACTACATTCATATCTAAAAAAAAACCCTTAAACCTACATTGTGACACAAAAACACTATTATTTATAAAATGATAGTAGATTTGGGTGTCTGCCATGACACTCGCTGTGAGAAATACTGCAAGCAGAGTGATACAAACAGTGAAACGGTTGGAGTTCTGTTATCACTAGAATATCACACTCCTCTCAGCCAATCAGTTTCAACGGCCAGAAAGATCTATCTATCCATCCATCCATCTATCCATCTATCTGTCTGTCTGTAGCATCTTTTATCTAAGTTTTTAATAATATTAGTTTCAGCACAAATAAGCCTCATCAGGCAACCTACCTGATTTGCATGGTTCCTTTCTGAATCATGCAATGTGAACAGCATGCAAACAAATGCTAATCCCATTGTTTCATCATTGCATTGCCAGCGATTCAGTTCATTTTCAGTTAAAAAAGTGGTAAGACAGATTTGTTATGTTTATTTACAATACATAATATTGTGGAGTGCACCTTGGACAACCCATGTTCATTCAAAGTTATCTGGTCTTTAATAACATATTTAAGATGCTAGCACATTATTTATACATCGTTCATGGAACATTTTTCTGAAACATTTTAATTGGACATTTGTCTAGTTTCCGATCAGATTTCAGAGAACATTCAAAAGTAACTTTCCCATAATGGTTCCCTTAATGTGTTCTCTAATGTTCACATAACCAATCTTTTTTTTTTTTTTTGAAAAATTTAAGTTTTAGAGAACATTCACAAATAACATTTTCATAACTTATTGGGAACGCTAGAAAAATGTTTTTGAACATGTTATTAGCTGGGGATAACCTGACGGGCAAACACATGCACTGTATGGCAAGCCATTTTGACTTTCTTGATGTCAAGAATAGACATTTTTACTAGTAAGAATTATATTTCTGAGATGTGAAATTGGAATTTCAACTAGTAAGAAATTAATTATTGATATCAACAATTGATTTTGAATGGCAGCCTATGGTGACATTTAACTAGTGAAAATACAATGACATCAACAATTAGCATTTTAACTAGTGTAAATTTAATTGTTGATATCAAGAATTAACATTAGTACGAGTGGAAATGCAATTGCTGATATAAAAAATAGCCATTGTTACTAGTAGAAATCTAATTCCTGATATCAAGAATTAACATTTTAACTAGTAAAAACTGAATTATTGATATCAAGAATTCATATCCTGAGAATGAATAAGTCAAAACGGCTTGCCATATGCACTGAGCTAATGCGTAAAGCAATGAACATGTCCTCTCTCTCAAGGGCAGGTCATATGAGAGTGAGATGTTCTTCTATTTGCCGAGGAGGACACAGTCTGTTGATGGTAGTTCAGAGACAATACTAACACTGGCTTTGAACGTCTGATGGTCTGATCAGAGGCAGCGTTTCATTTGCTGAGCTGTGATCTTCATGCAGGAAGTGGCACAGTGCAGGAACGCTGGTTTCACTCCAAATTTTATTTCAAAAGGTAGACAATCAATAAAGCCCGTTTTCATCTCCATGTGCAGAATAAGCATTTGATAATTCAAGAACAGGGCCATTCTTATTATGCAGCACAATTTTCAAAAAAATATCCTTGTGTTAAGCATATAAAATAAAAAAGGTCATCTCAGAGTACAAACTTTTTTCAGTGGACTTCTGTACTTTTTCCAAACAGTATCCAGTTTTTAAGGGAGACAAAACAACTAAAAACACAAACATCACATAATTCATTGATACCGTTATTCTTGATGTTTGTGCTCTTGTTTTCCCTAGTTATATATATAAAATAAATTGCCAAATAATTTTTGCATTAGAAATGGTAACATATGCTCAAGTGTTTGTTTAATTTTATGATATTAATATAGCATTTTGATAAAAGACAACTAACAACTTCCCTTTTTGTCCATTGAGTTTAATGTTTTATTCAGCAAGGTCATAGACAATAATACTGCATTTCAACAGAATAGCTAATAGGCTGTTTCTGTGTGCTGTTCAAACATGTACAGATATAATTTCTGAAGGTATATAAAATCATATATAGATTTTATATATATATATATAAAATCTGTTGGTTTATGCTGGTTATTTTTAGAGATCTGGCCTGTAAGATGCTGTCCCAGTCACACAGACCACTGCTGCTGAATCCCAGCCAGGAAAATGTGCCTCAGTACATTGCGTACAATCCAGATTCAGTCCTCGCTGAGACACCGATAGCATGCAAGTCAGCTGTAAAAGTGCAGCGACACCAGAGCAGCAGCAGCCGAGAGACGCGAGCAAAGCAAAGCTGAGAGAACTGCAACGAGAAAACACCCCAAACATCATCCCAAACATTTCTGTCAGAACGACTTCAGACTTGCAGATCTGTACAGAAAGTCAGAAATGATTTACTACACAGTATTTCGCTTAATAACAGCCGTAAATTATGACATGGTTATCATCAGTGAGCTACAAGGGAATTTTCTCTGCATGAAAAATAGCCTGGGTGTTGAAACTTTACTGTAAATTAGGCAAAGAGATTTAAATTATATAGCACATTCATTTATGAAAATATATAAGATAAATGTTTTTTTAAAAGCATTTAAAATATATATTTTGCCCTCCATATATTTCAGTCCAAAAAAATACAATCACATACATCTTATTTCAAGAAATATATATATATATATAATTTATTTAGTTTTACTTTTTACAATATACATTTTGCAAATTTTTAAAGTATATTTTGGACTTTTTTTCTCTTTTTTTCGCTGTATGGGATGGGTGGGTGACAAAAAAAATGTGCACCACTTACATAATTTTTTTTTTAGTAAATAAACCTACAAATGGTTAGGAGGAAACAGAAAAAATGACAGACTGCATAACTGAACTGACACTGAGCGAGCAGCAGGGGTTTGGAGAGTCTACTCATCCGTTCACACACGGCAGGTCACTGCTGAACTTTAGCCCAGACAAAGCCAGCAGCTCTTTGCCAGCCGTACTGTATTTTTCATCAGGATCATCTTATGTACTGGCCTGGGGCAAGATGATGTTCTGTTCTGATCTGACAGCTGAGAACATGCAGCATGAGGATTAAAACACAATGGTGTACTGATATTTAGATTTGCAAGACATTATATACATTATATATACTATACCAGGAATAAGTCTTCTGCTCATCAAGCCTGCTTTGAATTGTTCCAAAAATACAGTAAAAATTAAAAAGAGATTACGTGTGAATAAATGTTCAAATGTTATTGATTGCTGTGATCAAAGCTGAATTTTCAGCATCATTACTGCAGTCTTCAGTGTCACATGATCTTCAGAAATCATTATAATATACTGATTTACTGCTCAAGAAATATTTCTGATTATTAGCAATGTTGAAAACAGTTGTGCTGCTGAATATAGATTTTTTTTGGAGACTGCGATACATTTTATTTTTCAGGGTTCTTTGATGAATAGAAAGTCCAAAAGAACAGCATTTTTGTGAAATAAACAATCTTTTGTAACTGAAGGATTTTGATCATGAAAAAATTCAGCTTTGATCACAGCAATAAATTGCATTTTTACAGATATTAACACAGAGAAAACAGTTATTTGAGATTGTAATAATATTTGCCAATACATCACTGATTTTACTGTATTTTTGAAAGTGTTTGTGTGTTTTCTTGCTACACGTGTGTGTGTGTGTGTGTGTGTGTGTGTGTGTGTGTGTTAAAGGCATTAAGGCTAACATTCACCCAGGGACGAGTGCAGCTGATATGGATGACTCACTCACTCTCTCCTCTATTTCTGGAGTTTATCTCCAGGCTTTTAGTCCAACAGCCAAAAAAAGAGGGTGACGTGGTCTTGGGTTGCCTGGAGTTAATTAAGCTTTGGATGTTCTGTATACATCTCAAGAGGCAGGCGTTTACATCCGCTCATAGCTTGATGTTTTGGCCTCACTTTGCTGATTTGAATGCGTTTTGCGTTAATAACTGTGGATGATCTGTATCATACCATCCATAACAGAGGATGATTTTTCCCTGTTGGCTGATGGGGTTATTTCTCACATCTTTCACTAACAAGTTAAATTATGTTTTATGGAATGTTCCTACAACTTTATTAATACACGTTCTCTTAATGTTGAGGGAAAACGTTCTTAGACCAACATTTTTAAAACGTCCTTATGATGTTATTTGTTCTTGATGAACGTTCTAAGAAACATTTTTGTAACCTTTAGACAGCATTCTAATCATGATAAGAAAACTGGACAGTTTAACATTCTTAGAATCTTCAAATAAACATTCAAATAATATTATAAATTGGTTGAAAATAAAGTTGGTAGAACGCTGTAAGAAATGTCATTGTAACTTTTAAATCTCGTTCTAATCACAACAGGAAAACATTCCAAAACGATGTTCTCACTTTGATTTTCTAGCTCAGCATGTTTCATTAAATATATATTTTATCTAAAATATTGGTTCATAAATCATTTTCATAAACTTAAACCTGTATAACTTTTTTTGGTTTCACTTTTAAATGTTTTTTACTTCAACAATAATCTGCCATGGGTCTTCTTTAAAATGAGACCAAACTTAAGTCTGTGCTCCCAAGCTTCTATTTTTATGACCATTTTTTGACATTGTTGTCCACTATGGACCAATGTGTAACTTTTTCTTATTGATGTACAAGGGTTAAATCTGAACACTAGCGCAGCTCTCATAGCATGTTTCAGTTCAGCTGATGACAGAGAGTGAGTCAGCCTGCGGGGAGGACAGACAATTCCCCAATGTTTTTCAAATCTGATCTTTGGGACAAATTTTGCAATTGAAATATTCATCAAATAAAATGCATAATGTAAACATGTTCCAACACACTTTGAAATGCTTCCAAGTGCACTTTCTCCTACATCTACAGCTGGAAATAGAAAGAAAGCTGAGAAGAAACACTCAGAACCACTTATATTTGATCAATACCTTTTTCTTTCTGGTGAAAATGGTACGACAGTATAATCCTTGAGGAAAACCCTCAGCCTATTAGTCTGGCTGCTGGAAAAATCTACAAAGACAGAGCTGAGAAGCAATTTATTAACTGAATTTAGTAGCTGTTATAAAAGGATCAGAGTTTGGATAAAAGATTGAAATCATTACAATTTTGTTTTTGTTTGAATACTCCTCTTTTGCTCACCAAAGCTGCATTTACTTGTTCAAAAATACAGTTAAAAAGTAATATTGTGAAACATTATTACAATTTTAAATAGCTGTGTTATGTGAATATATGTTAAAATGTAATTTATTTGTGTGATCAAAGTTGAATTTTCAGCATCGTTCCTCCTGTCTTCAGTGTCATTTGTTCATCTTTCTAACATGCTGATTTTTAAATATTATTTTATTTGTTTTTTAAGATTTTTAAATGTTAAAAAAAGAAATAAATATTTCACAATATTACTATTTTTACTGTATTTTTTATTAAAAAAAATGCGGCCTCTGTGAGCAGAAGAGACATATATATGCAGAAGATATATGTTTATACATCTCTCTGATGCAAAGGATATGCTCTGCACATTTTACATCAAAGTAAGTTCATTCTTTAAATCACTAAAGACTGGTTGTTTTTAAACCTGCTGACAAATGCTAATTTGACTCTTCAGGCTCACAAACTTTCCTCTGTTGGGTCTGAGTAAATGGCAGGTAATAAATGGCTAGAGACTCTGTACATGCACTCTGGCTTAATCAATAACTCTCGGAGTAATATAAGCCACTGATTAAACTCCACCTGTACAGATAGGCAGCTCAGCTGATGGAGATACGGTTAGCAACGGCTCCGGCAGATCTCTTATCATCAGCCAATTTATGAGCCATTTATTGTGATAGGTTCTCAAAGCGCTCTGAGGTATGTACAGCTGCGTGACTGAGGCCTCCTTTATAACCAGCACTTATCAAAGGCCTTGGAAAATTTACATATAATGATGTACAAATAGTGTGCCATTCCAGAAATCATTCTGGTCAAAACAAAAAAACATAAATTTTCCAGTGCTATAAATGGTTCGTCTGGTTTTGCTGTAGCACATATAGTAATATTTTTTAAATGTTAAATATTTAATATGAGAAATATTTATCAATGTGGATTATTTAATCAATTTATTAATTAATTCGTTAATTTTATACTTGCATTGTAATAAATACTTAAATTAATTTATTAAATATAAATGTTTAATTTTATTAATATTACTTTATACATATTTTTAATCAATATTATATTTTAGTAGTTTTTTGCATATAGGCATTTATGATTTATAAAACAAAAGATATTTAAATAGCATTATTTTAAAAACAATTAAATAAATATTTTATCAACTTTTTTGCATATGGGCATTTATGATTTATGAAATAATGTGTTTAAAAATATACAATATAGTTGCATTTAATAAATGTAAATATTTAGTATGAGATATAGTTTTTTACACAATTTAATTGTATGGTTATTAAAATCGCTTTTCATGACAACTGAGCAAACTACTCATCCACTGTTTTAAAACAAATATGTGCAGAATTTATGCAAATTACATACCATTTAAGGCAGTTTTTAACTTCATATTGGGTTGGAGTTGTGTGTAAATGGGTTACATTTTGGATGCAAATTGAGTAAATTAAATTTCGAGACTAGTTAAAAGCTACAAAACAGGCCTCTGCGAGTGTTAGTGTGTCAGTCTCTGGTGATCTTCATGCACTTGTTCTCACACAGTAGCTGACCTTGAGAGGATCAGAGCGTCTTACCCACCAATCCAGAGCAGGAGGAGGGGCCTTTAAGCACAATTAACTGATAGTGAAGTGATCAACCAGATAATCAACTTAAAACATTTAACCACACTAGCTTACAGCAGTGGCCGTGTCTGTGCCAGTGCACTCGGATGTGTTTCACACACACACATTATTGTATGTCCCCCAGTGTGGGCTGTGTCACATGACTGCATCACTGACACTTACCCTGTGGGCAACAGGTCAGAAAGATCATTTCAGTAAGTGAACAGAGCCGCTGACCTTCATGCATTGTTTGCTTGGCTTTGGCTCGTTTGTGCTGCTGCAGTGGGATCCTGTGTAATCGCTCTCTTGTTGGTGGAGTATTGGTAGATCTGACTGTGTATGGTTCACCAAGCTGAGCAGATCGAGTTCCTCTCTCACTTTATATCATCCCTCCACCAGTGTTTACCACATCGAACATGATATCAGCCCTCAGCATGTGACTGCAGCTAATAGAACGTTTCACTCTGCTGCATTTATATACTTTATTTTTGTATCTCTCTATTAGTGCTACTGGATCTTAGCGCCGCGTTTGACACTATCGACCTCAACATTCTTTTGAATTGACTATAAAATTATGTTGGCATTAGAGGAAGTGCACTGGCATGGTTCAAATCATACTAATCTGACCGCCATCAATTCATGGCAGTTAATGAATAGGTATCATACCAATCACAAGTGCAGTATGGAGTACCTCAAGGCTCAGTCCTAGGACCATTACTTTTCATGCTTTACTTGTTACCCTCGGGAGATAGCATCAGGAAACATGGTGTTAGCTTTCACTGTTATGCTAATGATGCTTAGCTCTATATTTCTTTGTGGCCCAGCAAAACTAACAGAATACATAGTTGATATAAAAAAAACTGGATAACTAGTAATTCCTTACTGTTAAATTCTGAAAGAACAGACCAAAAACCTCTGCATGTAATGATGGCTGCTCTGTCAATTCTTCATCATCCATTAGGAACCTAGGTGTGCTATTTGATAGCAATCTTTCCTTCGAAAGCCATGTTTCTAGCATTTTTAAAACCGCATTTTTCCATCTCAAAAATATATCTAAATTACAACCTGTGCTCTCAATGGCAAATGCAGAAATGTTAATTCATGCGTTCATGACCTCAAGGTTAGATTATTGTAATGCTTTATTGGGTGGTTGCTCTGCGCGTTTAATAAACAAACTCCAGCTGGTTCAAACTGCAGCAGCTAGAGTTCTTACTAGAACCAGGAAGTATGACCACATTAGTCCGGTTCTGTCAACACTGCACTGACTCCCTATTAAACATCATATACATTTTAAAATATTGCTTATTACCTATAAAGCCCTGAATGGTTTAGCACCTCAGTATTAAAGCAAGCTCTTGTTGCATTATAGTCCTTCATGTCCACTACGATCTCAAAACTCTGGCCATTTGATCGTACCTAGAATATCAAAATCAACTGCAGGTGGCAGATCCTTTTCCTATTTAGCTCCCAAACTCTGGAACAATCTACCTAACACTGTTCGGGAGGCAGACACACACTGTCAGTTTAAATCTAGATTAAAGACCCATCTCTTTAACCTGGCTTATACATAACATAACACACTCTATAATTCAAATCCGTTAAAGGATTGTTAGGCTGCATTAATTAGGTCAACCGGAACCAGGAACATTTCCCATAACACACAATGTACTTGTTACATCATTAGAAGAATGGCATCTATGCTAATATTAGTCGGTTTCTTTCTTATTCCGAGGTCACCGTAGCCACCCAGATCTAGTCTGTATCCAGATCAGATGGTCACTGCAGTCACCCGAATCCAGTCCATATCCAGTCCAGATAGTGGATCAGCACCTAGAGATGACATCTACAGCCCTGAATGTCAGCGGAGACCAGGACAACTAGATGTGCCCCAGAGACAGATCCCCTCCGAAGACCTCGTCACCTAGACGGCCGTCGGGACAAGACCACAGGAACCAGATGAGTCCTCTGCACAATCTGACGTTGTTGTCAGCCTAGAATTAAATGGCTGGTTTTGCCTGGCCAGAGGAGAATGGCACACTATTTCCCTGTTTAATACTGTAAAGGTGCTTTGACACAATCTGCATTGTAAAAAGACTTGACTTATACATTATATTCTATTACTACTTGTATTACAGTCTTGTGTTACAGTTCTTCTGTTACTTCTGGCAAGACTCTCTTAAAGTTATGAACAAACGTTCTTCCAATAACATTAATGGAGTCCTTAAAGGTATAGCTCACCTAAAAATGAAAAATTACCCTGTGATTTACTCACACTCAAGCCATCGTAGATGTATGACTTTCTCCTTTCAGACAAATTAATTGTTATATTAAAACAATCCCCTGGCTCTTCCAAGCTTAATAATAGCAGTGATGGCAGTTGATATTCAGTAGTCAACTAGAAGTCAAATAAAGTGCACCCATCCATCATAAAATGTGCCTTCTGAAGTGAATCAATGCATTTGTGTAAAAAAAAAAAAAAAAACATTTAAAACTTTATAAATCGTAATCTCTAGCTTCTGCTAACTGTCGTACATGTTTTCAGGAGAGAGTGGCGTTCCAGTGGATGACGTAGGATGTAGGCTCCAGTGAGAATTGATGAATGCACAAGCGCAGAGGAGAAAGCAAAACAAAACACTGGTCACAAATTAGAAGTACAAAATGAGGAATTGTAAAGAAAAATTGAGGATTTTGATATGAGCCAAGAGGAGACTGACTTTCCTTTGCTGTAAACGAATCTTGGTTCTCACAAGACTAGCATATTCTCAACGGAGCTTACACTATGCCTACCGAGCACTCATAACACTCGCTCACGTGGAAGAAAATGGACACAGAGAATAAATCTGTTCTCACATACCAATGATAACTCACAAAGCCACTAGAAGGCAAGCCTGTAACCATTAGCCGAAAAAGTGTAACAGCTAATGCTAACGCTTCCGGTCTGACAGTACGTGGGAAAGGAGGCCAGAGGCCTTTTTTTTTTTTTTTTAATGGATGTCAAAGGAGGAAAGGCTTCACTATGCTGAATAAACAGCTTTTTAGAGGAAACAGCTCATCATTTAATGAATCGCCAGCCTGTCTGCTAATCTACAACAAGTTTTACACTAAACAATATTTTTGGCCAATGTCGCACAACTCTCTGACTGAAATTCAATGACGTCAAGGCTGTAATGTGATTGGTTATCAAGGCACACGTGATCCAAGTTGACCGTTACGCTTTCTCCAATAGTAAGTAAATACAGACCCTCTCATCTCCCAATAGTAAGAATATCTCTGATAACTCGGCATCCACTCTCTTCTCTCTAGGAATACTCTTCTTCGGTGTGTGTTTACACTGGTTTTTGAAACAGCGCCACCACTCTTGCCTTTTTGTGCAACAGCAGCTGCTCTGTGCACGTGATCTTTGCTCAAATCTGATTGGACAGCCCATTTCATCGCGGAGCGACAATCGCATAACCAAGACAAAATGTGTTTAAACATTCAGAGAACTTTCAGAGATGTGTTAATAACTTAATGGAAACTGTAAAACTTTTTTTACTAATATTTATAAATAATATAGAATATATTTCTATTAGTTGTGTCTTTTCGACATTTTGCAGATTTGCAGGTCATGGAGTTCGCTGTAACCAGAAACAGGCATAAATGCAATTTTACAGCTGACTTTTGAAGTGCAATATTCCCTCGAAATGATTATGTTTTTATATAATAGTCTCCATTCTGCTTAAAGCCATTTTGCTAGGGCTTACTAAATTAATCCTTTGTAAGTAAACCTGCATTATAACGTCACGGATGACGCAACGGCTTTAAACCATTACTTACACAAGCCTGGCATCACAAATTATATAATTTCGGCTCCAGGCTGGGCTTCCATCTCTCACAATGACTCATTCTGCTAGACGGGCGATCCTCCCGCATATGCCTCGTTCAGTTGTTCCTGACACAGGGATTCTGCAGAGACCTCAGAGAGCCGGTTTGTTTTCAGTTTAGCAGGGCAGAATTAATCTGAGTCAAAGCCCAGCTCTGTGAACTGTAACTGCATTCCTGTTAGCCAACATATTTCACCAAATGCATAACAAACGAGTATGAACTTTGTGTTTTATTGTTTGATTTCACTCTAAAAAGATGTAGTTTCCATTTGTGACAATGCAAACTCTACACAATGACGTTCCCAGTGGGGTCAAAAAAATTAGAAAAATGTTTCTCTTATTTCAAAGTTTCCACAATTTAATTAAACACTTCTTAATTTTTTAAATTTTTTTTACTAGTTGTTGTTGGTTAGTTACAACCAATTTTTGCTGTAATAAATTTTATAAAAAATTAAAAACAAATTACAAATTAGATTATCAGAATGACAATAATTGTTATGTTATTTATTTTTTATTTTTGGAAAATTTTACATACAGTTCTGAATCTTCGTAGTTCTACAACCTTATAGTTTAAATTTTTGCTAATAAAAGAAAGGTGAAAGTACGCACATCCAAAAATATCATAGCCAGATGCAAGATCAAAGGACATCATCAAAAAAGTGGAAAAGATGTCTGCATACTGTTATTCCCTTTATTCAAAAATATAACAACGTTTCGGTACAAAGACCTTCATCAGACAAAGTGTTATACAGTGAATAACAGTGAAGAAAGTGAATAACTGTGCAGACATCTTTTCCACTTTTTTAATTTTTGCTAAAACATTCTACTTATTTCCAGGTTTTAAAAAAAAAAAATCAAGAAAAATCCCATTATTTAAAATAATTCTAATAACAATTCAAAACAAATTACAAATTTGATTATTAGCACTGATAAGCTTCCCCCCCCCCCCCTTTTTTTTTTATAAATGTAGCTACATATGTTTCTGAATTTTAATGATTGTTGTACAACCATATGGCTTTAATATTTGCTAAAATTCTTAACTTATTTTCAGGAAAAATCCCACTATTTAAAATAATTCTGATAACAATTCAAAACAAATTAGAATATCAGAACGACAAGTTACGTGAAAACATTATTTTTTAAATATTATAAAAGTATATATAAAATGTTAAAATCTTTGCTAAAATATTCAAATTAAAAAATCCTGTTATTTAAAATAATTCTAATAACACTATAACAAATTACAAATGGATTTTTTTTACATTTATTTCTAAATTTCAGAAGTTGTTGTTCCACCTTATGGTTTTATTTTTTGCTAAAATGTTCAGCTTTTTCGAAGTTTAAATATAATCTATCCTGTTATTTAAAATAATTTTATTAACACTTTATAACAAATTACAAATGCATTTATTTATTTATTTACATTTATTTCTAAATTTCAGAAGTTTTTGTTCTACCTTATGGTTTTAATTTTTTCTAAAATGTTCTGATTATTTCCAGTATTAAATTAAAAAATTAAAAAGAAAAATCCCATTATTTTTGTCTCAAACCTTTGGAGGCCGTTTACTCTCTATATCAAATATGATTTGATGGTTGAAGTGTATTCAATTAGTGCTAGTCACTTATGGCAGATCATACATCACCTGGACCACATGAAAAAATATTGATTTTGTTTACTAAAAAAAAAAGTGTCATATGGTTCGGCCCCTGGTGCCGATAGTTAATCATTCACCGTGTGCGTGTGAGATGTTTGTGCACATCTGTAGGAAGTGGAGTGATTAATAGCCAGTTTTGCATATAGATTGGATTTGGGCTGAACTCTTAGCCACGGCAGCATTTCATGTCAAAACGCTATGTTACAATCCATGCTTTCTGTGCTTTATTGCTGAGCATAGAAAGATATTACATAAGGCAATCTCAATAATGCATCCTGGGGATTTACAGAGCGAGATAAAGCAGGGGGAAGGACACTGGTTACTCAACACTAACCCACAGGCTACGGCCTTTACCTGACCCGCCAACAACGGAGAGAAACAG
Organism: Barbus barbus; assembly: GCF_936440315.1. NCBI lineage: Eukaryota > Metazoa > Chordata > Actinopteri > Cypriniformes > Cyprinidae > Barbus > Barbus barbus. The sequence continues at coordinate 2,246,833 of NC_136760.1, read as the reverse complement.
ACAGGACATTTCATTATGAGGTTTATGCGATGTGAGTGTTCGTACGGCACAATAAACAATTCAGTGCGTTTATTTGTGGAGAGATAAGTGGATTGAATGTTTAAGTCAAAGGGAATCAATTCCCGGTCAGTTTTCAATCCATTTTACTTCCTGAATGTGATGCAACAGGATATTCAGAAAATGTAGGGTGAGATTTTAAACATCTGGGCCCGTATTCCTAAAGATTCTAAGAATCCTTTTAGAGAGCTCCTAATTTAGCTTAAACATTTCTAACTAGGAGTCTTAGCTTAAAAGTGATTCAGGACCAATCTGAGAGCAACTCTGAGCGAGGAAAAGACAAAAACTTGTATCTTAGTGAGGAGGCGGGGCTGACCCCACTGCTAGCTATGACAGTCTTTTGAAGACTGTGATTGGTTGGTTGTCAAGTAGGGTATATTTTAAGCCTTCACTTTGAAATTACAGACGTAATTTTTCCTGTTTTACCGTACTCGCTCTCTCTCTCACACACACACAAATTATATATGTATATATTCTTTATTTTTTATTTACCATGCTGTCATACCATATTTTATAGGAAATGAGCAGAGACAGCCTAATAAGTGCTGTAACAGACCCAAATCATCACTGCTGCATAGTTGCATTTTTCCAGTTGCCAAATATGTTAATGTAGTGATTACATCCATTTCTGGCGCTATGGCATTTCAGAGCGGTGTCTGAGATGTTAGCGTGTTTCTAATAAGATCGGTCACAAACATGATCCCTGCACGATCTAATGTGTAGCGTCTTATTAACTCACTGTCATGCATTGTGTGCAGCACATTTCTTCTTCCTCTTCATGTTTCGTCCATTTTCTCCACTGCTAAAAAACTCTTAAGCCCCTTAAAAGTCCCTGTCCGTACTCCTAACAATTTTGGACCGTAAGACCTCTTTTAAGGGTTAAGATGCTTTCTGAATTACTTTTTTCTTTACTAGGATCTTTTCTTTAGTTTTAAGAGGAAACATCCACATTTATAAGAATTTTCTTAGAATTTTGTTGCTAGAAGCAACTCTTAGCACTAAAATGTTTCATGAATACGGGCCCTGGAATGAAAAGTCACTTTTTGAATATTAGGGGGAAAAAACAATAATGTGCACTAGTTTAATCTTCTTGGTACCATGTTGTTAAAATGTATATATGTCATATATACAATGAGGGAAGAAACTGTTCCTGTGTCTGGTCGTTCGGTGCTCAGAGCTCTGTAGCGTCGACCAGACGGTATCAGTTCAAAGAGGGAGTGTGCTGGATGTGAGGGGTCCAGAGTGATTTTACCAGCCCTTTTGCTCACTCTGGAGAAGTACAGTTCTTGGAGAGTGGGGAGGGTTTAAAAGCCTCTCTCAAATCAGACTGTTTTGAGATTCCTGTCATAAAGACGTAGTTCTGCACAGGTCCCTTCCATGATAGTTGATTGACAAGGCCGTCTTACCTTAGACCCGCCCCCTGAGTGAGCTGAGAGCTGTCTGCCATTGTGTCGACTCTGGTGCAGGGGAAGACAAGAATGTCTCCGATTAAGCGATTTGTTGTTGGATGTAATAATGAATATAGCAGTCCTCATTTAATCCCGACATTTGAGCCGCTGAAGACACAGAGGATTAATGTTAATTTCGCTTTGAAGTGAATGCGCTGATCCCCGATCTACATATAGGTGTTTATGTTCGCCCGAATCATTCGTGATCCAGCTTCACCTACAGAAGAAGTGAGTATAAGGGTTTTTTATAAATCTTTGCAAATCGCCTTTCCTAATAATGTGCTAGTTAGCTAGTTTCACTGCTGAAGTTTAAAGTCTGCTCGTCACCCCACAGAAGAGAGGGGCGGGGTCAGCAGATCTCATTAGCATTTAAAGCAACATGGACTAAAAAACAGCTGCTGAAAACAGAGCTGATTTTGACAGGGTAAAGGAGGTGTTTTTTACCATTGAGAAATTTTAACCAAAGTATGTTATAGACTTTTCATTAAGACCCTAAAGAATCATATCAGCTTGTGGAAAATGGGCATCCGATGACCCCTTTAATGTCATTATTTTGTGTGTGTTTGAATCAAGAACAATGACAATTTTCATTTTGGGGTGAAATGCTTCTTTAACTAACTTGATTTAAGACTAATGATGAAGCCATTTTTAGCAACGCAAAGGTTTGCTGAAGCCCAGAGAAAGCAGACGGCCGATCTCATGTCTTTCCTCCTCCTCCTCCTCCTCCTCCTCCGCAGCAGCAGCAGCAGCACTTTAGATTGTTAGACTCTGTCTGCACCTCCTGCTAGAAAGTTGTTATGAATCCTTTCCAATTTCACTTTCCGCTGTGTGGAAATGAGTCAATCAGTGCATTGTGCTGCAGAAAAAAAATTGGCCGTGAAATAAATTCACTACGTGGAAAATGCCTGCTCTTTAGCAAGAGAGAGACTTGGATATACCATCACCTAATCTGAATACCGTCAAACTGTTGCCAGATTTTAGGAGGGTTTAATTCCTTTCCATATCTAATATTTTCTCTTGTGCATGAAGCTAAAATCTCCACTAATCTTTGCATTACAGTATGCAGGCTTGCTTTACAGTCAATATTCATATGCATTGATCAGCAGTGATTTCCATGACATGGACGTCCCTCTGGAGGAACGGCTGCCATAAATAGCAGCTGATGTGTTTGTGATGTTGGCACTCGAGGGGCATCGGTTTTAATCAGTCGTTCTCTACACGAGCTGCACCGTTAATGTTGAGAATCCATGTCATTTGTGTGGAAATGAACTTACGCGATTCATCACTTCTACATACTGGATGTGTTTGAAATGAATTTTATGAATGAGCATTTTAATGAGTTGACAGCAAGAGTCAAACTGAGAAGGTGATTTCTGTACAGTAATTATGTTCTGGCAGGAGTTTCTGTATGTCTGCAGTGTTTGGGAGCCGGTAAAGGCAGGGAAATTGTGCTGCTCAATAAATGTAATGCTGCTGATAATGAAATGTGCTGCGTATCGATTGAGGCCGTTTTAAGAATGTAGCCCTCTATAAATAATGGGTGGTACTGCTTTATTTTAGGGACTAATGTTCACTATTAACTAGCATGCATATTATTACATTTACATTTATGCATTTAGCAGACGCTTTTATCCACTTACAGTGCATTGAGGCTATACATTTTTTATCAGTATGTGTGTTCTCTGGGAATTGAACCCATGACCTTTTGCGCTGTTAACGCAATGCTCTACCACTGAGCCACAGGAACTTATTAGCATATTGGCTGTTTATTAGTAAGCCCATACCTAAACTTAACAACTACCTCACTAACTATTGATAAGCAGCAATTTAGGAGTTTACTGATGTCAAAGTCATAGGTAATAGTTTGTTAATAGAGAGAATTAGACCTTAAAATAAAGTGTGACTTAATATCTATATCTATATCTATCTATTATATCTATCTATCTATCTATCTCTATATCTATATCTCTATCTATCTATTATCTCTATCTATCTATCTATCTATCTCTATATCTATATCTCTATCTCTATCTATCTATATATCTATATCTATCTATATCTCTATATATCTATCTCTATCTCTATCTATCTCTATCTGTATCTCTATCTCTATCTATCTCTATCTGTATCTCTATCTGTATCTCTATCTGTATCTCTATCTGTATCTGTATCTCTATCTCTATCTCTATATCTAATCAAAATAATTTTGAGTGTTTTACAAATATATTTTTAGGAATGTAATTTTATTTATAATAATATAATAACTATAAAATTTAAGTAATATAAAAATTACACCACTTAAAGCAGTTTTCTTTCCTTCAAACATTTTGGGTTTGCACCTCATTTGATTATAAAAAGCAACAGAGATTTGTTTTTTATGCAAAAAAATCTGACTCTTTCTTGTTTTTAACAGCTCTCTTATACACAACCAAACATACTTTTGCCGCAACTGTTCATAATAAATTTATTTAAACTAAGGCTGTATTTTATGGAGGTTCCTATTGATTTAAAAATGTATCTTTGGGATTTTGAGCTTATTTAAATATATAACCCAGGGGCCTTCGTAATCATAAAAACAGATGCCCACGGATATTTTGTAGTGACATATATATATACACTTCTAGATAATGTGCAACTCCATGTATGTCAAATATGTTTGAGGCAAAATTTCAAAGGTTTGTGGCGAACACTTTCTGAATAAAAGAGCAAAACCCCAAAAGCAGTCCCTGTCCCCGTTTCACACATCATATCCAGACGCCGGTTTGGTTAACATATCACACACAAACTAACGAGCTCTAGAGCACAAATAATAAGCTGGCGCGACTGTAAAGTTCAGCGCATGCAGGAGGCTGCTGTTTATATAGGGCGCCATCACTTTACTGTCGTCAGGAATGGGGGTAATGCGGATGATGATGGTTAATGAGCAGCCCTGCTCTCCTCTGTCTCGTAGGTAATTTGGGATGAGATGTTAGATGCCAGTTAAGATCTACCGCGCTGACATTTGTCGCTGTCTGTGACACAAGGACTCTAAAAATAATCCTGGAGGAGATGCAGAGACTCAAGGGCTGCTCTCGTATCGCTTCATCTCAGTCCACATGATACCTCTATATATGAGGCGTTCATCCAGTTAACAGCCATTAACAGTCACATCTGTGTCAACACGGTGTTCACTCAGCTGTTTGATTTCATAATGCTGCTCAAACTTGACATCCATAAAATTGTTGTTGTTGGTTATTCATCCAGCAAAAAGCGTCCCAGTTTACCTGAATTCACCCCATGTGAGACATGTAATAGCTAAGCAAAACTATCCTCCATTAGTATTCACATCAATCTTCCATAAGTATGCAGTGTCTGAATCCTATTTTACTCTAGAAAGCAAAGAAAAAATGAATTATAGTTTTAGAAAAAAAAAATTAAATGCCAAGTGGTTTGGAAAATGGATAGAAATGGCATAAATAACATCATTGCATGAAATATGCCCTTTTATCCCCCAAATACTGTAATATGTCCATTTTACTGTTGATTTTTAATAATAAAATGATTATTAGTGGTGACTCATTAGATTCCTGTTACTGTAATAGTTTTTTTGTGTGTATAAATCAATATGGTAATACAGTAATTTTTAAAAAGTTAAATCCGTAGAAGTTTAGTAATATTATAGTAATTTAGTGACAGTGGTGATTAGATTTTGCAGTATGATAATATTATGTACTGAACTGGAATAAAACAATGTAATACAGTGAAAAAAAAAAAAAAAAAAAAAAAGTTAAATCATATGTGTTTGGTAATTAAATTTATTAAAATGGCAGTAATCACAATTAGATTTTGCAGTATGATAATGAATGCATACTGAACTGGAGTAAAACTACTGAAATACAGTGTGTTAAATCGGTGCAAAATTATTTATATGGTGCATAAATTTACAAATTTACACACTGGTGCATAAACACAAGTCAGCAAATTTAATATGGTAAAAATGTTAACTAATAAATATCACCTTACTTGCATCAAGAATTACAAAATTGTTTTGTAGCTATTACAAGTTTCTTGAAAAGGCATGTTTAAATATGCAAATTAGGCATTTGAATTAGGCAAGTGAAGAAAAAAAACTCAACTTCATATTATGTCCATATATCAAAGATATGGGATGGTATTGTAATCTACAGATGCAGATAGATTGTGTAATGAAATTATAAACACTTAAATGTGTATTTTTAATGTTTGAATGTTTCACTAGACTGAAAGAAGACATGGAAACAAAAGAGATCAAAATAGGGCATGAAAAACATCTCAGTTTAGGCATGTAACCATGGTTCCCCGAAGGGAACGAGACGCTGTGTCCGAAGACGCTTAGGGAACGTCTTCAGCGTGACCGCGCTCTGAATCATCTGTACAATCAGTCCAATGGAAGGGCGAGGCATCACGGGCGGGTGACGTCACGACCAGGAAGCTATATAGGCACGTGCGGCAGAGCCGGCTTCAGCTTCTAGGAATGAAGCAAGCGCTGGCAGGGATGCCGGAAGTGTGGCTTCGAGACGCAGTGTCTCGTTCCCTTCGGGGAACCATGGTTACATGTGTAACCTGAGACGTTCCGCTTCAGGAACTCGAGCTGCGTCCGAAGACGCTTAGGGAACGAGATACCCACGCTGCCAGACTGACAAGTCCCTGCCTAGTGTGTACTAGGACGAGAGGACAGAAGAGCCCGGAGCGGCTCGAATGTTGAGGTCATTAAACCTTACAAAAGTGAGGGGTGTGGACCACCCAGCAGCGTTGCAGATGTCCTGCATAGACACACCTGCTAGGAAGGCCTTGGAGGCCGCCACACCTCGGGTTGAGTGAGCTCTGACTCCCATCGGCGAGGGGAGCTGAGAGGACTCATAGGCAATATTAATAGCATCCACTATCCACCTACTGAGGGTCTGCTTAGTAGCAGGAAGACCCCTCTTAGGAGGACCATAGCACCTTTCTCCACAGGGCAGCTCTGTGGATGTACGTGCCCAGTGCTCACACTGGACACATAATTAAGCTTCTGCTGGTCGGGCTCCCTGAAGGGAGGAGGACAGAAGCCTCAGCGCACCGCGGAGAAAACGTGTAACTAGGGGGTGTCTACCCACTGACTGACCACAGACAGGAACGTGGTAGGCCGCAATGGCCGCCACGTACACGTTAATGGTGGAGTGGGTTAACCCTGCGGAGAGACGGGCCTGCAGAAACTCCAGAACTGTACCAATCGGGCAGTTAACTGGGTTGAGCTGGCGGTCTCCGCACCATGAAGTGAAGAGTGTCCACTTCAGGGCGTACAGTTTCCTCGTAGAGGGAGCTCTGGATTGGAGGATGGTCTCGACAACCTCGGTTGAGAGACCGGAAGCTATGAGCTGTGCCCCCTCAGTGGCCACACCCACAGCTTCCACAACTCCGGGTGAGGGTGGACGATAGTGCCCCCCCACCTGTGAGAGGAGATCTCTCCGGACGGGAATCTCCCATGGAGTGCCGTCGAGGAGAGAAATCAGGTCTGAGAACCATACTCGGCCCGGCCAGAACGGTAGTACCAGTAGTAGACTGACCTCGTCCCGGCGCACTCTCGCCAGAACTCCCGGGAGCAGAGCGATAGGGGGAAAAGCGTACAGACGAAGCCTCGGCCAAGTCTGTGCCATAGCATCCAGTCCCAGAGGAGTCAGAGAGAACCAGAGGGGACATTGAGCTGACTTTATAGTCGCAAACAGGTCTACCTGGCCAAAAACTCTCCATATCTGCTTCACCACCTCGGGGTGAAGCATCCATTCCCCCGGGCCTCGGCCCCTGTCTCGACAGAACGTCTGCTCCCACATTGAGATGTCCAGGAATGTGCACTGCTCTTAATGAGGAGTTTGCCCTGGGACCACACAAGGATCTGGTGTGCCAGCTTGTACAAGGGTCGCGACCTCAGACCTCCCTGGTGGTTTATGTACGAGACCACCAACGTGTTGTCGGTGCGCACCAACACGTGGTGACCTCTTAGGTCTGGGAGGAAGCGTTCGAGTGCTCGAAACACGGCCAGCATCTCCAGCCAATTGATATGCCATGTCAGATGGCAGCCACTCCACAGACCGCGGGCAGGGTGGCCACTCATGACCGCTCCCCAACCGGTGAGAGACACGTCCGTCACCAACAATAACTGGCGACACGGAGCTCCCAGCACCGGGCCCTGATTTAAAAACCAAGGTTTAGTCCACATGTCTAGGGCTCTGTAGCCTCTGTTGTCTGGATTCTGTAGCCTCTCTCTACAGTATGCAGGACCCATGGAGACACATTTGGCAATAGCCAAATGGTCTACTAAGGGAACCAGACTCTCGAGACTGGCTTCTGGTGTACCCAGAGCGGCTAGCTCGGTGTCCTGGAGTGGCACACCGGCAGGAGACGGCCGAACCAGCTGCTCTAGAAAACCCCGAAGGGGTGGCTAGCTTCTCAGTTCCGCTACGTTTCCGGACGGAAGTAACTGAGAGAAGCACTTGCTGGAGACCGCTGCGCCCTGGAACACTGGCAGGGTTGGCAGACCGATCTCCCGAGGGCACTGAGGAAAGACGGGCACCGTGTACCGCGGTGTACGCCGAACTTCCCCAGAGGGGCCTGCCCTCATGAGTCCTGGGTCATAGGCAGCAGGACGTTTTAGCCAAAGACTATCCAGCGAGAATGACGATCCGTCTTCTGCTAGAAGCCTTTGGCCCGGGAGTGCGACTCTGACTAAAATATTATCGGGAGTACGAGAGGTGATGCTCCCTAAATGAGGAGCTGGACCACGGTTGGGGCTGCTCCGCCCAGCAGCCCCTGCTGATCACCTCAACCTCCTCAGAGGAAGAAAGGTAAAGCATCGTGCTCTCACTCGAGAAAAGTCCCAAGAGGCTCCTATATACACATATGTATGTGTATACATGTATATACACACATCTAACTTCTCCTAGTTAGATGAAATACATTTAATTCCTCAGAAATTAAATGCAGAAAGACAACCAGACGAGTAAACACGGTCTGATATGAAAAGGATTCATAATAAGAATGAGAATGACGTAATGCACACGGTCGCCTCGGCAACGCTAGCTGCAACAGCCAGCTCTCACCAAACGAGAGTGCTAGATCTGGGGAATGCAGGTGGAGATAGGGCGAACCCATCCGGTCCATGTACTTGGCGGCCAACAGATTTTCCTTTTGAAATTAGAAAACCAAAATCGGGAATCGAGCGTTCACTCATTTTTTGATTTAATATTGAAAGTAGAAAAATTTGAAAACGGCTCCTTTTTCGTTTTTTCAATTTTTTCCAAGAAACGAAAAACAAGAATTCAGCTTAATTTTTCATTTTTCGTTCAGGGGTAGAAAAATGCATAAACCGATTGAATATTCGATTTCTACACGTGGGCGGGACTTAAATGTCCCTTTCTGCTGATTGGTCAGCCGAAGATCAAACCTTGCCGTCATCAATTCTTCCGCAGTTTCGCGAGGCAGAATAATAGTCCTCCACTGCTGCAGGTGTACTAATTCTTGGTGCGTTTATTGCAACTACATTTAATCTTTTTCTCATGAAACAACCAGATTAATTAATAGCTTGACACAACTCGTACCGGCGCAGAGTTTAGACAGCGCTTTCTTCTGTGTAGAACAGCAGTTCTCAAAGTCCGCGAAATATAAAAAGGGTCCGCGAAAAAAAATAAATACTGTAGCATATTTTATCATATCATATTTTCCAGACTGTAAAGTCCGTTTTTTGATACATGCTGTGACTTATATGATGCATTTAACGTCAAATAATCTAAATGTAGACGGTGCTTCAAGTAGGCTACTTGAAGTTAAGTGACGTACGGCCAATTATGGTGACCCATACTCGGAATTTGTGCTCTGCATTTAACCCATCCAACGTGCACACACACAGCAGTGAACACACACCCCGTGAACACACACCCGGAGCAGTGTGGCACCCGGGGAGCAGTTGGGGGTTCGGTGCCTTGCTCAAGGGCACCTCAGTCATGGTATTGAGGGTGGAGAGAGTGCTGGACATTCACTCCCCCCACCTACAATCCCTGCCGGCCCGAGACCCGCAACCTTTGGATTACGAGTCCGACTCTCTGACCATTAGGCCACGACTTCCCCATTTGCTGTGTATTGGTTCACGTGCGCCAGAAAGATGCTCATTGAGACCAAGACGCACTAATGCAGCACATTTTGCTGTTCACTTTATTTTTCAAAGGCATGACATTTTGTTGCAATTTTGAACGTAGCTACACAAATAAAAATATACTTTTTTACCATACGACCATGAATGACAGTATTATTTCCCTTGCTGAGGAAAAAAAAAAATCCAAGTGAACATCAATTAATAGGCCTACTCAATATTAATGAAATAAACTCAGCTAAAACAAAGTTGACTGCATATTTGCTGTACACTTCAATACCGTTCTGTGCTTGACTGTATAGTCGCGTTTGTCTGCTGTTTAGTTTACGGAGTTTATTTAACCCATCGCAAATTATTGGAACTGTGTGAACTATATGGGTAACTCACCTTGTTATTCTAAAGGCTTATTATCTTCCTTTTTCGAAACACACACACACACACAAACACACAAAATGTCCTGCTCTCACTTGTCAGAGAATGGCGACTTTCATTTTTTTTAAACGGATGCAAATCTGTAGTAAAATAATCCTATTAATCTCGTGACGTAGTCTATATTCCAAACATTCTTAATGTATTTTGTGGGGTTTGGTGATTATCAACCCGAAACGGCAAGTCACATTTGTGAAAATCTTGCATTACAGTCCTGTGTGCGAGTGCGCATGCAGCTCACGGCGCATATCCTTTTGAGGTCTCAAAAAATAAATAAAAAGACCGCATTATAATACTCAAAAGAGTGTGTATTTTATCTCTCTTTCTCCGATTGTAAGATCAGAATTGCACAGTTCTTGGACGTCATAATAGGCCTGTTATGACGTTCTCCCTCGAGAGCCGACTCCGCATGCTTCGCGCCCAGGCAGACCACGCGCAAACTGTGTGTATCCCCGCTCGTGATTGTAGTGAGAGCAGGGAGGAACACACAGCTTGAAGCGTGATCCGAGATCGCCCTTATGCTTTGATTTACTTGTGGCCTTGGACATAGTACTTTTTGTTTTTGACAAACAACACCAAATAAGACTCACAAAACAAATATCGGACTGACAGACACACAGAGCGCTTGCTGAACAACAGAAAGCTGAAGCCAGCTCTGCCGCACGTGCCTTTATAGCTTCCTGGTCGTGACGTCACCCGCCCGTGACGCCTCGCCCTTCCATTGGACTGATTGCACAGATGATTCAGAGCGCGGTCACGCTGAAGGCGTTCCCTAAGCGTCTTCGGACTTGTGTCTTGCATTAAATTATTCAAATGTATGATTTTTTTTTTATTATATATATATATCATAATTTTTTTAAGTAATTATTATTATTTTATTTTTTATTTTTTGTAGTATGATAATGAATGTAATAAAATGTCATAATAATGCAAAAAAAAAAGCCTTCATGGTTCTAAAAATATGCTTTTGAAATATGAGCCAAACATCTTCTTATTCAGCCTGTCATGTGATCTCATGGTAATAAAACATTTACTTTAGATCACTAGAATGACTAGTAGTAAGTGAACTACTCATTACTTGGATTTAAAACTCACAAAAAGTTAGTTAGTGCTCTTTAAAGTATCTGTAGTTGACGTAAGCAATACAATAAATGAGTGTCATTTTTCAGCGAATCTTTTATGTTGACCAGCAGGTGAAATGAAAGCATTCAAGCGGTGTTTTCTTCCGTTCACAGACTGAAGTTACATTAAGGGCTGTTTTTATTCAGCCCTACACGGCTCCTGTGCAGCCTGTGTGTTTCACATCGCTTTAACATTCATGTACTGGACTCACGCTCGCTGTTTAGTATGCGCTGCAGCACAGCACGGCGCGCACTCGCTCCCAGAAAACAAACAGGAGTTAGTGGAACATAACTATTTTACATAACTTCACATGACTTCAGCCCGGCTCAATTAATCACACTGGCGTGAATGTGAGGCCTACTACTACAATTAAAGCCAGAGCAACCGTCCAGCTGGCCTGAGACGCACATACACGACAGGAGGCAAACCAGGGACTGAAGAACAGACCGAGTCAAGATCAGGGTGTTGTTGACATCAGACACAGAGACATTTAAATGCTGATCGGGCTGTTTAACATTCAGATGACTGAAATATGGAGGGTGAAGAGAACACAGCTAATTTTAACTGCAAAAGTATATGGAGAGCAGTGACCCTCACCATGACCCCTCTGTTATAGCAGAGCTTTCACACCACAACGCATCCGTTTCGTGTTTGTGAGTCTACAGAAACTAAAGTGAATGCAAAAGAAAAATGTTTTCAGATGATCCAGAGGAAAACAGAAGCCAGTTTCTGCCATGTAAAATAAATAAATAAATAAATAAATAAATAAATAAATAAATAAATAAAGGCATTGCAACTTTTTCATCTTACAATTACTTCTTTTTTTAATTGCATGATATAAACGCAGAATTATAAGATTAAAATGTGCAATTGCCTTTTTTTATTTATTCCTTGGCAAAACAAAAACAAAACAAAAAAGTCCAAATTGTGAGATAAAAGTTAAGTTGCAATAACTTTATTTATTTATTTATTTATTTTTTTCAGTGGTGGAAACAGGTCTCAATAAAAAAAATTATATATATTTTTTTCATTAAAACTGTAGAGTTTTTAATCAACTTTGTCTCACGGGTTAATTATGTGATGCCTCTGGATTTATTAATTTATTTAAAAATACATAAAAAAGCAATGCATACATATAGTGACTTGAAAATATCATCTATCGTGATTTTTTTTTATTATAATTCATTTTGGGGGACATTCACATCTATCATGGTGATATACAACTGTTCTGATATCATAAAGAAAAAGCCTCATTAAATAAATGAAATTGCATGAATTTCAGAAAAGATAACCTTATAGTTTGGCATAATATTTTCTACTTATTTCATATTATTTGAACAAAATTGCTTACTAATTTTTGAAAACCTTTTGAAAACCATCCATATCATGCAAGCAACATGCAGAATCAACAAAAATGAAATAAACAAACAAATAAATAATTAAATACTCTCATGACTGTTGCAGTAATTATTTTTATAAAATCAAATAATTTGACATTTTAAGACAACACAGTTAGTTCAGGTTGTAAAATGACATGATGTGACTCTCCAAAAACATGATATTTATAAAGTAATATTTAATTATTTATTTATTTATTATTTATAAATCAATGTGTAGACACATTTATATAAGGTGTAAGGAAAATATCTTTCCTCTTTCATAATCAAGTCATAAAAGCATATTAATGCAAAGCACTAATTTGATATTGGGAGAATGCGATTAAGAAGTATTTGAGCTCATACTGAACTCAATGCATTTCGACCTCAGATCTGAGACTAGTTTGAGACATTGTTGAGATCTCTTCTGAAACCCTATAGAGGGGAGACCCATGTGAGAATCTGTAGTGTTTTTCTCAGTTTACGTTCCATTCAATCCCATTTCCGTCTAGGAGAATCACTTGAGATGTTGAGATGTATCTCATTACTGGCTTTTCTTTCTTTGAGTGTTTGGCTCGTGCCGTCCCATTAGTGTGATACTGCGCTGCTCGTGCTCTCAGCACCAAAACAAGAGTCACCGGATCACAGACAGCCGAGCGGTGACTGCATGCACAAATATACCCATCCATCCATGGCCTGAGGGATTATGATGATATCGGCATTAACAAGATTGAGGCTCTGACACAATGAGGCTTCAGGTGCTGGACTGTAAACTCAGCGGATGGAACATTCCATCCCATTCTGACTCTCTGGTTACAATCTGCTACCCTGGACCTTTGAAACCAGGCAAGAAACAAGAGCCCAGCAGTTAGTGTGTGCGCTGAGGTAATAAATTCCGCACTAACCTTTCCTGCTGGTCAACAGAGAGTCGGCAGGTGTCACTTTGAGTCTTTACAGGGAACAGGAAACTTTCTCAAAGCGTCGTGGCAAGCTTATGAACAACCTTCTTCCAAAACGTTTCATTCAGCGTTCTCAGAATGTCATAAACATCATTTATCCATCTTTCATGGAATGTCTTTTCCTCAAATGTTTTAGTTGGACGTTTGTATAACGTTTTTAAATGTTGCTGCTTTTTCAGAATGTTCAGAGAACTTTCAAAAGTAACATTTCCATAATGTCTGCAAAATGAAAAATGCTTTCTTTTTTTTTCTTTAACCAAAATTAAGTTTTTTTTTCAGAAAAGACTCTCTAGTTAATGTTATCACATTGGACAAAAAGCTAAATTATTAATAATAATAATATTTTTTATGCTTTGTTGGGATTTTAATTTTTTTTATAAAAACGTTTTGCTAGCATAAACATTAAGTTATGAAATCTTTATATCTGAATGTTTTGTTTTTTTATTCTAAATGTAATTTTAGCATTTTTTAATGCATTAAGAACATTTGTTCTTGGTTATGTGAACGTTAGAGGAACATTCCATTCTATAATTTTGAAAACATTATGAGAATGTTCTGTTGTTATTACAGAAGAATGTGATTGAACATATAGTTCTGAGAATGAAAAATAAGAGAACATTCTTCTAACAATGTTTCCTTTCAAAATATAGGAAATACTGACACATTCCATATAAATTCTTTTTAAGAATTTTATTTGTCCATAAAAACAAACAAACAAAAACAACAGCATCAACAACAAAAAGTAAAGGAAAGTTATGGGAATTAATTGTTAGCTGGTGAGGTGTTTCCATTCAAAAATGACCGGCCTACAAAAAAAAAAAAAAGACCAAGTATTACATTGAACTTGTTTTATTTCAGTTAGCACAGGTTTTGTATTCCTTTTTGGATCTGATTGATCGTAGGCCCCATTGATCTGAGCTCATGCACTTCAAATATCACCCATATATCCACAAATAATGCTTTTTGGGGTAATTTTTGGACCAGGAACACCAAAAATAAATAAATAAAACTGGATGTTTTTAACAGCCAGAGAACATTCAGTTTTCATAACTTAAAAGGAGAGAGCATATTTTGTTAGCTGGGTAACAATGTGCTTATTTTCATGCGTTTGCAACAGCAGCACATTTATATTTATTGTGCGATTCCTCTGTGTGCCAAATAATAAAATCCTTACAAAAACCTCCCATGAACCAATAACATATTCAGTCTAGTTCACATGCAAATGTGTCCCTGTTTACATGTATTGTGCTGATGTGCTTAGCTTTAATGAGGAATGAGCGTAATTGCAACTGTGTGGTATCTGCATCGAACCTACAAAGTAATTTCATCTCCTTAGTCATTTCCAGTCGTGTTATTACACAGATTTAGGAAATTACTTGCACCAACAACCTGACATTAAATCTGAATCAGTTGAAGATTGGAATACTGTGGATTCAGACTCCCTGAAGAGCTCTATTATGTGGTGTCTTTCATCTAGGACTTTAATTCAGCACTGGCCTGAGGGAGCTGGGATTAGAACAGAGCTGCGTTTCTCTAATTGGACACGACAAGCTCTGGTCAGTCAGATAAGGTGAGGACTTCGGGCCACGGTTTAGTCCGGCAGTGGACGACCGTAAACTTCAAACTACAGAGAGCCGAGGAATGACATATGTGACGTTCTTTACGCTCGCCGTGTCCTTCGGTTAGATGATGCACAATTATTCCCATCTAACTTTAGTTTATACCGCATTAGCGAGACTTCAGGCGGTGCTTAAACTAGATCAGAATAAAACACAGAGACAATTAGAAAATAAACAATATATGACTAAAGGACTGGATGTTTAGAGTAATATTATGGAGTATTATGGGTGGGACAGACTGAAATGACATCAGGCATATTTAACAAGTGCGTTACAGAAAATGTATTTAATAGCAGTAATAAAAAGTTTAAACAATAAAACATACAATTAAGAAGTAAAAAAAAAAAGATGAGTTGCATAGCACCTAATTCTGTAAATATTTAACTTATAAACATAATTAAATAGGCCCATATGATTTTCTTTAATGCTTTGAGAATAATATTTTAAAAAATATATTTCTCTTATTGTTCGGTCTTTACATTCACACCGGAGCCTAGCAAACCTTACTATAATATAATATAATAGTCACGGTGCACAACATCAAGGCAGGGCAAGACAAGACAAGGCTGACACAGACAGGAACACCAGGGAGTAATGAGGAGACCAGACGAAATCAAACCGAATAGACAGGACTATAAATACACAGGATAATCACACAAACACAGCTGGACAAGAATTAACTAATAATCACACTAGACGAGGACAGGAAACAAACCAAATATGGACACAAGAGGCGGGAAACACATGACACACACGACAGATAACTATTATTTAAATGAATAGGGTTAATTTCATGCTGACTTTAAGCTATTACAGCATCACATTAATCGTTTCTTTATTTTTAGTGTCTTTAATTAGACAGATTTTGCAGCAACACATTCTTATTCATTTGAGGGTTTATGCCTTGAAAATTTCAATTCCCCAGTGAGAATGTGTGAAGCATAAAATATTAGAAAGGAATTTTGGCCTTATTCCAGTTCCAGAATACATGATGTAACCATGCATTATTCTGAGCATCCACATCAATCCTCCTCTCCAGTAGGCTATATAAAAACATAGAACTCTGAAAAGATGGCTGCTTTTGCATTAAAAAGACTGAGATATCAAATCTCTGCATTTCTTTCGATATTCTGAAAAGGGCTCTATGAAGACCCTATGAAATCAAAGTGAGAGTTTTATGGGGTTTAGTTCAAATATAGTAGATCTAAGGACATCTGAATGCTAATACTTCTAAATGTTGACAAAATTCACATTTAAAAGTAGGGTTACATTTTTCAGCAGCACAAATACTGATGACTCATCTTGTACTTGGGGGAGTGGCCAACACAATTGCCCAATCAGGTGCTCTGTAGAATTTGCATGCCCCTCCCTCTAATACCATCTCAAATGATTTGTTTCAAAGTAACTCCTACACCATTTTATTTTTCAGTGTAGCAAGAGTAAAATCATGATGCTTAACTAAAACCTCGAGTAAAAAATATGTTTCCAAGTTCTTCATCTTGTTATAACAATCCATACGGAGAAGAAAACTTCATGCCGTTTGATCAAATACATGCCTATAGAATACAAAAGGTAAAAATCTGCCGTAAAACGTAAGCCTGTAGTGTATTAAGTCACAAGGTCATTGTTCAGGCCTTCATTCTCAACACAAACACAAGGGAATCAATAATCTGGAGAAGGTTTCTCATGTACAAGAATAGGCTCTTTAAAAGGCTTCCCAGCATGGTGGCAATTATTATATGCGCTCTTTTCTAAACAGTCCTTCGGTGACCTCGGCTCTCCTTTAAACTGATCGCTGAGCCAAGCTCTGAGTATAAGTATGTGCCTACTATTGAGTGAATGTGCGCTGAGGCTGAGCAGTCATGAGCACCAAACAGGAATGAAAGGCGAGTCCTGAATACTGACGCTTAGCTGGTAATTCATCCTGCTTGAGCTGCTGCCAGGTATTCGGCTCGAGTTCTCACACACTCGAGAACACCCTGGGAGCGAATGGGACAAAAGTCTCAGATCACTAGTAAAATGTCGCATCTATCCTATTTTCTCAACATTTCAATCTGAATGGAACTTTTTCAGCCTTTTATTGTGGTCTTAGACTTCCCCCCACTGTGTACAAAACTAAAGGTTCTTTATTGGCATGGAAGGTTCCATGAAGAACCTTTAACATCCATGGAAGCTTTCCACTGGACAAAAGTTTCTTTATAGTGGAATGTTTCCACTATAAAGAGTTTTTGCAGCAATGCCATAGAACAGGGGTCACCAAACTTGGTCCTGGAGGGCCGGTGTCCTGCAGAGTTTAGCTCCAACTTGCCTCAACACACCTGCCTGGAAGTTTCTAGTACGCCTGCCTAGTAAGAGCTTGATTCGCTGGTTCAGGTGTGTTTAATTAGGGTTAGAGCTAAACTCTGCAGGACACTGGCCCTCCAAAACCGAGTCTGGTGTCTTGTTCACGAGATTGGCTTGCCCAAAGAACCTTTCAGTGAACAGTTCTTTTTCTCCTAGTGTGAAGAACATTTGAATAATCTAAAGAACCTTTCCACTATAAAAATCCTTTTGTGGAATGGAAAGATTCCATAGATGTTAAAGATTCTGCATTGACGCCAAAAAAGAACCTTTATTTTTAAGAGTGAAAAAAGTGGTTCTTTTAAGAACGGTTCACTGGAAGATCCACCATAAATGGTGGATTTTTTTATTTTATTTTTTTATTTTGTTTTTATTTTTGAAACACCCTTTTGGGAAACTTTGTTTTTTCAACTTCTTTTGCATTAGAAACTCTGAAATCTCTGCATTTATTTAGATATTCTGTTGTTGGCACTGAAAAGTGTACTTTGATTCAAAATTAGAATTTTATGGCTTTTAGTAAATGCATTTTAGTAGATCTTAAGTTATCTATATGCTAGTGTAGTATAAATGTTCACAAAATGTGCAGTTTTCACTTTGGGAAAAGGAGCAAAATATTTAAATAATAATAATTAAAAAACATAAAATAAATAAAACTGGTGTTTTTCTATACTTAATTTGTTTACCTGCATGTGACCATTATCCAACATTAGTGTGTTATTAAATTATGGAAATATTGAATGAAAATCTCAGAGGGACTTCAAGTAAATATTTTAGATCAAAGGGGTTGAGCTGATAGAAAGTTTGCAAAAACCTCCTCTTAAAACTTTTATTTTTAAGAGTGCATGTACTGAAGCATTAAACTCCACTTTAAAGTCAGTCTAGAACATTTTATGGTCAATATTACAGTTTGTGGCTTCGGTAAATACATAAAGAGCATGGTCAAAATAACAAAGCCTTTGCTTTGAGGGCTGTAGGATGTCAAAATCAACTTCACTCTAATGTCCCATAAATGTTCAATATTTTGAAACAATGTTCTTCAGTGGTATTCATAATTTGTTTCAGATTGGGAACATCATAGCGAACCGTGATGTGTTTGGTCCTGTAAAACGGCCTCATTTTCCACGGCCATTATATGACCACACAGACCGATCATTTGACCAGACGACTCCCACATTATGGCCGGCCATACCATCTGCAGATTCCTTGCTATGTTTAACAGCTGGCCATGTACATTGCGGGTTGAAGGCCTCTTTTGGCGTTCTCCAAATGTTAGACATAGGGTGAAAGTTTTGTGTTTTTCCATGCACTGTGGGTCTTACAACAGGTTATCCATCAAAGAAGTACATTCCAATAATCTTTTTCTAAAACTCATGACAGATTGGTTAACACAAAAGTACTGATTCAGTTATCTAGTCATCTGTGACGTTTTTCTTTTGTATAGTATGTAGCAACTTTCCTTCTCAATTCGCTTTGACTTGTGACCATCATTCCTCTTTTTAGATATATTTTTGGCATATACTGAGATTATTTTTAGCGTTGCTCCGAAACCTCATTAATAATTTTTCAATATTGTCACCAATGCATTTGCAGTTTGTAACCCATATTTGAAATTTGCACAAAGCGTTTTTCCATAAAACAAATTTTAAAAAGCCCAAAATAAGTCCATATTTTTTGGTCTGGATGAGAAAGACTGAACATTATAAATGAATATCTGCTAAACTTCATAGTACAGCAAATACAGTCTCAAAGTTAATAGGATAGTAAAAATTCATTTGTATAGGCGTTCATTCATTTGTTTCCTAAACATTCCTTATAATGTTCTAAACACTGATAAGAAAACTTCACATTTTAATGTTCTTAGAATATATTTAAAAAAAAATCTAATTGCGCTATATTTTGAGTGAAAATATAGTTAATAGGACGCTGTAAGAAACTTTTTTTGTAACCTTTAAAAATATAATCACAACAGTCATTTCAGTGTTTTGGAAACATTTCAAAACTACGTTCTCACAACATATTTACAACCTAAATTTGTTACCTGGGGGATTGTTTAGTTTTTGTAAACCAAGGCAAAAAGTACAAGACAAAAATACAGAGTTTTTGCAGTTTAAACTTTGTGGGAAAACAGGCTTTTACACCCAATTCCAAATAACTGGGTCACTTTTAAATAGTTCAACCCATGATATTTAAAGCTGCAATGATATGTGCTTCTACTCTTTCAGGAGAAGTCATAAGAGTCATGGATTTTTCCATCCTATTATGACCTTTATTGAAAATCATATAGCACATCAGTGAGCCCTTGGCTCTCTGTGCTGCTGAATAATTTAGACTGGGGTGAGATCCTCGGAGTGCTGCACTGATTTACTTACCTCGCCGGATCCTAGTATGACATTGCAGTTGCATTAGACCATGGGGAAGTGGTGGCGTGGGGAAGTCATGGCCTAATGGTTAGAGAGTCGGACTCGTAATCCAAAGGTTGCGGGTTCGAGTCCCGGGCCGGCAGGGATTGTAGGTGGAGGGAGTGAATGTCCAGCGCTCTCTCCACCCTCAATACCACGACTGAGGTGCCCTTGAGCAAGGCACCGAACCCCCAACTGCTCCCCGGGCGCCGCAGCATAAATGGCTGCCTACTGCTCCGTGTGTGTGTGTGTGTGTGTGTGTGTGTGTGTGTGTGTGTGTGTGCGTGCACACACGTTGGATGGGTTAAATGCAGAGCACAAATTCCGAGTATGGGTCACCATACTTGGCAGTATGTCACTTCACTTCACATTCAGTTGAGGTTTCACAAGTTATCTCCAAGAAACAGAGCCAAAACAGCCCTCGAGCTAAGAAAAGCCTAATATTTTCACCACAGCATTGGTAGCGTGTGTCATGTGAAACTGAGGTCATGCCCTGTGTTAAAGCGGTGGATGGTTTCCTATACATCACAAAGCACCTGACCGGGATTCCTTTGCGTTGAATCAGAGAGGAATTCCTTGGGTCTGACGTACGGGGTGTTTCCACTCATCCTTCAGTCGGTGGGTGTAAACATGTGAGCAGATATTACAACTCAGCACTTCCTGAACTCAAACTCATTTATAAAGAGCCACAGGAAGGCTTACAGTGTCATACGAGGAGGCTTAAAGCAGAACCAAACGGCGTCCCATCAAGAGCTTTACTGATAAATACAGTGTTGGGAAGCTGCTTTTAAAGTGTGAACTGCCAAACTACAAGGAAATCATCATTTGAAATAAAATATATTAATATTAAACCTCAATAAAGGTGACAGAATCAGACTCGATTAATAACATATATTAATGTATAACTATATATAGTATATATAATTAAATAATTAGAATGAAAACTATAACTAATTTTAACATAAATATTTAAATATAAAATATAGAATTATAATAGTCAAAAACAGTAAATAGTACAGGAATTTGAACTGGACCATAGTCAAAAACAATATGTCATTAATCACTGAATCTCAAAAACCTAAAAAGGTAAAGTGTAAATACAATAAAATATTAAAATTCAAGTAACTATATACTATATATTCTAAAACAATATAACTATATATTCTACGTAGACGTCAGTCAGTGCCGGTCCTCCCTACACACATAGTATGCATGTTGCGTAAGGCCCCCAGAAGTCGAGGACTGGCTCTGACGTCAGTACAGGATCAGCTCAGTTCTGATGCAGCCAAGGCTGGTTTACAGACACAGGTGTAGCAGCTAATGCTGAAGTTACAGTGGCTTGTCAAACCATCTCTCCTGAGCTAGATTACACAGGGAGTTGTGTTGCAGCTTCCACTAGAAGTGCAGGTGTTTAAGGAGGCGTCGAGATGAAATTACACTGGCCAGAACACAAACAGCTCTGGGATCGGCCGAGAGAAACGGCCACAGAATCCATCAGCACCAGCGCTGTGCCTGCGAGAGCCGCTTGTCATTCATTGTGTAAGAGGGTCTGTCGTAACTGCGATATCACCGAGCCGTTTGAGCTCTTAAGCGCTGCTATTGCGGCCTATTACCGGCTGAGTGTTATGCGCTGAGCAATAAGCCACCTGTAGGAACGATTCTTCTCACGTCCCACCATAAACTCTGCTGTAATCGGGCCTGAAATGTGTGTGGGAGTGTTATGTGAAAGATCGTGTTTGTTTGTTTGTTTGTTTAACTTTATTGTCTGTACAGATTTCCTGAACAGAAATTCATCTTTGACACTAGCATAGAAAATACATCATAACAGATAATACTATACATTCACATATCACATAATAAAACACATAGGAGAGAAGAAGGGAAAAAAAAGATTTTTTTTTTTAAATATATAAATAAGCATGCCCACACATATACATACACGTGTCCACATGCCTACCCAGAAAATACCTCAATTAAGAATTCAGTTTAAAACAGTCACCGCCAATGGTATAAATGATCTTTATATATACGCAGCCTGCGCCCTGAAGAAAGGGCCTCAAAGCAGGAATGGGGAGAATGAGTTTGATCTGAATAAACTGCGATTGCCTTTTTTTCCATAAAGTTTAAAAACAGCTCTTGCATTGTACAGTAATCTTATTTGCTTCATTAATTACTCGTGTTAATTAATTTTTCTGTCTCATTGTTAAATTACAATACCACGATACAATATTATATGTTAAAATACTTTCAATCATTGATTTATAAACAATAATTAGGACCCTCCTATCAATGCTAAAATTTCTCAGTTTCCTAAGTAGACCTAAACGCTGTCTTGCTTTCTTATGTATATGGTCCACATTTTCCTGGAATAAAAGTTTATCATCAATGATTGTAGCTAAATATTTTAAATTTGAAACTTGCTCTACCTTTACACCTTTTATAGTAATTTATTCATATGAGACACCAACCGTACCGGTCCTATTTCATAGTTCCTTTGTCTTCTCAATGTTCAACTGTAAGTGACTATCATCAAACCACTGAACAAGACTTCCAATATACTCACCATAAATTAAACTATTCATGTCCAATTGACAAGAGATTAAAACCAAATCATCAGCGTATTTGATCAAGGTGAGATCATCCCGGTTACATTGAAGTTCATTAATATAGACAGAAAAAAGCAGTGGTGATAACACGCATCCCTGTGGTAACCCTGAATTCAGTACTGTACAATCAGATGAGACTCCATTGACACGGACTCGTTGGGGTCTATTTCTTAAAAAAATTTTGATCCATAAAATCAACCAACTGCTTACACCTAGATCTTGCAATCTTTCTTTTAAAATGTGCGGTTGTACAGTATTAAAGGCTGATGTAAAATCCATGAAAAGAATTCTAACATGAACATTTTGTTTTATCTAGGTGGTGTTGGACCTTATGCAACAAGCTCAGAGAAGCATCCACCATGCTCCGATCGGGCATGTAAGCAAATTGTAGTGGGTCTACCAAGCCTTTAATTTGTGACATCAATTCTTTACATGATATACGCTCCATGCACTTGCACAGAATAGATGTGAGTGCGATTGGGTGAAAGTCTTTAAGAGCTTTGGCCTGAGAGGTTTTAGGTACTGGAATAACAGTGGTGTTTTTCCATGCTGCTGGTACAAAACCATCATCTAAAAATACCTGAAACAACCTAGTACAAACATGCCCAAGTTGTTCTGCACACTCTTTTAATACAATGGTTTTAATTCTACGGAGCACTCTTTCCTCTATTCTCATAGGTTTAGATTCAATGAGAATATCATTATCCACATTATTAACACCTAGAATATTGTCAAATCGTGCATAAAAAAACATTATTTACAGATATATGGGGGTCATCATCAACCAGATGTATTTGTTTCTGTTGTCTGTATATTCAGTCCCCTCCATGTATCTGTGACATTGCCACTTGTACATTTCTTCTCAACTTTCCCTTTATACTGTATTTGTGCCTCCTTTATCTTACGTTTGACTTCTCTATTTAGCTCTTTTACTTTATGGGTCTCATTCCTTAAAAAAGCCATTTTCTTCTTATTTAAAGATTGTTTAATATCTTTATTAATCCAGGGTTTGTTGTTTGGAAATACTCTAACATTTTTTGTTTGAACCACAGTCTCTGCACAAAAATTAATATAACTGGTAATCGTTTCATTCAAGAGCTCATAATCATTGCAGCAATTAAAATCATTAAAAAAACAAGTCCCAATCGGTGCTCTCAAAGCAGTCTCTAAAGTTTGCCACTGAATCTTCAGTCCATGACTGCACCTGCTGGATGATAGGTTTATTCCTTTTTAACATCTGCCTGTATTTCGGAAGGAGATGGATGACGTTATGGTCTGAACGTCCTAGTGGTGGATGTAACCGTGATACATAAGCACTGTCCACATTACCAAAGCATTTATCTAAGGTTTTGTTCAGTCTCGTCGGACAAGTTATGTACTGTTCCAAGTTTGGTAAAACCACTGATATTTCACAGTTATTAAAATCTCCAAGAAGAAACACTGGATGAGTTGGGCAATGCTATGTTGTAACTGGCAACAATGCTCTCGGCTGCAAGTGAAAAATTTGGCCCAGGCACATAGACCAGAATAATAGTGATTTGTCCAAACTCTCGAGGGAAATAGTGTGGTCTGAATGAAACAGATAATAGTTCATAATCGGCTGAACAGTAGGTTCATACCGTAGTATTGGTTGCCCAACTGTTGTTGACAAACATACATAGACCTCCTCCGATGGTTTTAGATGATTTCTGGCAGTCGCGGTCCAGTCGAATTAACGAATATCCCTCGAGGTTTACGTCATCAATCTCCTCCGTTAGCCATGTTTCAGTAATGCAAAGCAAGTTCGTCCTCTTGAAATCTCGATTATATCTCATTAATGCTACAAATTCTCAAAATCTCAAATTTCCCAACTCCGCTTCGGCTTCCAGTGCAGTAACTCGATCGACGACGCATCTTACTCCAAATCCATACCAAAATAAATATACAAATCATGTCTCTAAGAATCTAAGAGTAAAATAAGACAAAACAAACAGACTCGAACACGCCAGCGTCTCGGTCAGCACTTGCGCATGCGCCCCAATTTGCTAATTTAGGTTTACTAGCGTACTGCTTCTAGTTGAAGTGTTTGAAGCACCTATAGACCTTGATTCAGATCAAGTCAACATTCAATTAAAATTCATCCTGTTTAGTGGCTTAATGCATGTTCCTGGTCTGGTGAATTTAGTGTTTTTCACATGTGTTGTTTCAAAGCAGCTTCACAGAAAATCATGCTGTGAATGTTTAATATCTTGATATCATCATGCCTTGTAGTTGCATTTATCAGATTAGAGCTGTGATACTTACCTTTTGAAACGATTCTAGATTCTTTGATATGTATCATATATCGCTTCACTTGAGTGTATTGTGTGTCTGCGGATATAGCTGGATATACTTATGTATCTTACTTTAGTTGTGCAATAATGTAATCTATAGTAATATCTTTAAAAAAATTCAATCTTACCTAAAAGTTTTAAACTTATTCACTAAGTGGGAAAAAGTGCTAAAAAAGTAATTTTATCATAATTTCTCCACTGGCATGTTATAATCCAATTAGTTCCTAATGGATAAACTCAAGTCCAGCCCTACATTATTTCTCATTGAATATGAAGTAAAAAGAAAATAATAATAATTATAATTTCAGAAAATAACTAATAAATAAATAAATAAAGTTAATTTATAACAATAATTACTTGAATATAATTAGAATATACTATTCAATATAATGTAATATAAAAACTATTACCTGAGATGAGCATGAACAATTGTAGGGGGACAATTTTTTAGTTTTTTTGGAATTAATCCAAAACATTTTTACATACACTTTCACTCAGAACTTGCTAGGAAATATTTAAAGGGGTCATATGTTGCTATTTTAAAGATCATTATTTTGTGTATTTGGTGTAACAGAATATGTTTACATGCTTTAAAGTTAAAAAAAACATTATTTTTCAAATACTGTACGTTATTGTAGTTCCTCTATGCCCCGCCTCTCTCAAACATGTAGTTTTCTACAAAGCCCCTCCTTCCAACAAGCGCAGTCTGCTCTGATTGGCCAAGTGACCCAGTGCATTGTGATTGGCCGAACACCACAAGCACATGTCGGAAATGTAACGCCCCTTTCCATAATCACGTGCTTCAGCTTTCAAAGTAAATATAAAGACAGTTAATAATGTCCTTAGTTTTACCATCAGTTCAAACCCGACAGGAGAACAGAGTCCCGTGACAGACACAGTGATGATGCTCGTATATATTTGCAGTTTTTACCCAAAAATTAAAATTCTGTCATCATTTACTCACCCTCAAGTAATTCCAAACCTGTATGACTGTCTTTGTTCTGCTGAACACAAAGGAAGATATTCTGAAGAATGTGGGAAACAGAGCAGTTCTGGGGCACCATTGACTTCTATAGTATATTTTTTCCTACTATGGAAGTCAATGGTGCCCCAAAACAGCCTGATTACAAACTTTCTTCAAAATATCTTCCTTTGTGTTCGGCACAACAAAGAGAGTCATACAGGTTTGAAACTACTTGAGGGTGAGTAAATGATGACCTTTAAGAAAGCTGACTCCGCTGTGGTGTGACCCTGTCTCTCTCTCTCTCTCACACAAACAGTTGATAGCAAATACTTAACTAATATCAAAGCATACAGTCGCTGATTCAGAAGTGCCAAATTGTCAAAGCAAAGTCAGAATGACCTCCTCTCCTAGGTTCACGAAACTGTCGTCCATAAAATGCGTTGCTCTTCTGTTGTAAATAATCTTAATGATTACTAAATACATCTACTTTCAGAAGGCCAAATAAAGTTCTTTTGTTTTCTCATAGAAACGCACAGCATCTCCCTGACATGACTGCATCAACACTACTGCGCTTACTGAAACCATGCCGCCTTTCTTTGCGTGAACATTTGGGCGGCATTATGCAAATATTTCCACATCGTGACGTAGACATGTGGGTGTGTTTGAATGAGGTGTTTTAGGAGGGCGTGGATGAGTCTTAACTTTTATAAAGAATATCGCTTTGGATTTGAGACTTTAATCTTTGCAACTTTAGGGATCTGATCTATGCACAAACAGCTTGTAACACTCCAAAGAGAAAGAAAAACTTGAAATCGCATCATATGACCCCTTTAAATAATTACAAAGAAAATCCAAGTAACGCATTTAATTAAACATGACATTTTGAAGTAGAAAGACTTAAATATTAAAGCACTCCAATAATCATTGTTTTAAAACTTCTAACTTTTTTTATATACAAGTTACAAAAAAATCCAGTATTATTCACCAGATATTCCTGACTTTCAAGCTCTTCTTCATGCAGATGCCACACATTTTTACAGAGGGTGTTGAACTTCACACACATAAGAGCAAAACTCCACCTAAAAACTACAGAAAAACACACCTCTGACTGAGAGTAATATTAACACGCCAATGCAGTTCACATGCAGCTCAACCCGTTTGCATGTCTGCAGTGGACAGTGTAATGCGGCTGATGTAAAAGCGCATTTATTGCCTACAGTTCTGCCTGAGGTATTATGATTTGACTGTGTTCAGTTCCTGACCTGTTACTGACCTTGATGGAGTGCTTTCATAGGGTACAGTGTGTCTCTGAACGATCTACAGCACGCTGGGAAAGATCCTGTTGTGGACTTGGCACTGCCTTCAAAATGATACTGACCAAGGCTTGTCCGAGTGCCAAAACACATTTTTCCAAAACACACTGGAATGCTTGCACTTTACTATAGTATATTTCCCTTTTAAGGACACTGGCACGGATCAGAAGGAGCTGGAATCTTAATTATTACATATAGATTTATACTTAAAACATTCTACCTGAAATAAATCCTGATGGCCAGGAAATGGTTTCAATATTGCCTGCGATGTGCCTCATATGACATATTTTCTGCCCAAAATATATATTAAATATATGCTAAATATAAGCAGTGAAGCTCAATAAAATATATTTTTGAAATTGAAAATATATTTAGTTTCAAACTACATATACCAAAATATATTTCAAAATGTATTTTAGGGGCAAGCAAATACATTTCCAATTTGACAGTAGCCCATTTACAATGATTTAATATTGTCGAGTATATATTTTTTATTATTTATTTTTTCCGAATGTGAATGTATTTTCTTGATTGAAATATGAGGGCAAAATAAATTTTAAATGTTGTTTAAAAAACATGCTTTTGAAATATATTTTTTAAATAAACAAAAAAAATGGACAAAAATACATTAGTAGAAAATATATATTTTGGAATCTATTTTAGCAAATATTTTTTGTTTGTAATTTGAAATATTTCTTTTAAATATTTGAAAATTTATATTTTTGCCATGAGTATTATAAATCATGTGGACTTTCTATTTTAATGTGCATCATTTATTTATGGCCTTAATATATGCATGTTTGGAGTCACTCCAGACAATAGCAAACACTTATCAGGTTGCTGTAATGAAAACATAGTTGGTGTTTGTCCATGACTGTTGAACCAGGCCTAGTGTGTACAACCAAAACACATTATCCAAGTCGAATAACCTGGTTTTTCTCATGTGATAT
This sequence comes from Barbus barbus, assembly GCF_936440315.1. Classification (NCBI taxonomy): domain Eukaryota; kingdom Metazoa; phylum Chordata; class Actinopteri; order Cypriniformes; family Cyprinidae; genus Barbus; species Barbus barbus. The sequence goes on along the minus strand of NC_136760.1, from coordinate 2,218,799 downwards.
GCTTAAGTTGCTACCAAAATAATACCCACTGCCAAAACATACTCGAGATAAGCAGATGGTGCTCTATCTGTGTCCACGCTGGCATCAGCAAAGTCTCAAACTGCAGTATTAAAAATAAACAAGCGCACATTGTGAATGCCATGACCAGTGTAATCTCAAAACGCTCGCTCTCACAGAGGCTTTGCACTTCAGCTGCGAAAACAAAGTGGCCATTTGAAGCTATATACACTATATAGCAATAAGCCTCTCACAGCAGGAACTGAAATGCAATAAGAGCAAACACAAGTGATTTGTTTCCAACCTTCACCGCATTTGAGACTAACGTGCTCCAAAATGGTTTACACTTCTGATCTTGAAGAGTTTATCACCTGAAAGCCATGAGGAAATGTTATAGTTATAACAGACACAGAAATGAATGAGATACAGCGAATCAGCCAAAGCTCTTAGTCTTTTAAAGGTCACCTGCGCCGCACCTTACAGAAAGCACACATTCACAGACTTCGTTTTGCAATGCAATGTTTGACTTTGTTTAGCACAACATTCAGCTGCTTTCAGACAGGAATCAAGTTCAGTCTCTTAATGCATGCATTTATCTACGAGCAGGTCAAACTAGATTCTGCATGGACACATATTGGCTCATCATTTGTTCTAGTCCACGTTAAACTGACAAAAACATTCATGAATAAGGAAAAATGTCAGTTTTTGAGTAACTTACATGTTCTTCCTCATTAGAAGCCATTTTGTGTTTTAGATTTGGCGATCATTTTGCATCAAAATCATATTCTCTCTCTATGAAAATCTTTATTTAGGCATGTGGAGGTAGTGAGGTAAGAGCCTCCAAATTGAACAAGACTATTAAATATTTCATGAACCATGCTTATTTCGTAACATGGAAGAAAAAGGAACGCCAGTGGTTTATTCTTGCCTAAATTTTCTTTTATTGAAAAAGGCCAGGGTGCAAATGTCAAATAAAAAAAGAAAACAAAAATAAAAGACAAGCATATATTTCAAGCATTTTAATACAAACTATTTCAGTCCCTCTTGACATGTAAGACACGGACTCAAAATACTTTGTTATACCATTTTTTTTTATCATCAAGTATTGCACAATGTAGGTACAAAATTAATATATACGATTACATTGTCCATAATATAGCAAAACTCTGTTGAACTCTTAACAGAAAATAACTTTTTGTTTCAAAAAAGCAAATATTCCTACACTGAAATTCCAACACTAAGGAATATTCTGTACACAATCTTTAGAATTTGATCTAGTTTTTAAAGATGAATTTAACAATTTAAAAAAAGAAAAACAAAATATATTATAACATAAAGCTTCTGCAGCCATCACAGATCACTGGAGTAGTAAAAAGATATAAATGCAATACCATGTTGTAGAAACAATATATATACTCTGATATTTTACAAACTCTGTACTCAATTAAATTATACAATTAGAAAAAAGACCACGTAACCCCAGATATATATGCATTAGAGCCAATTTCTTAAAAATCAGCCAAGTCCTACCAACTTTAAAATACTGCAAGAGGCCAGAACTTGAAGCTTCTGTTTCTTTTTTTTCCCCAATGTTTTAGAGTAGTTTTCTTCCAAAAGGTAGTAAAAAAAATCATTTTTTGCTTTATTGGCAAAAAAGGAAGAGAAAACAGACGCTTGTTGACCAAGCTTGGACATGTACGTGTGCACGCGTGTGTGTGTGTGTGTGTAAGTAACAAGCTTTAGGACTAACTCAAGGGGGGCAGAGAGAGGGAGAGAGAGAGAGAAAGAGAAGGGAGAAAACAAATAAAGTGAAACGAACACCCTTGGGCACATGCGCTTATCAGGGACTAATAGGGATCTTGGTTTCCACATCCACAGTTGTGCGTCTTCGCCTTTCGTTTTCCTTTTGCCAACAATCATTAGTTAGCCATGACCGGCTGGAATTGCTGGTTTGAATACTGCATGTTGTTGAGACTGAAGTTTAAGCCATCCATGAGAGACTTGTCATTGATGCTCCCGTAGGCCGCGAACACGTCGAAGGCATTGCTGTACTGCAGAGGACTGAGGCTGAGCGGGTTTTCGCTCGGGAACGTCGTGCCTCCGGAGCTCCCCTGGCCTTGCAGGTTGGGGAACACAAACTCCTTGGCGTTGGGCGAGAGCGCAGATGACTTCTGCTGCTGCGGAGGCGAAGCTCCCAGGCCGAAACTGTAGAGCGAATGCATGGAGCCGGAGATGGCTTTCTGCTTGAGGAGGCTGTTGACATTCAGACCCAGGTTGGTGGGAGAGCTGCGTGCGACTTTGCTGCTGTTTCGGCTGCTGTTCTTCATCTTGGTGGAGCCGAACTTGGTTGCAGCGAACGAGGCGGTGGTGAAGGTTAAAGGCTGGGTGGAGCGCGGCATGAAGGACGGGCTGACGGCCGCCGACTGGCCAAATGGCGGTGGCGACGGCGAGCTGGACTCGGATGAGACGCCCACCGGGTCGCTGATTGGCATGAAGACCTGAGCCTCCGGGTTAAAACTGTTTCTGATCTCCTTGTCCAGCTCGGAGCCGTTCTCGCCGCTATCGTCCACGTATAGCACCTTAACCGCTCCCTTCTCCCCGATCTGATAGGACACTTCGAAAGGGTCGATCCAAACACTGAGGTCCTGAGGCAAATTATTGCGGACGTCCTCGATGTCCAGCCCGCTTTCTTTGGCTGCTTCCTCCACGACCGGATCCACCTTCTCTCCCACGTGGATGCACCTAAACCCGGATCCTTTGTATGGCTTGTCGGGGTACCAGTGTCCTTCATATTTCTTCTTCAGCTGCCTCTCCAGCTCCTCGCCAAAGATGTTGACTCGCCGCCGCGGGAGTTTATTGTACAGGTATGAAATGATGAAGTTCAGCGCTACTTGGATTTCAAGCTGCATAGCTGCTTTCGTTGAGTGCTGCAGAAACCTCCAAGGCAGTAGTGATCAGTGGGGACTCAGAAGTGCTGGTGGACGAGAAACGCTCCGCAGGAAAATCTTCTCATGCTCCTTGAAGGGGGAAGAGAGGCAAGGTATTGAGATGAATATGACCAACCACAGCCTACATGTGTGACCCTGGAATACAAAAACACTCTAAAAATGCAGGGTTAAATACAACCCAGTGCTGGGTAAAATATGGACGAACCCAGCGGTTGGGTTACTGCCCAGAAGGTTGGGTTAAACATTTAACCCAATTGTTGGTTGAAAACAACCCAGCATGTGTTCTGTCCAATATTTACCCAGCACTGGGTTGCATTTAACCCAGCATTTTTTTAGAGTGCAGTCATAAGTAGCTCGCGTATATTTGTAGCAATAGCCAACAATACATTGTATGGGTCAAAATTATCCATTTTTCTTTTAGGCCAAAAATCATTAGGATATTTCCTAAAGATAAGGTTCCATGGAGATGTAAATTTATACTGTAAATATCAAAACTTAATTTTTGATTAATAATATGCATTGCTAAGAGCTTAATTTGGACAACTTTAAAAGCGAATTTTTTTAATATTTTGATTTCTTTTTTTTGCACCATCAGATTCCAGATTTTCCAAGTAGTTGCATCTCGGCCAAATAGCGTCCTATCCTAACAAACCATACATCAATGGAAAGCAAAGCAGATTATATAAATCTCAATTTCAAAAAGTTGACCCTTATGACTGGTTTTGTGGTCCTGGGTCACCCATGTAAACAAACACAGCTCAATAAAAGGCCTGAATGCGTGCTCAAGTCGGTTTAAAAGCACCGTGCATCTACAGGATTCGAGGGAGATTACATAAGGATTCTCTTCCCATCTTTATTCCGTCAACTGTTGGTAAAAACGCCTTTATGTTAATATAGGGCATGCGAACACAATGCGACACACATTGCGCAACAGATCGGTCGCGACCAATAGCGTGACGCTCCGCTCGGGGTGTGTAGCCTTGACCAAATATAACGCTAAATATTTGATAGAGCTTCGATATTTGGTCACGTAGAGCGAGCGAAAGACGTAAAGTTGTGCGTCTGTTCAGACGGCGGCTACTAGTGAGCATCTAACGCAGATATTGAGACACGGCCATTGTTGATGATGAAGATGGATCGGGAACATTCTGGACGTCTTCTGTAAACAGACGAGCTCTGGAAATATACAGCACATAGCGCCGAGCCTCCAGACAAATAAATGACGGGTTTCACATAACGTTACATGAACTTCGACGCTGTACATGTTTTAGGATTCTAACAGAAGACAACATTTACACACTGAAAACAGAGAGAGACACACATGACTGCACGGTTTTGGAGAGCCTCGAATTAATGCGAAAACCGATCATTTATCAAGAACAGCCAGGTCTCCATTCAAGCAGGCAATTAATCGGTTTCTTAAAGCGATAGCGCACTCAAATATAAATTCACTCGGATGTTTGCCTTCGTTGCTCTTGCTTTCTTTTCGAGGAGCGCAAAATGAATATTTTAGACTAACGTTACTGACAGCTTAGGTCATTGTTGACTTTCGATGTATTTTGTATGAAGCGAATGGCTGTCATTGACGCCTCTTTTCGTGGTCCACATAAAAATACAACATATTTTTGGAGTAAACAAGCATTTTGACCCAATGCCATTGAGATGCAACGCTATATATATACATATATGTTTGCTTAACCCACAACAAACGCCTCAGTTTGACACATTACGACTGTTCAATGCCAGATACTTACATTAAACGATCGTGTTTTTGTTTCCTGGTGGCTTCCGCTTCGGTTCCTAGCTAACAGTTATCGAAAAGATTATTCCAGTTAGGTTGCATCAATATTAGCTGTTTTTCTTCGGAGAATTGTGGTATTGTTTGGAGTCTATCGTCAGGCTCCGACTCCCCACTGCCTGGGAGTTTCTACAACTCTGCCCTTTAAACTCCTGACTGGATCTCCTTTATAGCGCTCCTCCGCCACGGACATGACGGGGGCGGTGATGCGGTTTTCAGAGGTCAAAACCCAAACGTCGCTTACGATTGGACAAACGCGCTTTCGTCATGTATTTGCCTCCGAATTCTCCGTGCTGATTGGCTGAGAGCTACGTCGATAACCAAAAAGACCCGCCCCTCGACCAATAAGCGTTTAGTACATTTATGGCTGGCGTTTCTAGTTATGTGCCTTCCTCCCACACGTAGGCGATCTAAACATAATAATAATAATAATAATACACTGGCTCCTTTGTGTGTTTGATTTATCGAGACACCTCGCGATGTTTATAATTGATCGCTAAATCTGATATAGCGCTGCAGCGTATAATACGATATATATATAAACCTTATAAAACCCTCTGAATAATGGATTCTTTTGGATTCATAAAAATGTGTAAATAAACACATAAAGCGCAAGGACAGAGCGGAGTGACTTTGGTCATTTGTCCACTGAGGTGTGATCTGCCGTTGTGTGTTTTGATCCTGGCACGCTATTGGCTGGCCGTGCTTTCGTCATCATCTATGCAAATACACTAGTACACTCATTTCTGTAGGTTTACTTTTCAAGTTATGCACTATGCATTGCTTTTTAAATGACATGCATATAATGGAAAAATTGTCAAATAACTTGCAAAAAACAAGCTCTATATTAAAGCATAGTCTATGGCTGAGTGTAAATCAAAACCCAATTAGCCTATACATCTGTGCTACATATATAGTAACACAATACAACCGTGTATAGTATCAGTATGTTGATGCCTTACACGTCTCAGATTTCATTTGCTGGGTAAACCGAGCTCCCATGTGCAAGAGGTTTAAGGTTTTTGGCGTCATGAATTGTTATAAGCCCATCCAAATATAGGCTTTGTGTACACAATAAGCTTTGTTCCATATGGGTGAGGATTGCAGAGGAATATCATACACTCCAGTTCTGTCTACATTTGGGAAATGACTCCAGGCTCACAAAACAACACCATGATGCTTCTGTTTTATAAGAGAGTTGCACTCTGGGCTTAAACAGAAATGAATGCAATCCCAAATTGTGTATTTTAGCATCTATTCTCTTACTCTGGTGTTTGTCTAAGCAACATTTCCTTATTGGCCTAATGACACCAAGGCACATGCTAATGACTGCAGAATGCTAAACTCGGCGGTCAGGATAAGCTCATTTGCTTAGCAGGGATATTGTGAACGTTCAAAGTTCAGAAAAAGCCAGCGTGGGAGGAGGGAGGAGCGACGCGGCCAATCAGCCGCCTGCTTATTACTACCTTTTTTGGTTCTATTGACTGCTGATTAGGTGGTTAGTGAAATGTGACCTGACGGCCTGTCTCTAAGGTTGTTGTGGAATTAAAAACACTCAATGCTTTTATGACGCCTAGAGAGCCAAACACTGTCATTCAGCTCTATATGTGAGGCTGTAAACCCCGTTTCGTAGTTCAAATGAGCTTTCCATTATCCAATATCAATCATCTAAATCTGTGTGCTATAGTTTATTAGAAGCTGAATGTTATATAAAGCAACTGGTAATAATACTATGATCATTTACTCATCCTATTATTGTTCTGTGCACTAAAAAATGATATCACTTAGTATTTTAGTCTTGTTTTCCAATCCAAATATTTAAGCATTTTTTAAATCAAATAATTTACTTGAGAAGCAAAAATTCTTAACTGTTTATGCTCATTATATTAAGACTCAAAATGACACAATATATTAATATATATTATAAAATTAAGAGTGTTTTTGCCTAAATAAAACAGGAAACAATGTCAGCCAACAGGGAAATAGAAATAAACAGAAAAATAAAAATGTGGTCATAAAAATAAACTTATTTATTTTTGTTTTAAGCAAAAACTCGCCTAGTTTTAATTAATTAGCCAGAAAACAAGACAAAATATCTTGTGTCATTGTGCATCTCAAGATTGATTTAAGAGTTTACTTAAATTTGAATTAAATTGATCAAGTCTTGATCAATTATATATATATATACATACACTTTTTTTCTTTCTTTCTTTTTTTTTTGGCGAAACACAAAAGGAGGTATTTTCAGAAATGTTTCTATTCAATGGGTACCGAAACTGAGCAGAAAGAAAGTCATACAGGTTTGACCAACATGAGAGTGAATAAATGATGACAGAATGATTATTTCGGGTGAACTATCCTTTTAAGATTTATTTTTACAAAACATCTATACTTTTATATTATTATTTTCTGAAAGATTTTGGATTTATTTTTGATGGATGACGTTAAAGTGAAACATTCTCTTTACTGTTCCTTACATAAATATGACGTAGAAGCTGTAGCATAGCAACAATAAATATACCCAGATAAAACAAACGGCGGCTCCTCCCTGCTCATGACATACACTTGAAGTCAACACTGATCACACCCTGCTCTTTCTTAAGGTTATTTCAGGAGCTCGTAGCGGCCGCTCTACATTCCAGCCATGTTTGCATTCCTGCTCATTCCATCTGTTACTAATGCTTCTGTCGCTGATGCAGTGAGATATAAGGAACGCCGTGAGTTTGAGATGCTGTTAGACGGCTGAACAGGTAGAGAAGGGTACGAGATCCCAGATTGCTCCTCTGCAGGGGTGTGAATGAAGCGTTTCCAGCATTCACTGACTCACACGCTGGAGCTCCGCCAGTGGAGGTGGAACAGGCCGTTTACATGAAGTGATGAGAGCATCAACAACACAACACTGTTAGCAATGAGATATACTGCACACGTGCTTTCACTTTAATCAAAATAAGACTTTTTGTAGATTTTAGTCCATGTCATATAGCTCTATACACACACTTCTAAGGTTTGGGGTTGGTAAGATTTCATGTTTTTGAAAGATTTATCTTCTGTTCACCAAGGCTGCATTTATTTGATCAAAAATACAGTAAAAAATTATGAAATAATATTACAATTTAAAATAACTGTTTCTTTGTGAATCTCTTAATTGCTGTGATAAAAGCTGTATTTTCAGCTTCATTACTCGAGTCTTCAGTGTCACATGATTCTTCAGAAATCATCATAATATGCTGATTTGCTGCTCAAGAAATATTTCTGATTATTATCAGTGTTGAATACAGTTCAACAATATTTTTGTGAAAACTGTGATGCATTTTATTTTTCAAGATTCTTTGATGAATAGGAAAAAAACAGCATTTATTTGAGCAATTTAATGTATTCTTGATTAATAAAAGTATTATTTTCTTTTTAAAAAAAACTTACTGACCCCAAAACCTTATTTATTATTTATTTATTTATGATCTATATACTACACGCTGTGCTGTTATGTGTATTTAAATGTGCTACACAGCAAAAGAAAAAAACAAGCAAATCTCACTTGGCATTTTTGTCTTGTTTTCCAGTACAAATATCTAAACATTCTTAGACACATTTAGCAAAAGTCTTCAAGTCTTACGTCTTGTTTTCTGAAAAATGAATCAAAATTAAGTGTTTTTTTTTTTTTTAAATAAGAAAAAACCATCGCCAGGGGGCAAGAAAATAATAATGTTTTCATGTAGAATTAATATGATTTTTCTTATACCATTGGCAGATTTTATTTTTTTATTTTTTTGTGTTGTAAGCAAAAACTAACAACATTTTTATATATATTTGGAAAACAAGACTTAGTATCTGAAGTCATTTTGCATCTCTAGTAATCTTGTACCGGAAAACAGTATAAAATAAGTAATTTTTTGCAGTTTATAAAAAACAACAACAAATTGTTTTGAAACAATGCCGGCTGGAATAATAGGCTATCTCTTGTTTTGGTTTTTATTATCATTACCTTCATATTTCAAAGTCCCTTTCACATTGAAATGCAATTTTGAACAGAAAGTGCTTCAGTAGTTGTTTAATGAGGAGCTTTACTGAAGTCACAGGCTCCTGCCAAAGGCCTGAACACCACCGTACAAATCATACAGACTCTATAATCTTTACCATCTGCGTTGCAGCTCTAGCAGATGAGCTGCTCTGCTCTCAGTTAGTGATCAGAAACGGCTTTACACTTGACTATTACAAACAAGCAACACATTATAGCTGCCAATGATCAGAAAGAAGGGAAGTTTGGCGGTCCGACTCAATGTTTATTAGTGACTGAAGTAACTTGATGCCTCCTAAAGCACTCAAAACAGCTTCATTTCCAGCTTTTTATTCTCATGTGAATCTAAACACACTGCAGGTGTAATGAGGAGGTCGAGCTGGATTCACTGACAGATGACAGAAGAGAGAGGAGGGAGAAGAACAAATGCTTTCGACGCTCTACTTTTTGCACAATACAAAGATTATTGTTACTTTAATAGAAATACTAACTGAAATAAAAAAAATAAAGCTTATTTTATTTCAGCTACAGCTGTGAAACTGTGAAGTGTGTTTATTTAGTTTAACTTGTACTAAAACTCAAATAAAAAAATATTAACACTACATATATATATTAAAGAAGGTCAACAACGACTAAACCTTTAACTATAATGAAAATGGAAACTATAAAAGCAAAAGCTATAATATTATCATGTAATGTTTTTAAAAGTGTGACATCAAAGAAATACAATCATTTGAAACCTTTATTTTACATTTAGTCATTTAGCAGACGCTTTGATCCAGCTTTATACGGCATGATGGGAAAACAAGGGAATAACATTAATCCATTTTCTTTATTCTTTTTTTTTTTATTTCATTTTTGTATGATTTAGGGGAAAAAAACATGCTCAAACTTCAACCCTGTTACTATTAGAAAGAAATTAACATATTAATATTTTTAAATGATGGGAAATGCTAATTCATCATTAGCCGAATGTCAAAATTTGTATCTGTTTCCATATCTTACGCTGCATTTTCAAAAGTATTTTTGTCTTGTTTTTCCTTCAAATCTAAAACTACAAATTCTGACAAATGTATCAAAATTAAGTGACTTTTTCCATAAAACAAGAACAAATATCTGCCAGTGAGGTAGGCAGAAAAATAAAGTACTTGATCTTCTGATCCACTTCTGCTTCATCATCTCTCATGAGTCCAGCACAGCGTTTCCTCCATCCCAGTACAGTCAGTAGTTATGATAATATAATAATGTGTTTTGTTGTTGACACATAGGTTATATATCTGGATGGTAATGCGGTCAGTGTGGTCTGACCGGCCGGTCGCTCCTGTCTCTCAGGGCGAGTCCACATGAGCTCATATCATGTCCGGCCAACAGTTTAGTTAGTGATAAGAGCCTAACGTCCTGCAGAAGAATGACCCCGTTTATCTAACAAACACCAAGCAGAGCCTTAACAAGAACCTCCAGGATGGAGTGAAGCCTTCTCTGGATGTTGAGATGTGGTGGAGTCCTCAGATCTGGATCCTCCCAAAACCAACAACATTGTTCTGAAAAGTAAAGCATTCAGAAGGAGTTTCACAGAACAAGGTAAAGTTTTAGTGATGCCATAAGAGAAGCATTTTAAGGTCTGTGCAAAAAAATCACTTCAAAATTGCTAGAATATTTCACTAATAATACAAGGAAACAACAGGTACATGGCAAAAATGATTTTTCAAGGTTGTAAATAAAGCAAAGGTTGTTGGAGTACAAGAAAATATTATTTCAGCTTCAAAATTTCACATTTGATTCATTCTTCAGTGTAACAGTGACATTTTGAAGCAGAAAGAAATAGTATTTTCTTGTCAAATCTTTACCTACACTGTTATAAATAAATAAATATAGTAATAAAATTGAAGTAAGGTTATTATAATTCATCAAAACAAACTAAAACCATGAAAGATTAGTGCTGTCAAACGATTAACCGCATCCAAAATTAAAGTTTTTGTTTACATAATATATGTATGTGTACTGTGTATATTTATTATGTATATATAAATACACACACATCCAGAATATATTTTGTACATGTATATACATTTATAGTTAATATTATATACAAATATATTTAATATCCAATTATATTATCAGCATAAGAATTGAGTGAAAAGTTAGATGGATAAATTCTCATGTATTTAGTTTGACCTCCACAGGTTTGTGTAAATCCTGATGATCATGTTCTCCATGATTTGAGATCCAAAGAACATATGGAGCTTCAGTGGAAGAAAAACACCGGACTGTCTACTAGTTTTAAATGAAAACAAACATTTTCAGAATGTGTCTTTTATTTGTTTATTAATACTAAAGATTTCTATTTATTTCCAGGTTTGATTTTAGTCCCACATTTTGGTCTTTTTGGTTTTTTTTTAGATCAAACTGATTCATGTCAGCAGATGAAAACTAAAACCAACATGCTTTAAAATCTCAAACGAACCAAATCCTCATGAATCTGTATATTTTGTGAGTTTTGCTCCTCGGGAACATCAGCTCCATTAGTGTCTGTGACTCTCTGATGGCTGTTTCTTTCTTCTTCTGGTTTTAAGCGTGCTGATTATGTGTGCTTGCACTCGAGATCACAGCCTCTTCACTGAGGAAAATGTCAGTGAGATTTATCAAATGTAAAAGCTGTTTCAGGAGCACATCATCTTGCCCTTTTTGTTTTTGTCCTCAAATTCAATTATACTGAAGCGGTCTAGATCAGAAACCGCTACATTGACCTTCTAGTCTTTTTCTCCTTCAGTTGTCATTCTAAAGCTCAACAATTACATTTTACACTCAATCTTGGGTAAACATCTTTTTAAATCTAATGCTGGATACACACCACAATATATTCTTTGAATAATTTAATAATTTTGATTTATTATTATTTTTTTTATTACTGTTTTTTTTTTTTATTACTGTATTTGATGTCATTTAAATGTTATTGTCCTTGTATGTTCTTTGTTCTAAAATTGCAATTAAAAAAAAAAAATGTTTATTCTCAAGTCTCCAGAGATTTTGCGATATTTCCCGTGTTCACAGTCGGGACTCTGGTGGTGTGCGGTGTGCTGTCTTTATCACCACACCACACATACAGGAGCAAAACAGTTCAGTCTAGGATTTTTTAGTCCTCATGTTTGTGGTCTTTCACATTTTGAAGATCTTATAAGATTTTTTAAATTTTTTTAGTGTGTACCCAGCATTAGATTCAGGTTTAACCCTTGGTGGATAACACCTAAACTCTAAGAAAAGTCCATAAAAATAGGGTCCAATGTACTACAAAGGAATTTTCCATATAGTTTTTTTTTTTAACAGTTGTTTGACTTGTATATTGCTAGTGATTTAAGGTTTGAAATATGTCTAAATTTAAAATAAAATGTACTTGTAATTTTCTGCCAGGACATTATCCGTTTAGTTTAGCCTGGTGTAAAATAGCTAGCGGTCTCCTCCCCCTTAGCGGGGGTGTCATATTCAAAATGCATTACGGTCTTTTAGAATCAAAGCTTTTTAGAATCTTGACAAAATACATATCGTTGGAAAGGTCTGAGGCAAGATTCCATATTTTGTGTTTATTTTGTTATAGATGTAATATTGAGAGAGAAATTGATAGATTTGTGACAGAAATGCATCAACAATAAATTCAATGGAGTTTGAATGGTACCCGGTGGCTGTTTTTGGTATAACGCCTAAATAAAATTGCATATGAACCTCAATTTGTTTTTAATATCAACTTCAAATTTGGAACACAACTTATGTACACATATGGCTTTAATTTTATAGCAATTTTAGATTTTTAACTATTTTTTTAAATATGTATTTTATATAAAATAAAATTAAAATAGTATAATAAATGTTTTTACAGTAAATTTAAACTTCTATAACTTTTTAATACTTTAATTTTATTAAATAATTGTCTTCTTTAAAAAGAGACCAACCGTAGGTCTGTATTCAAAAGCGTTCATGAATTATAATAATTTAAGTTTGCATAGTGCACTTTTTCGTGAATTTTCAAAAATGGGGATGACAGTTAAGGGGTTAAGTACTAAAAACACTTTTGTCACTTGCAGCATGATTTTTTTTCCCCCAATTCAATTAAAGTCCAGTGTTGTTTTGGGCCTCACTGACTCTGAGGACAAAACAGTTTTCAAAGTATCTTTCAAAATATCTTCCAGGTTTGGAATGGCATGATATGATCACAGAATGATAATTTTTGGGTGAACTGTCCCTTTCAATGATACTAAAATGAGTCAAAGGCTCCACACTGGGGCTTCAGATACATGCATGTTGAATGTAGGCCCTCACAATGAAATCATAAGCACATCTCTGAAATCTGATCTGAAGAGGCTGTTGTCTGTAGAGATGAGCTAAGCTCAGAATGTCGCGCGGCTGCGCTAACTGCTTCAGAGCCGGTGTGAAAAGCCATTCATCACCCAATCCACAGATTGAAGGAATCACTAAAGCCTTTCCTTCTCCTCAGACGCTGGGTTCTTCATGGGAAGCCAGTGTTTAGGTTTAGCCCAAAGTAAACAGGGCCTGTGCACACATATAGACTGACTTCTCTTCTTCTCATCGCTGTATATTCTTCAGGCATCCGAAGAGGTTGGCGACGCGTGTCCAAAAAAGACGTTGTTTCGACGCTAAAAATAGGAGTATTTAGCAGAAACTCTATGTGAAACGGAGAAAGCGAGAGTGTTGCCAGCGTTTCAGAGAAACACATGTCAGTTGACTATATAAGCCCATCTGTTTGAAAACAGCTCTTATGTCGAGCAGCGAACGCGAGAATATGAATATTTAATCTCTCCTGAAAGAAGAGCAAAACAAACAATGGGACGATGTCTGACCACGTCTCTGGCCAGATTCACAAAACCCGTCTGCATGCTTTTCATGTACATGAAAGAATTCTCCATTATCTGAGTGTATTAAATGATTAAATATACAGTAAGAGGCCTGTTAAAGCTGTCACACACAATCAACTACATGCCTTCTGTCTCTGATTGATAGTTTATTTATTTTTTTATCAAGTCAAAGGTCTTTTAGTGTAAACGTCCAGCTTCAGCTGGTGCTTCATGTGCCTTTTCTATGTCAAATCTTTACTGTTTTTTATTAAGTAAACGTAACTTAAATCATATTTCCAGATGAGCACTTACTGGACTGAAGCACCTCGGTTTACTTGATTCTCCATCAATCGTTTTTTTAGAAAAATCAGTGCGTCTCATATCTGATCATCAGGATCTTTTGAGGAGCGTTTGTTTCAAGAAGCTTTACATTCACTGTTCCTCAGCGGAGGAGCGTTCTTGCATCTTGCATCTTCTGAGGAGCGTTTAGTTGTTCATCTCTCAATCGTCATTGGATGGCATTTCATTATATGTTTGGATCATTTCAATCTCATCTTACTATTGGAGATATAGGGTGACGAATGATATTTAAATCGTTTCATGCAAGTATCTACTGTACTGTTATAAAGATCTCATTGATTTACATTACAAGCATCAGAATTTCATCACATAAATATCAGCATCTGCACTGAATGGCATATTTTTGTCAGGCTTTATAGGGTTCAAATCAGTTGCAGCAGTGTTGGATAGTTTGTTAGATTTTCTTTTATTTATGGCAAAGTGATATGAATTGCTTAAAACAATGTACATTAATCGAGGGGGAAAGCCAAAATATGAATGATAAATGACAAATTAAAATTCTGCTATATTCTACAATAATCATCTCTAAAGCTCAGAAACCGAAAGCAAGGGTCAAATAAAGCATGCATGAGTAATTCCCTATTCAAAAGTAATAACATTCTCAAATGTCCTTCATCCTCCAGACACTGACATGCTGTGCTTGGCAAATGATTTGAGCGCTTTTGGTAGCTGTTTATAGCCATATGCAAATAACAATGATTCATCAAGTGTTTTAGACTGGGGTTTTCAAAAGTTTGATGCCACGAACCCCCAAATATGATGATGCCCTTGCATGGGACCGCTCACTAAAACTCAAAGGCAGTTATACATTTTCATGTATAACCATTTATACTAAGAAAAATTATCTGATAGATAGATAGATAGATAGATAGATAGATAGATAGATAGATAGATAGATAGATAGATAGATAGATAGATAGATAGATAGATAGATAGATAGATAGATAGATAGATAGATAGATAGATAGATAGATAGATAGATAGATAGATGGACCCCAGCGTGAAGCCCCTCTACTTTAGGTGAACCAGTGTGAGAGAAACTCATATATATGTGTCTGTGTGAGCACAGCAAGCTTTTCAGCTCACATATAACTTGATTGATCATTTTATTTGTGCTGGTCGCTGCACACACAGAGTCACGATTTCCCAGACAAACAGTCCAAAAACAGCCGACGTAGCAGTATTTGCATTGTGCGTGCGCATTTTTCCCTTCGGGACGTTTCCAATCTCTCTTTTAGCTTCGCCCTAGTTCAGAGTCCGCTAATTAATCATGCATTATTGAGAGCCGCTGCTGGATGAGGTTCTAGTACAAACACACGCATGCAGCTCCACTGTAAGGACATCCGGGGTCAGGTACGCTCGTGCAACGAAACGTTTACAAATCTCATCGTGCTCTTTTAAATGAGATGCTATCTGCAATCTGGCCACGGGCGTCCTGTTATGATGCAAATGACCTCGGTCTGAGTGCAGACACAACATTACAGCGGGTATTATCTTGTAGAAATGTGCTCAGAGCGAACGCGCTGTTTGTTGTGCAGCGTTGGTGCGGATCCAGGGCCAATCCTGCTCTCCGCAGGCACAGATGACCGTTCCGGGGGAGGAAAAGCAAAGCCCCCGCTCAGAGCAGCTTGGCATCGCTGCGGGTCACCTGCGCTTCCTCCGCGGACACCGGCTCTCCGCGAACTCACCGTCTGCTGCTGCGCTGTTCACAGACGCGGAATAACAGCGCTTCATGCCACTGCCTTACTGGACAGAAACATGACAGTGTTCTTACTTAATGTCACGCATGTTTACAGGCAGCATTCTAAATGAAACAGACCCTTACAGAAAAAACACATGAAAAAATAACATGTTAAAATCACGTTAACACATTTACACCATGAAAATGTTCCAAAACCACGTTTCATGTGGTTTTTCTGTAATGGGAACCTCATAAGGCCTATATATTTTAAAATAAAGTCTCTTCTGCTCTCCAAGGCGGCGTTTACGGTATTTGGCAGAAAATATTGTAAGAAAAATATTATTACTACATTTAAAAATATATGTTTTCTATGCGAGTATAATGTCAAATGTAATTTATTGCTGTGATCAAAGCTGTATTTTCAGCATCATGACTCCAGTCTCTAATATGCTGATTTGCTGCTCAGGAAACATTTCTGATTATTATAATGTGTTGAAAACAGTTGTGCTGCCCAGTACTTTTGTGAAAACCTTGATACATTTTATTTTTCAGGATTCACAGATCAATAGAAAGTTCAAAAGAACAGCATTAGTTTGACATAGAAATTATAAATGTCTCTATTGTAACTTTTGATCAATTTAATGCATCCTTAATGAATAAAAGTCAAATCTTACTGATCCCAAACTTTCAAATGGCAGTATATCCCAATTTCCACAAAAATATGAAGCAGCACTTGTTTTTAACACTGATAATAAGAGTTGTAATTGTAATAATATTTCACAATATTACTGTTTTTACTGTATTTTTGATAAGCCTGTGAGCAGAAGAGATTGCATACACACACACACACACACATTTATCTAACCAATAACTTTATTTTTATGTAATAATTTTTAATAATTTAAAAAGTTATACACACACACACATTGATTACCTAATTTTCTATTTTGAGTTTATTTTCACTGAACACATCACAATGCATCCCAGGTTTGTTTTTTTCTTGACAGATACATTTAAAGCGTTCTTGGAATATGGCCAAAAAAGCTCTCTTAGAAGGCGGCATAATTAAGTTGACTACCTTTATGTTTGTTAGTGTGATTATAAGTCCATCATGCAGAAATGCTGAAGGTGTTTTGAATCTTTGTACCATCATTTGTTCTTTAGACAGCTGCTAAGATGCAAGAGGAACAAGATCTTGCTCCCTCCTTTCAATGCTCCCGAGGTTCACTTCTCAATATTTCATGCCGAGCAGGAGCTCTCGACGTTACCAGACATTCAGAGGACTCTTTGAAAGGTTGTTTTGTTTGCTGTGGAAATTTGGTGAGATGAGCCATACAAATTAACTCGATGAATATGGAAATAGCCTGAGAGAGTCGGTGATGACTAAGAACGAAGGTGAAAAGTTCACATCTGACAAGTCTTGCTCACAGTTGTTTTGTTTTTTTCTGGTGAGCTTGAATTGTATTTTTGGACACTTTGTGTCATCGGCAGATTTCTCAATATATGAAAATGAACGAGCAATCAGATACTGGCACAAATGATGATAGAATTAAAATTTTTAGGGTAAACTACCTTTACATTTTCATCGGTTTTTCATACATAGCAACTGTATTACTCAACAGTAAAACATGCCTCGATTTTTGCAAGACTCAGAAAACTTACCTTTTTTTCATCCAATTCACTGCAGTTTCCAGCTGAAGTGAACACCAGTGGTAGTAAAATACCAGCAACCTTATTTCTTTTCATACAGATTGTGATTACAGGGATTATTATTGATTATTTTCAGGTGGTTCCTTGTACAATATTATGTTATGATCTCAAAACTCTTTTATCATAGTGCATAATTTGTAAACTAAGACATTTTGATGTTTGCACCTCATAACCTGCTCCATATTTTGATCTTTTCTGACGTAGTAAACTTGCTCGTTAGCGCACCTGGTACAGCATTGCACTTGTGATGTGAAGCGCTCCTGTGAAACACGAGTCATGATGAAAGAGCTCAAAGACTAGAAGCAATATAAAATGACATGGTTGCTTCAGTAAATGTGTTTTTTTATCTCATGTTTGCTTTTGTTAACACTATCATTTACCTTTAGGGTCAGATTTAGTTATTATTTTTTAATGCGATACAGCATTAACCTTTTAGCCTAACCTTTTAACCTAATTCTGTATGTTGTCTGAGCGTTGGCATCCTCTGAGGGGTTGGCATTATCTTTCCTCAGGTGTTAGGTCATCTCAGATCATTTAAGGGTTGGATCTGGACTGAAGCTTCTGTCATTCCTAGTTACCACGGGATGTGGCACGGGACCCGCTGCATTTTGGACTATCTGTAGCTTGTTTATTGAAGATGCAGGACAACCAGCTAGCAGTGCATTACAATAGTCTAGAGGTCATGAATGCATGAACTAGCTTTTCTGCATCAGAAACAGGTAGCATGTTTCAAAGCTTGGCAATGTTTCTAAGATGGAAGAATGCTGTTTTTGTAACATGGGAAATATGATTTTCAAAGGACAAGTTGCAGTCTAATATAACACCCAGATTTTTGACTTATAGAGGACGTGACAGTGCATCCGTCTAGTTGCAAATTGTAATCCAAGAGATTCTGTGTACTATTTTGTGGTCCAATAAGTAATATCTCTGTCTTATCTGAATTTAATAGGAGGAAATTATTGGTCATCCAATCTTTTAAATTTTTTACACAATCTATTAGCTTAGATAGTCAAGAAGTTTCATCTGGTCTTGTTGAGATATATAGTTGAGTATCATCAGCATAACAATGAAAACTAATCCCGTATTTTCTAATAATATTACCAAGAGGCAACATGTATATTGAAAATAGCAGAGGAGCTAGGACAGATCCTTGTGGTACTCCATACTTTACTGGTGATAATTGTGATGACTCTCCATTTAAATGAGCAAAGTGGTAGCGATCGGACAGGTAGGATCTAAACCATCTTAAAGCCTGCCCTTGAATACCAGTATAGTTTTGTAATCGATCTATGAGTATGTCATGGTCTATAGTGTCGAACGCAGCACTAAGATCAAGTAATACTAGCAATGAGATGCAGCCTTGGTCTGAAGCAAGAAGTAAGTCATTTGTCATTTTAACAAGTGCAGTTTCTGTGCTATGGTGAGGCCTGAAACCTGACTGAAATTCTTCATAGAGATAATTTTTTTGCAAGAAGGAGCACAATTGAGCAGACACAACTTTTTCTAAAATTTTAGACATAAACGGAAGATTTGAAATGGGTCTGTAATTTGCCAGTTCATTAGAATCTAGTTGTGGTTTCTTAATAAGAGGCTTAATAACCGCCAGCTTGAATGGTTTTGGGACGTGACCTAAAGATAACGATGAGTTAATAATATTGAGAAGCGGTTCTTCTGCTACAGGTAACAACTCTGAACATTGAGAAATGTTCTTGATAAACATTTAAAAAACTATTTTGTAACATTTAAATAACATTATATTTTCGACAGGAACATTTGAAGTAAAAATAAAGTTTAAGAATATTGTAAGAAATATTTTTTTACCCTTTAAAAAAATTCTAATCCCCACAAGAAAACTGAACATTTCAGCATTTTAGAAACATTTCAAAACAATGTTCCCACAAACTTTTTATAACCTAAATTTGTTACCTGGGTTAATGGTGTTTTTGCACGGTTGACAACTCCTATCCCCATTCACTTTCATTATATTCTCCTTTCTCCAGCGTTTAACTGAATAAAAGTGTCTGGAATGACACGAGGGTGCAAATGAAACAGATGTGTAAACGTTGACAGGATTTTAATTTTTGGCTGAACTGTTCCTTTAACAATCACAATTTCTTTTGCCATGATCTCAGCGGGTCAAGAGTCTCATTGGACTCGCAGTCATATGAGAACCGATGCTATTGCTGCTGCTCACCAAAACAGGAAACGGTTAAACTGGAGTGTGTCCATTAGGAGGAGTGTGTGTGTGTGGACAGACACGGGGAAAATAGCACCTCTCACATGACCGACCAACACGCAAGACCCAATAAACACTCTCAACACGACCTCAACATTTGATCCATTTCACGCGAGAGCCAAGGTTGTTTACTGCTTAATTCACGGCGCTGGGCTGGTGTTTGCACGGCCCGTGAGCTCAGAGCTGGGGAGGATAACAGATGAGGTGGCCCTGTGTGTTTGGGCGGTGGGGGTTGGTGCGTCTTACCCCAGGGTACAAACAAGCTCTTTTTATAGCCGAACAGCCAGCTGAAGATTTCAGGATCAGCAGAATGCAATTTAGAGCCGGCCATCTCTTAAGTTACATCACAAGACCTCCTGAGGATGTTACCAACAGCATATTGAATCACTAGCAGTCCTTTGTTGCTGAATAGGTTTGACCTGGAGTGGAATAAAATCACTCCAAATTATTTGAATTGCCTTGGTTTAAAAGATAAATATCTGAACATAGTTAAATTAAGACATAAGCAAACGGACTGTTTTCTGAAAAACAAAAGTTTCAAAATGAGGTGACTTTTAGCTTAAAATGAGCACAAATATCTGCCAATGGGTTCAGAAAAATCAACTGGGAAACGATTTTCCTGTCTATACTGGTGGGGTATCAAGGTACATTAACTTGAGAAGTTTCTTTATTTATATATATGTGTGTGTGTGTGTGTGTGTGTGTGTGTGTGTGTGTATATATATATACACACACACACACATATTAAGTGATTTTGCATCTCAAGTTAATGTATCTTAATTTAAGAGCAAAACAAAAACAAAAATCGAAAAACAAGACAAAAATACTAAATACACTGAAAAAAGGAGAAATATTTTAGTTGTTTTCCATAATAAATATCTAAACATTCATTATTCAGTATACAAGCAAAATGGCATTATATCAAATCTTGTTTTCTGAAAAATGCATACTTGATTTAAGAATGTTTAGATATGTTTTTACTGGAAAACAAGACACAAATACAGTTGAGCTCAGATTTTGATTTGCATAATAAACGGTGCATTTGCAAACAGACCTATTGTGATTTGCACAAGGCTTTTTCTGTCCATTTATGCTCTGATTCAGTTTGTTTCAGCGTGTTCAGTGTCAGCGTGTTTGAATTTCAAATTAGTGCACTGATGGAAAATATCCTCGGGCTAAATTGTTAAATATTTGAGCCTAACAATTACAGTGTTATTTATTGCATGCAAGATAATTGAAATTGATTCATCACACTGGTTCAAAACCTCGCCTGTCCGCTCGCAGGAATTATTGTTTTTGAAAGCAATATAATCTCCAAGAGAGTAACAATATGAGCAATATCAATGTGGCTCAGAGGAACAGCAACAAGGAAAAATCAATAGCGATGAGGTAATGCATGAATGCAGAGGTCTGACCCGGAGACCTTCATTTGCGCATGTGTCAGACCTTTGTGCTCTTCCTTTGAAAAAAGTGTTGTGATAGTGAGAATATTGAGATATATTTTAGGTTACAGTTCAGTCCCACAAATGAGGCTGAACAGAGAGCAGACACATCTCTCTGCTTCTGCACATCATTTTCTCAGCAAGGTCTCAAACTGTGCTCCGATTTGCCAAGATACCGAAGTCTGTGATCAAAAGCCAGAGATCTGTCATCAAAATTCCTCCAAGACCAATTCTGAGCTACAGCATCTATACTTTATAGTTCTGTACTCATGATTTGTCTTGTGTTTCTTTTCCTATTTTAGGAGAAACACCTGAGACTGAGAAAGTTGATATTTACATATAAAATAACTGAGAATGCCACGAATAAGCAAATGCTAAGCAATAAACGTCGTTCAACTTATTAAGGCCATGAAAAAATATACCATTTTCCATGCACTCCTGCTCAATTTAAATTTTTTTTGGAGCAATTATGTTCCACAAAAATACTGGACAGCACAACTGTATTCAACACTGATAATAATCAGAAATATTTCTTGAGCAGCAAATCAGCATATTAGAATGATTTCTGAAGGATCATGTGACACTGAAGAATGATGCTGAAAATGCAGCTTTGATCACAGGAATAAATTACATTTTACAATATATTTAAATAAAAACAGCTATTTTAAGTTGTAATAATTACTAACAACAAAATTACTAAAACTTTAACTAAAATTAAAATGTAAACAAAATATTTTAAAAAATATTAATATTAATAAAGAATTCATAAAATGTAATTCAAAATATTATTATAATATATATTAATTGCTTTTGTGGTTTGAAAGACACAAAAATGATACAAAAATGATATTATTATTCAGTATTTTTGTCTTGTTTTCCAGTACAAATATCTAAACATTCTTAAATCAAGATACATTTGTTTAAGAAACAAAATGACTTGTCTTGCTTTCTGGAAAATACATCAGAAGTTTAAAACAAGACAAAATATCTGACAATGGGGTCAGAAAAATCAACATAATTCATAGGAGAAACAAATGTATTTTTCTTAAACCACTGGCATATTTTTTAAATAACTCACTTCAATTTGCTACATTTTCCACAAAAAAAATAGCATTTTATTCTTAAGACATTTTTTCTAAAGCTAATCTTGATTTAAGAATGTTTAGATAGCCTACTGGATTTTTGATTTTTATTTATTTTTTGTGCAGAGAGTAGTGATGACAGAACATTAATAATTTTACCGTTAAAGCAGGTTATAATTACTGTTTGTTCTGCCATAATATGCATGTTGTTTCCTAACAAATGCATAAATAAATAATAAAAGGAGAGAAAGAAAAACTGAGGGAGAGAATGAAAAAAATCACAAAGCTTTAAAGCCTACTCTCCGTCTGTCACTGTTTTCATCATCTGTAATATTAGAGGAACCAAATGCTTTTAAAGTTAATGTCATCTGAATTTGGCTTTAACTTCTGCGGGAACGATCCTGTTTAAAAGGTGTGTGAACGTGTGTGGGAAAGAGCGAGAGCTTACGCAACCGGACCCGAGGGAAGAATTATGGGTTACGCTGCATTTACATAGAAGTGTTTGGATAGAAAGATAGATTTTACTGTCACGACACAGTGTGAAGCTGCAGGTAAAGGTGAGCGTTTCTGATGCATGACGGATAGAAGCGTGTTCTGAGTCACGAGAACATTCATTTGTCACAAAGCAGAAGCGTGTTTAACACGAGGCTTGTTCTCCCTAAAGTCCTGAGCTCAATCATTTCACAGACTGCCATTAATTCCTTCTTGGAGCCGAGACTGAATTCACAGACTGGATCTGTTTGATAGGAATTCATTAGAATTTGGAGCGCACTAAGATCTGATGCAAGTTACTGCAAGACGGAAGATGTGAGGAAAAATTAATGCATTCATTCTGGCCTGTCAGACTGCAGACGCTTACTATAATACATCCATTATTAATGCATTTAAATACTAATGAAAGCCTGTGTAAAATGT
This sequence comes from Barbus barbus, assembly GCF_936440315.1. NCBI lineage: Eukaryota > Metazoa > Chordata > Actinopteri > Cypriniformes > Cyprinidae > Barbus > Barbus barbus. The sequence continues at coordinate 2,195,771 of NC_136760.1, read as the reverse complement.
TCGTCTTAAGATGCATCGAAACTCAATTCCAGAAGTGGATTCTTCTCTGGTCTTGGTCTGAAATGATATTTCATGATAAAGCAATCACGTTCAGAGGAGGTGGATACATTCTCAACGTCCTTATATGCAAATGTAAAGCAGTCGAATGAGTCACTTTAGACAGCAGCCATGATGCACCTCACAACGTGCACCTCAAATAAATACAAATATGAGATGAATGAGACTGAAGTGTCCATTATGTGCCCCAATGGTTCAGGAAACACTGTAGGAGAAAGAGTTGTGTAAAAACAGAAAGTTAGTCTGGAAATATAGTAGGCTAGTATATGAAGGTTAGAAGGTATTAATGCATGTCTGAATCCAAACTTTTTGATGCCAAAGAAATATGATTATCCCCCTCAAGTTGTAACCTATATTTTTAAATTATATTTTATACATTATATCTGTATGACTTTCTTTCTTTCGTGGAATATAGATGAGTTATCAGCAATAATATCTCAAAATATGTTTCACAGAATAAAGAAAGTCAACTTTGAACAACATGAGGCTGATTAAATGATGACATAATAATTTTTAGTTGAACTAAACCTTTAAGGGTGATATTGTATAAAGGCAACATGTTTTTAAAATTAAATAGTTGTCATTTATATTTTTTTAGTTCTAAAGAAAAAGTTGAAAAACAGTCACTATCAAGTAAATGTTTTAAGTTTTAAAGCTGAAAATACTGCCGTACATTTTGTATTGCTAAAACATAGGATTTTAATATGATTTATTAATAATAATCAATTGTTCTGATTAATCTCAAGTCAAGTCACTATTATTTATATAGTACTGTTTACAATGCAGTTTGAATAAAAGCTGCTTTACAGTATTAATCAGAGAAATAGTGTGTCAAAATAGTGTGCAGTTCTCCTCTGGCCAGACAAAACCAGCAGTTTAATTCTAGGCTGCAACAAAGTCAGATTGTGCAGAGGACTCGTCTGGTTCCTGTGGTCTTGTCCCGATGGCCGTCTAGGTGACGAGGTCTTCGGAGGGGATCTGTCTCTGGGGCTCATCTACAGTAGTTGTCCTGATCTCTGCTGACGTTCAGGGCTGTAGAGGTCATCTCTAGGTGCTGGTGCAGATGGTGGATCTGGACTGGATTCGGGTGACTGCAGCGACCATCTGATCTGGACACAGACTGGATCTGGTGGCTACGGTGATCTCAGAATAAGAATAAAACAGACTAATATTAGTGTAGATGCCATTCTTCTAACGATGTAACAAGTACACCGGGTGTTATGGAAGTTCAGGTTGATCTAATTAATGCAGCCTAACAATCCTTTAACGGATTTGATAAATTATGTACGGTGCCCAGGTGGGCTGTATATAGTAGCCAGTACAAACATCACAAGGGATTTATCATTAACACATGTTTCTCTGGATAATGTTGTATGAAGCACCATTACTTTAAACAAATTATACTTGAAACCCAACCTCTGAGAAATACTGAAGATCTCAGGGCTTTTTCTTTTTTTTTTGGGGGGGGGGGGGGGGGGGGGGGGGCTTTAAAAGCATGAATGAAACCATAATATTACATTTGACACGTTAAAAATTATTTTGAAGTATGTAATTAATTATAAATAAGTTAAATATATTCATATTACAATATTCACACATTCAAATTATATATAAAAAATTATATATTTTTTTACATTATAAAATTATTTTTAGGGCTGCCAAGGTTAACAATTTATTATTTTCTTTTTTTATTTAAAAATGGTACATTTTATATTTTTCTCAGCATCTGGAAATGAACAAAATGTGCAGCTTATATCAGAAAGTTATGAATTATACATTCATAATATAAATATAAATTAAATAAATCAAATATTAATTTTTAGGTCTGCATTTTATTAACACTTTTTTTTCTTATTTAAAAAAATTACATTTTATTTTTTCTCAGTGGTTGGAAATGATTGTCCAATTTTCATGGGACCAAAATGTAAATGAATAAATTTATATTTAGATACATTTGCAAGTGTGGATAGCATGTGGGATTTTTTATTTTATTATTTAAAAAAATTACATTTCACTTTTTCTCATCGGTTGGATATGATTGTCCAATTTTCATCAGAAAGTTATGAAAGCTTAATTTCTCCCCCACTGGGGAAGAAATCCTGAGCTCTGAAAGTTATGTTTTCTAATGCATGAAGCTCTTTAATCTCATAAGATCAAGGAAATAAGAGTCCTCATGATATGGCCTCTTTAACAAGTTCAAAAAATTTGTTAGCACTTCTTATAAATTGATCAAAGCAGAACTTTGGGATGACGGCATGCTACAAATACGAGCAGCCAATGAACAGATGAAAGTGCATATGAGCAGGTGGCAAGATCAGTCCATCTGAATTCAGTCCATGATCACAGAAAAGCCTCTTCATCTCTCTCTTTTTCATTCTTCTCCCCATCTATGCTTTTGAACAGACGTCTGTTTGGTTAATTGCAAAGTCATCGCTCTGTATGTTGACGTGCATCATGTTTTTAGGAGCTCAGCTCCTCATCAGGTTATTTGTGGATGTGCTGCGTAAACCCTTGCACACTTGTAAGACAAAACACTGCTGAATTGATCAAAGGCAGGATTTGCACATCAATATACACAATACAGGATGAATTAATGGGCTGCGAGGCTTGTTCCTCTCTGCGTATCACACATAAAAAGCCGGGCTGGTGCTGCTATTCTTGTTGCATTAGTGAGCATGGAGATCTGACAAAGATATATGCGTCATTAGACGTGTGCGCTAGACTGCAAATAGCCATCGTGAAGAGGAAAACATGCCCTCTGTCCGGCACACATAAAACAGCTCGTGTGAGTCCATGTCAATGTATTTAAGTCACACATCTCTGCATGTGTTTTTTACAACAATTATTATGCATTTTGCCATATCAATTTTGTAAGGCACACTTATTAACAAAAAAACGTAAAGATTTGAAATGGACTGTTTTCTATCTTTTTATTTTATTTTATTATTTTGAAGTATCTGAGCTTTTTGTTTATTTTAGTTCAATTTTATTTTATTTTTTCCATTTTATTTATTTGTATGTTTTTGCCAAAAACAGTGATATACTGTATAATTGTTTAAGGAAATACAAAAAAATCATTTAGAACTGCAATACTGTAAAAAAAAAAGAAGATGCGATGAATAAGTCATAATAGCACATATTTTTCCCTTTTTTTTAACTCATAATTGAACAAGACCTATATATTTTAAGTCAGTTTAATGTAATTTAATTTGCGATGATTTGACCAGCCAATTTGATTAAACAGCTATTCTCACTGACAGTGAATGGTTTTCAGTTGTTTTGGCTGATAAACACCCATTAAGTTTGGCTATCAGTAAACATCATCCAATAGCCTGCGCATCTTCAGTGATGTTTCAGAAGAAGATCTGATTAAAGATTACACAGACAAAGTGTTTTATTCTCTGGAATAATATGCACAATGAATGGTTCACAGTAACAGGAGGGTACGGTAAGAAGTAGAATAAAGTAAAACTATTGTTGAAAACATAAACCCTTAGAAACGCTACTGATTAAATTCAAGTCGAAGAGAATGTGATTTCTATCCTTCATTTACAGGCCCAGCATGCACTTTTCTGAATAACAATGTGCCTTGTCCCTTATTATCTTCTCCCAGGCCATCCAAAGTGCGCTTTGAAAAAGAAACATTTGTGAAAGCTTTGGAAAGTCCAGAGCATCCCCACTCTTTTTTCCTGCCGCCATCAGCCATTTAAACAGAAAAGAGAAAAGCAACGCTGCTGTTGAACCACAGAGCCAACAAACCCAAACCCTTTGTCCCCTAAAGCACCTGACCCTCATCCTCTCTCACACCGGACCCTCAGTGTCCAGTTTATCATTTCAATAGGTGTGTGTGCTTTAATAAGTCCTGTGACCTTTACAGTGATGGACTCCTCTAATGGTTATTCAGATAAACAGCCTCCAACCAACCGCAATGATCATTCATGAACAAATAAAATAGCCTTGTGAAATACAATTGTGCTTAATTGTTTTGAATGTATACATCGAATTTTAAAAGTATATTTTTTAAAAACTGTATAATAATAATGAATTAAAAGACCATTTGAGAGGCTTAATGAGAGACACTTTCATGACTGTGAGTTTTAAGACACTTCAGTACTTTGTAATGTCAAATTAAAAGATGTACCTTCAAAAATATAATATAAAATAATAATATATGCAAGAAATATATACTGTGTTTGTGTCTCTCTGTGTGTGTGTGTGTGTGTGTATATAATTAGATAGATAGATAGATAGATAGATAGATAGATAGATAGATAGATAGATAGATAGATAGATAGATAGATAGATAGATAGATAGAAAAGATAGATAAAAATTATGTAGATATTATATATATTTATACTTATATATGCATTATTTTAGAGCTACATTTATTTGCCTAAAAACAGTGATTTACTCTATAATTGTAAGGTAGAGAAAATTAATTTGGAAACTAAGTTTCATTATAATAATATAAAATTCAAAGTTTTACCTAGAAATGCATTTTAAATAATTATATTTAGTATGTTTTGTTGTGCATTAAAGAAGTGCACTTATTTTTATGTGTTGTCTAACATACTGAACCACATTTAAAGAACTAGATTATAATTTGTAACTGTAGTTTGTTATTCAATATAACATCAATAGAAATTACGTTGTCAGTGCATTATGCAATTACATATAAAGATGTACTAAGTGGGACAGAAAAGCACTCTAATTGTATGTACATTTGAATTATAGCACATTTTCATTTAATTGCAAATGCAATTAAGTATTTGAAAACTTATTCAGTTTACACTTAAACGTACATTATTTCCTTCTGAAACATATGCTAAAGTGTTCGTGATGTTGTATATGGAGGAGGTAGCGAGTGCAACAGGTGGGCTGACATATGCACGCTATATCTGTGGCAAACATGCACATAAGTGATTAGTTAATGATAAGGGCATTTACTGGATCCACACCTCACCTTACAGAAGGAAGCGTTTGTCCAGGCCGGAGCGCTGGCACCTGCTGCTTGTGTTGTGTTCTGGACCTGATTGAGGCCTGCAGCGTCAGCTGTTCGCAGCAGTTGAGCCATCAGCAAGTGCTGGAGTCTGTCAGATACCAGATACCAGAATGACAGGACACATTCAAACCGTCCCACTATTGAGCCCAGAACACAGATCCACTTTCAGCCATTCTCTTATATGTCCGAAATGCAATTAGCTCTGCTGTAAGACTCTTCGTTAAGCGCCTCAGGTTAACAGGCAAACCCCGATGCGACTTGCTAAGTTGAATAAATGGCGGTATGCAGATTTGCACGTCGCAAATTGTCGTTTTCTGTAATGTTTTCTCCCAAGAAATTGGTAAACAGAGCTTTAGATGAGCAGCCCAAAGCTAATTTGTCTCTCTTCGCATGCCGGCGCATTGAGCCAAGTCACACATTTTCAAATCCACAGTTAATTTGTTGAATAGCAGACTGCGATGAATCTGCCTGTTGACACAAAACACACACGCCAGACATCTGGTGAACTGTAGAGGCAACTGTCACGGGCAGGTTTGCGCTTCAGGGGATCAAAGAGCGCATTTGTCTCTTTTCCATTTTCCTCCTCTAGGCAAGGGGTTGGCCTTGTGCCATACACTTTCACAAAGCGATCACTAGTAGGATTTTCTTAAGCCAATTGGTGAATCAAACCACGGGAGGCTGAAAGGGGAAATGAAAACCTCAAACAGCTGCTTAAGTTATCGGTGTTCCTCCATAGGTTTAGATGAGTCACCGTCGGCATCAGAATAGCAAACATGCTCTCAGTATTTATTGATATAGAGTTTCAGTACACTGTAGACATCATGATTATTTATTGTTTCTCAGCCAGCATCCAATGCTCTGAAATGTAGCCTTAAGGTTATAAGCAAGCAAGCTTACGTATGGATCTTACGTAAGAAAGCAGAAATACGCTGGGCATTTCAACAACAGCAGGTGCAAACTGAAACTGCACAAACTGGCTCACAAAGGTCAGTCAAACGGTCAGACTGAGCCAAGGATTTGTCCTCAAACCACTCTATTAATACCAAATGAGCCTTATTAGGATTGTTGCAGACCACATACCTATACAAGCAATTCACTGAACACTAGTGGCAGTAAAACACCAACAGCTTTTATTCATTTTCACATAGATCATGATTTGTAAACTAACACAGTTTGATGTTTGCACCACATAACCAGCTCTGTATGCTTGTCTTTTCTGATGTAGTAAACTTGCTTGGTAGCTCATCCGGTACAGCATTGCACTTATGATGTGAAGCGCTTGGGTACGAGTCCATCAAACATGAGTCATGATAAAAGAGCTCAAAGACCTGTAGAAGCAAGATAAAATGACATGGTTGCTTCAGCAAATGTGTTTTTATCTCACATTTGCTTCTGTTAACCCTATCAGTTAGCTTTAGGGTTGGGTTTAGTTACATTACTTTCAAACATGATTCAACATTAACCTTTTAGTGCCAGTCATCAGACATTACAATCCCCCCATATGATTGTAAAGCACTTTGGGTGTACAGCAATACACAATAAAGCGCTATATAAATGCTTCATTCATTCATTCATTTTATTTCAAACTGTTGCAATATTTTTAACAACCAATGTAATAAAATGGTTCCAGATTCACGTTAGCGCTACTCACTGGATGTTTTGTGTTGCAAAAAGTAAAAGAAGCAATGTAATTTAATTTTGCATGTCAAACAGGCACATTTTTACAATGGGTCTGGGTTGAATCAGACATATATGAAAGAAATAGGTTTGCTTTATTATATAATGCTTTATTGTGTCACATGTAATTAGGATAGAGTTAAATTTTACTTTGTTTCTTTTGTAACTAAAATCATCAGAACCACTTTGTCATGACACTCAACGTATTTCGTTTTCACTTGGTTTTGTAATTTACATACTTTCATATTGAATTTGATGAAGAATTTCTCAAATGTCCTGTAAGTGTACAACTGCTAAGTATAAATGCATTTGACCTTTGACCCTAATGTTCTCTGACCTCTGACATACAACCAGTATCATTTAACTACATTTAACAAGTTGTGGTCTGAATGCTGAACCTTCAATCTGAGTACAGTAAATCAAGATATTCTAACTTAAATTGCATAAAAAGATTAGGGGTGTAGACCATCCATAACCAGAGTGTCTATTATAAGACATTCTGCAATATAAGCACGGTACATATAAAAAATGAGAATCCCTGTGCTGAGGATTTTCCTCTGACTCCTGGAGTTTCACAGCAGCTGGTATCAGCGCTGGCAACCTTGAGCTTCAGCAATCAGTCAGGCTCTCGTACACAGCTGTGACACCTCAGCAGATCTGTGGCATACCACCATTACGTCCAATCAGGAGTTCCAGCCCTGACTCTCTTACACAAGAGCACCGCTGACAGATTAGGTGTCGTCACTGGCTCACGTACATGGAGAGAAACGAGAATGCAGGCAGGGTTTCCTAAATGATCGGGGACTGGCAAGGCCTGGCGCTGTCAGAAGGTCAAAGGTGCCTGAGCTACGAACAGACGCCTCCAACTGTGTGACATAGCAGCTGTGCGCTATAAACAAGAGGATCTGCTATAGAGCTACATTGCATGTCAATATGAACATGTGATGTGAACGTTTAAAATAGACTTTTCACTAATGTCATATCCCATTCATGTCTCTAAATATATATGAGACTAAACATGCCTGGGGCAGTTAACTCCTTACAGCCCTCCACATGGAATATTTTAGAAATACTGAAAGTTTCTTTTAGAATATAATCAGTCTGTAATATATTATAATATTCTTATATTATTTATTATGCATTGGCAAGCATAATTAAGCTATTTGGCTACTATACTATACTTATATCTGGCTACTCTGACATAGCAACCAATCAACCAATTGTGTGAGTTTGGGATGGGACTATTTGTTTGCCTGGCCAATGACAGATTAATGGAGTATCCAGGGAAATAGTCTGAAACAGTCATTATTTTTCAACTCAGGCTCATTGGGGAGGGAAAATCGCAGCAGTACAGAAATTAAATGTCCAGTGATTTTCGTTTGAAAATAACATAACTAAACCCGACCTTAAAGCTAACCGATGGTATTAACAAAAGCAAAAGTGAGATAAAAACACATTTACTGAAGCAATCATGTCATTTTATCTTGCTTCTACAAGTCTTTGAGCTCTGTCATCATGACTCGTGTATCACAGGAGCGCTTCACATCACAAGTGCAATGCTGTACCGGGTGCACTACTGAGCAAGTTTACTACGGCAGAAAAGACAAACATATGGAGCTGGTTATGTGATGCAAACATCAAAACGTATTAGTTTACAAATCATGCACTACGATAAAAGACTTTTGAGCTCAAAATATAGTATTGTGCAAGGAATCACACAAAAATAGGTCTTTATTAATATATAATTTGTCACTGTAATAACAATTTGTGTCAAAAGGAATAAAAGCGGTTGGTGTTTTACTGTCAGCTGGAAACGGCAGTGAATTGTAGAGTTTTGCAAAAAATATGTATATATATATATATATATATATATATATATATATATATATACATATTTTTTGCAAAACTCTTATATATATATATATATATATATATATATATATATATATATATATATATATATATATATATATATAATATTTTTGCACAGTGTATCATCATATATTGTTATTTATGAACATTCTGCAAGTTATTTTAAAAATATCTAAGGTCATTTTATGAATATTGCTGAACAGAATGACACAGAGAAATATGCAACACTGGAGTGATAATATATTCTCTTGAAGTTCTCTGAATCTAGGACAGTTGTCCATTTTATAACCCGAAAAAAAAAAAAAAAACTTTGGCTTTGACAAATTACATACTGATTGTTAGTCCAGTCGAGTCCCATGTACATAAACTTCTAGTCTGCTAATGCCTTCTGGGAGACTTTTTCACAGCCTTGAATGTGTAATGTAAAATTCTGCTCAGATAGATTAAAAGGAATTATGATGAATTCCAAATCACTTCATTATATGTTCAGCAATATAAGCAAAGGTTTGTACTGGTGTTTTTTCCTCCACTGCATTCCTATTCCATGTGAGTAGGCTTTTATGCACAATCTCTTTTGTACTGTGTTAAAGATCATAACAGCAGTTAGTTCCTGAGCTGCCAAAATGAGTATCGAGAACAATCACAGCCCAAAAGTTCATCAGAAGATTTATGAACTTAAGAACCACAGTCATGTCCTTGTTAGTTTTTTGGGACTGCATTAAAACATGTTGATATCCAGTCATTAGCAATAAGACTGAGGAAAGAACCCGCTGTTTGGATCCAGCAGCCTCCTTATGCTTCCAGACAGATGGGAGATATTGAACAATGATAGCTGATAGCGATCACAGCGAAGCGTCACACTGGAAAACAATTTGCACTTCTCTTGTGGATCTTGATGTTCACCATCTGGATAAACACACTGACCTGTGAGACTCTGTTTGCAAAACTCACTCCTGCAGCTGCAATCTAAAACTGCGTACTGTATCCAAATGCATAACTGCTGAATTTCTGTAAATACTCTTGTACTGTTAAAATGAAATGTATGTATTAGTCACAATTAAAACACATTGCTGGGAAAATTTCAAGGCTGATTATCAATGAGCAACAACTAAAATTGCATAGAAAACTAGCATACGACATGAGAAGACTGGAGAAAAATCTGCATAGCAACACCCTAGCAACCATCCAGAACACCCTAACAACTGCATAATAACAACATGCTAGGAATCACATAGAAACACAATGGAAAACTCTCAGAAGGCCTTAGTAACTGCATAGCAATACCCTAGAAACCATTCAGAACACCCTAACAACAACCCAGACACCCTAGGAACTTCATGGAAACACCATAGCAACCGACCAGAATACTTTACCAAAAGCATAGCAATGCCCTAGGAATCACCTAAAACACTCTAGCAACTGCATAGCAACACCCTAGGAACCATCCAGAACACCCTAGGCAACTGCATAACATCATCATCCTAGGAATCACATAGAAACACCCTAGAAACCACCCAGACCACCTTAGTAACTGCATAGCAACACCCAAGAAACCATTCAGAACACCCTAGCAACTGCATGGCAACCACACAGCAATACCATAGCAACTGACCAGAGTACTTTACCAAACGCATAGCAATGCCCTAGCAATAACCCAAAACACCTTAGCAACTGAATAACACCCTAGCATCCACCCAGAATACACTACCAACTGCAGAGCAACACCTTGGTAAGCATTCAGAACACCCTAGCAACCACCTAGCAGCAATTCAGACACCATAGCAACCACATTCCAAAGCAATAGTAGCTGCATAGCAACACCCTAGCAGCCATCCAGAACACCATAGCAATCACCTAAAACACCCTAGCAACTGCATAACAATAACATCCTAGGAATCACACAGAAACACCCTAGAAACCAATCACAACACACTAGCAACAGCCCAAACACCCTGAATAGCAATACACTAGCAATCACCCAACACACCTTAGCAACTGCAAAACAACAACACCCTAGCATCCACCTAGAATATGCAAGCAATTGCAGAGCAACACCTTGGCAACCATTCAGAAGACCCTAGCAACCACCTAGCAACAACTCAGACAACATAGCAACCATATACCAAAGCCCTAGCAACTGCATAACAACATCACCCTAGAAACCACACAGAACACCTTAGTAACTGCATAGCAACACCCTAGAAACCGTTCAGCCACTCTAGCAACAACCCAGACACCCTAGCAACCACATGGCAACACCATAGCAACTGACCAGATTACTTTACCAACCACATAGCAACACCCTAGTAATCACCCAAAACACCCTAGCAACCACCCAGAACATCCTAGAAATTGTATAGAAATACCCTGGAAACCACTCAGAACACCTTATCAGTAGCATAACAAGGCTCAGAATGCTCTAGCAACTGCATAGCAATCTATTGGTCTGTTTGTCTGTCAGAGAGGCAGCATAGCCTTAAAACCTTCAAACTTCAAGCTTGTAAACCTTTCAGACTAGGTTTTCTCAATTCAGCTTCAAAGTGAGTCCACAAGCATCACTATCTACAGTAGTTTAAGACGGCTCTCTCCTCCAGGACTTTCTCAGGCGTCTCTTCCTTTCTTGGAAGGTAAAGTCTTCCTGAGGATCAATGAGAGATGCAAGCCAATTTTAGAGTGCTAATCATGCAACTTTCTAAGAGGTTCTTTGGCCTGGACACCATGTGTGGCTGACCTCAATCCCTCTGCTCTGGGCCTATGGGTCAGTGGCTTTGAGCAGGACACTTCTATTCTTAGCATTAGCACTCAAAGACAAGCGCTAAGTACAGGAGCTTGTTCTCTGAACCATTATGACTGTCAGAACTCTCCCATTGTTCAGCAAACAGGAGGTGCCACGCCAAACACACACTATTGCTCACAAACTTTAGTTCAGTATGAAAGCCCTTTTCTACATTGAGATAATAATGATGTAAGATAGTTGCGACTTTTTATCTCATAATTGTGAAATGTAAACTTTTTATATTGCGAAAAAAAAGATTTGCAAGATATAAAGTCTATAATATTGAGATATATGCAAGATATAAATGATATGTGTGATTTATTATCGATATCACAAATATGACTACAAATCGCAATTGTAAATTTATATCACGCAATTATGACTATAGCTCACAATAGCGACTTTATATCATTCAATTATTACTTCATAATACGCAACAGACTTTATATCACACAATTATGACTACAACGTGATTACGAATATCACACAATAATGAATAAAACTCACAATTGTAACTTTATATGACACAATTATTACTTTTTAACTCACAATTGTGAGTTATCATGCAATTATCACTATAAAATGCAACTGCGACTTTATATCACAGTTATGACTATAACTCGCAATTAACACTTAATATCACACTATTATTACTTTATAACTTGCAATTGCTACTTTATGTCAGAATTGAGATAAAAAGTCGCAGTTATATCACTTATTTCATTTTTTCCCGTGGCAGAAACAAGCTTCTATAGTTTAATGCTACATGATGATACAAAAATGATTCCTTTCACCATAAGACAAGGTTCGTGTCATTTCATCTCCACGCTTTATGTGTTTCAAGCGGTTCCTCCCACTCATGACAGTTTGATCAGATGGCAGCTGTAGCATGCCTGAGGTGGCACGAGTCCTTGGACGGGTGTCTGATCCACAGGACACTATTGTTCTTCTCTGAGTGACCAGAGAGGAGCCAAGGAGGCTTCTCTCATAGACAGGTGTTGAGCAAGTGTGAGGACGGCAGGAGCACGTTTTCATTGAATTATTATACTATAATTGAATTACATTATATTTAATGTATAATTCAATCACATTGGAATGTTTGGAAATTGTAAATTTATTATCATATCATAATAATGAATTATATTATTATATATCAAATTTTTATAGATGAAAATTATATTATGTAGAAGTCAATCACACTGAAACTGTGACTGGATTTTTAAAATAAATGTAGAAATGATTGTGAAATATATAATAAATTACTATATTTTATATTATTATAATGTAGAAGGCGATCACATTGAAACTGAATTGTCTTCTAATATAAATTTAACATTATTATAAAAAGTATTATATTATGTTATAATATTGTGTAGAAGTAAATATATATTAATAATATAATATAAAATAATATATCCATTATATAATTATATAATATCCATTGCCACTGTAACTTTTTTAAATAAATTGTACATTTGTATATTTTACAGTACCATTTTTAACTGTTAATGTTTGTTGAACCTTGATATGAATATGAATGTCATCAAATATCAGGCCTTCTGCAAACATACTGCAAATCACATATGAATGAACAGAGGATATGCACACAAACACTGTCCACCTGTCCAATTATTCTGCCATATGTCCTTTAATGTTGTCATGGTGACCATGTCCATGTAATCATTCAGCTAGCCGGGTGTTGTGATGGAAATGAGCCGCGTGATTGGAGCAGTGGACTGAAGGGTGTGTCGAGAGGTCAAGAGGTCACATCTAGAGCAGTTCTGGGCCTCACAACAATAGCTGAAGCATTAAAAACCTAATGAGAAAAATTAAAATAAAAACAACACACGCCATCTGTTTAAGTTGTCTGGCACTCAGGAGCGTTTCATGTATATTTCAAAGATCGCCGAACAGCTGCACATTTGGCTGCGGTTCACCTGATGTTCAGAATCATTCGTTTCAATGATTTTTGAACATTTGGGATTCAGCAGCATCACCACCAGATACGCTATAATCGAAGAATCTGAGCAAAGATATGGAAAAACTCCTTCGGTGGAGACAGAATTAGGTCAAAGTGAACCTGAGCAGGGAAGATCTCATTACCTCACATACTAACTACCACACCAGGAACATCGTTTCTGCGCTCAGCACAATCAAACGACAAAAACACTCCAAACAGACAAACTATTTACTTCTGACCCCACCTCACGCCAGCCAATCAGAAGCCACGGTGTGCGGGAGATGTTCAGAGAAACTCTGATGAGACGTCAAACATAGAGTCATTCTGTCATTCAGGATGTCAACATGCAAACGTACGAGTCTGTCCTGTTTATAGTGGCCATATTTTGGGGGTCATTATATAAACCACAATATTAAACAAGCACTTAGTGTAAAACAACTTAAATCGTACTCTGGGTAGAGGTGACATATTACATAGACCTCATTTACACGTGGTTTCATATCCAAACATATCTGGATGTACATTTTAGCACAACTGCATTTACACCTTAATTTTATACATACAGTCGTGATCAGAATTATTGGCATCCTTGGTAAATATGATCAAAGAAGGCTGTGAAAATTAATCTGCATTGTTAATATATATATATATATATATATAATTTTGCTATTATATATAGCAATATATATATTGCTATATATAAATATATATATATATATGATTTTGCTATATATATATATATATATATATATATATAGCAAAATCAGCGGCATTCAGTGTTGCTTTGACTTTCATTGTATGAAAAGAAACAGTTCCTAAAATATCTTCTCTTACGTTTCACAAAATAAATAAAGTCATAGAGGTTTTGAATTACATGAGGATAAAGAAATGACAATTTTTGGTCAAACTATCCTTTTAAAGCCAGATGTAAAGAGAGCCAATAGGACTGCAACATTAGCTGCTAATGCTAATTCAGTTGTGCAATATTTTGATTATGTTGGACACAGATGACTAAGCACTTCCAGTTCAATCTTTCCCTCATAAAAACAGTGAGCATTGCAATCGACGCCGCCGCTTTTCTCACAGATATCATTTGTGGTGAGTGCTTCTTACCGCACAAACCATCAGAGACCTTGAAAATAAGGCGACGTGACCAAAGAAATCAGATATTGAAATTAGATGTTAGTACAAGCTCAAATTTAGCCAGTGCATGTGCACCATTTTGAGTGAAAGGGCTCCTTTTTCACAAATATGTGTGTTTATCAAGGAGCTATTGTATTTCACTCACCCAGCAAGACCGAACTGCTGGTAAACTAAAATGAAAATCAACAGCATCCATTTTCAGTGAAACGGAGAAGATCCTGCCATCAGGAAAGGTCAGCAATATTGTGCAACGATACAAACACGTGCACCGTTACACACACACTGCTATTTTTACTGATAATTACTCTCACGCTGTCATCTTTACAGTCAGTACAGTTTAATGCAACTCGCACTCATTGGAAAAACATGCTTGTGCATATCTGCAAAATGATATTACATTGTTTCCACACACTTTCAAAGTCAAATATCTAGTGTGTGGCACTAAAAGCGTGTTCAGTTTTACTTGAAACTGATTAATGTGAATCTGGCAGTGTTATATTACGTTGGTGTATATATCACGACAGTTTGGAGATGCAATGTGCTAAAAGGTTAATGCTGTATCCCGTTTGAAAATAACGAAACTAAACCGGACCCTAAAGTTAACCGATGGTGTTAACAAAAGCAAACGTGAGATAAAAACACATTTGCTGAAGCAACCATGTCATTTTATCTTGCTTCTACAAGTCTTTGAGCTCTTTTATCGTGACTCGTGTTTAACGAACTCGTACCCGAGTGCTTTACATCACAAGTGCAATGCTGTACCGGGTGCGCTACTGAGCAAGTTTACTATGTTAGAAAAGCCAGAAAAGCCAAACATATGGAGCTGGTTATAAGATACAAAAATCAAAATGTGTTAGTTTCCAGATCATGCACTACAGTAAAAGTGTTTTAAGCTCATATTGTGCATAAAGAACACATTAAAATTAGTGCTGTTAAACGACTAATCACATTCAAAATAAAAGTTTTTGTTTACATAATATATGTGTGTATACTGTGTATATTTATTATGTATACATACACTCACATACAGCATATATTTGGGAAATATTTACATGCATATACATTTATATATTTACATTCTTATATTTGAAATTATATATATATTTAATATATAAGCATAACATTTTTCTTAAATATATACATGTTTGTGTTTGTATTTTTTATATACATAATAAATATACACAGCACACACACATATATTATGTAAACAAAAACTTTTATTTTGGATGCGATTAATCGTTTGACAGCATTAATTAAAATATGTCTTTATTGATAATCTGCCACTGTAATCATAATTTGCGTAAAAAGGAATACAAGTTGTTGGTGTTTTAATTACAATAGTATTCTTTTCAGCTGAATTGTACGTACAGGTGCATTTTTGGTAGATAGAAGCACCTTTTTAATGAGCCTGGCTTGGTTTAATGAGTTTGCACTGCAAAACATTATTTTCTTAGTATTTTTGTCCTGTTTTCCAGTATAAATATCTAATCATTCTTAAAACAAGATTCAAACAAAATGGCATGGGATATTAAGTCTTGTTTTCTGAAAAACGTTTACAATTTTAAAATTTAAGCTTAAAAAAATAAAATATATCTGTCCACGGGATCAGAAAAATAAACATAATTCTAAATGAAAAGTTTTTAGTTTTTTTGACCCAATTAACTAGTATTTTCTCATTTTCTATTATGCAAAAATCTCTTTTATAAGGTGTTTGAACACAGTTGTGTGGCTGCAGTGTGTGAAAACAACCAGCCTATAACGGTAAAAATCCACCCACTCATTTATTATCTAAAGAAATCATAAACAGTCTCTCAGAATGAGCTGTTTCAGCTTCTCCCTCTGTTCACGTCACCGAGGGGAAAAAGTCCCGCCCATTTGTGACGCTGTCCTATAAGCATAGACACAGGCCTGAGTGAGAAGCAGTGGTCCGCCTCCTCCATTAACGTTACTGATTACTGTAGCTGCTGGAGATGTACAACGTCATCATCAGGCTTTTCAAGTGTTGTGTTTTGGGATGCACTAACGAACATAGGAGTCTCCGTAGACTTCCTCCATCTGAGCTGCTGAGGACACTGTGGTTAAGTTTCATTGTCTAAGGAAATGTCCCAGTAAAAAATCAGTAAAGTCCCCAATACGTGTAGGGATCAATACCAACACTTCGTGTGCGAACGTCAGCTCCAGACAAAGTAAGTATCAAGCGTTTGTTTTCCAAATTGCCTTTCTGAAAGAGCTTCTTGGCACTCTGTAAGGCTAATGATGCTAAAGCTACCATTGTCTCTGTCTGTTTTCTCTGGTGCTGTCTTCATGAATGATTGTGAATAGGAATGTGGTAGTTAAAAGTTGCATATGAAAGCAATGTGAGTCGAGTCGATCGCTTGAGTTTGTTGAGCTCATAATCACGAGTGGGACTTATAAAGTTTGTGATGGCATGCCATGCACCATGAGACCAGCTATGTTGTTATTTTTATCGCGCCGTGCTCCCTGTCTGTGCAATTCATAAACGCAAATTTATTATGCACAGTACAATCAGATGACTGACTTTGAAACGGTAAAAGATGGATTATCTTCTGTAACGATAACAGGCTTGTACTAATCGTGGAATGTTTATTTGCAAAGGCTGGCACTGCTAATGCGGAGATTGAGCTCTTGAAACTCCGCCCTCTTCTCCGGGAGCACCAGCTCATTTGCATTAAAGCAAAACACTCAAATACAGAGCATTTTGGCTCACACCCTAAAAGTGGCAATTTTAACAAGCTATAAAAAATTGTCTGTCGGGTATATTGAACTAAAACTTCACATGCACACTCTGGGGACATCAGAGACTTATTTTACATCTTGTAAAAAGGAGCATAATAGGTCCCCTTTAAGCTTAAGAAAACAAGAGTTTTTTATTTTTCTTCTCAAGCATCTTGATTTAAGAATGTTTAGACATTTGTACTGGAAAACAAGACAAAAATATAATTTTTTTGCAGTGCAATGTCTGCTGTGCTTACAGATGGCATCAGACTAGAGGTTGTGGGATGATTTTGTAAAGTATTGAAAGTGACACTCTTGCACTCTATTGCACTCTTGCATGCATAATGTATGACACATGCATGCGAAAAGGAGCCCAAATTATGTAGCCGTATGACGTTTCACTTCATAGAAAGCACTGAAAACTATATATTTGCCTTTCCACAGACTGCAAATCAATATCTACCCAGCCTTGCCTGGACATCCAATCAATACTCGCTCCGCAGATGGCTGGATGTGAAAAAGTAAGTATGCTAAAGCAGTATGTTTTCAAGGTTGGTTTTCTCCGGCGTATCCCATGCAGCCCCTCCAGCCGGTCTCGCCGTGGGAGAAGGAAGCATGTCCAGCCCCACCATCAAGGCATTAATTGAGCAAAGCTGCAGGCTGGAGACTCCATGTGCATTTGTTTGTGTGTTTATCTCTCACTGATAACATGTCAGTGTTCCCTACAGGCCAGCGCCAAATCACGGCTGATCAACAACCACCATCATGGACCTCAAGCTCCAGTCAGCAGCACGGAGACGACAGGAAAACCGCTGAAGACATCGCAGAAAAACATGCTTCCAAATAACATTTAGGCCTATTCTCACTATGAATTTTCTCACCTATATTAAGGCTTATTAGTCCGATTATGGTTATTTGATCTAGCAATTAACCACAATCAGTTTACATTTTAATCACATATTATTTTAAACATTTTATATTAGTTATATGTAACATATTCTAACTTACAGAATATATGTATAGCATGAAAATGATCCACATGGGCCTATTTTTATTATACATTTTATCATTACATATGAAACTAAGTAAAATAATAATAATGATAATAATAATAATGCTTACATTGTAAGTGACATGAACAATACACAATAAAATAGTCCTTATTTAGGAATATTCTTACCATAGGCCTGTTGTGATTATTGATTTATCTGATCACATTTATTTGATGTAATCGCAATTATCTGAAATAACCAAAATAATTTTGCAGTTTGAATTTCAATCACATTTTGCCTTCCAGATAGGACACTTACATTAATTATAAAAACTTAATGATTTAAAAAAAAAAAAATTCACAGCATTAAAGAAAATCATTAGAAAAAATTAGAAAAAAGAGCTAATTTTTATTATAAATGTTTTTATATTATATATGATTCCAAGTAAAAAGAAAATGAACGTAAACATAAACCAAACATAAATCATTAAATGCAATTATTATTTGTATGACAATTAATTGTCATCACTAAATTCATGATCAAAACATGCTTAACTATATTATGAATATTGTTGGTTCTTTGATTAATTTTTTTCTTCCTCTTTTGTAACTCCCTCTGGATAAAAATGTCTGCTAAATGTTTAAATGTATATATCTCAAACGTTTTTTTTATTTCTGTGGTACACAAAAGATTATGTTCTCAATGAAAATAAGATTTCAATGAAAGTCAGCGGCGACCAAACCACACTGGCGTCCAAAATGTTGTCTTTTGCATTCCACAGAAGAAAGTCAGTCGTGCCGGTTTAAAACATTTTCATTTTGGGCTGAAATACGGCTCTAAGGTTGATGCTCATGATGTTTAAGATAAACATGCTGCAGTTGCTATAATAAGCACTCAGCTACATCTGTATGGTCGCCAACGGAGAAACGTGTTTTTGTCCATGATGGTGTAGTTATGACATCTACCAGCAGGTCTGCCTGGACCATGTTAATCAGATGACCCTCAGGCCACAGCTATGGTAATGTGTCGACTCCAGCAAGCTATTTTTGAGTGTTCGAGCACACAGGCTCCTAACCTGAGGGTACAGATGCTTGAGTTTGCCAATCGTGACACAGCTAGGCCCGTATGAAGCACATGGCTTGTTTATCCGAGTGTGTTTTGGAGTTGAGTCTGTGGTCCGGTCTGCTATGGGCGATTGAATCATCTCTGAACTCCAGAGAGCATCTTGCTCTAGAGAAGGCCGTGACTCAGTCTCCTCCAGCTGTCAAAATACACATCAAACTCGCTCCCACAGCATGGACAAAACTCTGAAGAACTTCTGCAGCCAACGGGCAAAAAGAGTGACAGCGATTCTGTTGCCAACTTCCCAGATCTCAAGTGGAAAGGTCCAGATTTAGGTGGCGTACACACATCGAGGTCAGCGGAGACTGAGAGCAGACAGGCCATTGAGGCTCATCTGACCGGGCACTGAACCTGATATTCCTTTAAATTACTTTCCACCACTTTTTCTAAACAACTATGTGGTTTGAAAATATAATTTTGTTGTAATTTTAACAAATTTACTCTAGCTCTGTTTACACGCCGTTTTTAGCAAATGCAACTGAATTGATTAAAAACAAATTCAAACGGCAAATCTGAGTTCAGTCCACTTGCAACTTACTGACTTAAATGTATGCTTACTCATTCTGAAGACTGAATTACATGAAAAACAACTAAAAATCCTGGTATAATAAAATTACAACTGAACTTGACTGCTGGAAAACAGCAGAATTGATTTACTGTTAATTAACTTTCTTTTTCTATCAGAAAAGTGATTAGATCTTACTGTAAGGCGGGACTTTCTTTTCTCTGTCAAGAAGCTGATTGGCTCTTTTACTGTAAGACGGGACTTTCTCTGTCAAGAAGCTGATTGGCTCTTTTACTGTAAGACGGGACTTTCTCTGTCAAGAAGCTGATTGGCTCTTTTACTGTAAGACGGGACTTTCTCTGTCAAGAAGCTGATTGGCTCTTTTACTGTAAGGCGGGACTTTCTCTGTCAAGAAGCTGATTGGCTCTTTTACTGTAAGGCGGGACTTTCTCTGTCAAGAAGCTGATTGGCTCTTTTACTGTAAGGCGGGACTTTCTCTGTCAAGAAGCTGATTGGCTCTTTTACTGTAAGGCGGGACTTTCTCTGTCAAGAAGCTGATTGGCTCTTTTACTGTAAGACGGGACTTTCTCTGTCAAGAAGCTGATTGGCTCTTTTACTGTAAGGCATACTTTCTCTGTCAAAAAGGTGATTGGGTCTTTTATTGTAATGCTGGAATTTATTTTCTCTGTCAGGAAGCTGATTGGCTCTTGTATATAAGGTGGGACTTCAAGTTCTCTATTAAAAAATACTTTTTTACTGTAAGGCAGGACTTTCTTCCATCAGAAAAGTGATTGGCTCTTTTTAATGTACGACTAAAATGAAATGGATCTTTTATCTGTAAAGTGTGACTACAGGGTTACAGCAACGAGTGGACTTCCACTTTCATTATAGGGTCTCTGTTATATTCAGCATGTTATTGTTTATAGTGTGTTGCCGGGCAGCTGTTGTTTAACAGGAGTACACATTGTGTTCTTTGAGAACATGCAGTTCACTGACTCTAGATCCACTGTATGTTGATGGATGGATCCCTGGATCATTTCTGATGTGCTCTGAAACATGAGCACAAGATCATCGCTTGTGTGACGTACTGTTTCAAGCTCTCACCGGTGAGGAGGCGGCGGATCTCTGACCGGACACGAGTGATGGACGGCCACAGCGAGGAAGGGTGGACGCGTCCAGCGGGTGTTATATCCCCTTTCCAGATATAACTCTTCCCTCTTTAAGCTCTCCTATCATGCTCACTGGAGCGTTGCCATCACCGTCACAGAGCCAAGATGGCGGCTTCCACAAATCCAAACAGTTCAGCACTCGCTCAGCTCACCTGATGAAGCCAACCTAGGGCACATTTCATTTTCCATCTAGCAGTGTCCATAAACACCATACGGGAGATGAACTTTAAAAACTGGAACTGTCAGAAGACACAAATGCAAGCGTGTTTTGATCCTCTGAGTGCTTGCCTTGTTTGAGAGCAGCATGTGGGTAGTTATTGCATTACATACACAAAAGAGTCTCTTTTGCTCACCAAGGCTGCATTTATTTGATCAAAAATCCAGTAAAAATTATGACATATTATTACAATTTAAAATAGCTGTTTTCTATGTGAATATATTGTAAAATGTAATTTATTGCTCTTCTCAAACTGTATTTTCAGCATCATTACTCCAGCTTTCAGTGTCACATGATCCTTCAGAAATCATTATAATATACTGATCTGAAACATTTCTAATTATTTTTATGGAAACTATGATATGAAACTACCCATTCAAAAGTTTTGGGTAAGATTTTACAAAAAGGATGCCATGGATTACCAAGGATGCATTAATTGTTCAAAAGTGGCAATAAAAAAAGCGTGACTTATTTTGTGTTCTTTTGAATTTTCTATTCATCAAAGAATCCTGAAAAATAAAATGTATCATGGTTTTCACAAAAATATGAAGCAGCACAACTGTTTTCAACACTGATAATAATCAGAAATGTTTGTTTAGCAGTAAATCAGCATATTATTATGATTTCTGAAGATCATGTGACACTGGAGTAATGATGCTGAAAATACAGCTTTGATCACAGAAATAAATTACATTTTACATTTTTAAAACAGCAATTTTAAATTGTAATATTTCACATTTTGTACTGTATTTTTGATCAAATAAATGCAGCCTTGGCGAGCATAATACTCATTATGTACGTTATCATATACGTTATCATATACGTTAAAAATCATAATTATTCCAAACTTCCAGTATTCCAGCGAACACGTGGACTTTTTGTTTTAGATTACAATTGATATGAATGTAGAAGGGAAGGTGTCTGAGACAGGTGAAAATTAATGTATTCTCACTCTCTCTCTCTCCGTCTCACACATGTTCCTGCTGGAGTCTAATTTGGGCTCCTCTTTATTTGAGCACAAGCGGTCTGAGGGGGTTGAATGAGAGAGAACGGCCAGACCACCTTTCACCTTTGATCCAGCATGGCAGACGTGAAGAACTCACATCACAGTACCAGAGAGAAGACCATAAAGAGCTCCACAGCAGCTCATCAGATCCTGTAGGTCACTTCCTACCAGCAGTTATACATCAGTCGATGATAAAACAAGCCTGATGTTAGCCTTAGCATCGTCTCTCCACGGCTGCTAACAAATACACAAAATCAATCTCTGACGACACATGCCATCCAAAATAGAATTTGCTGCTGTCTGCAATATCCTGATAAGAGATTTGATAGCATAAATATTTATAAAGAGCCAAAGGAAATGAAAATGAATTTGCATTCTCCTTTGTTACTGTATGACGTGCTGCTGAATTCATTTCATTCCCTGCACTAGAGAAATTGTAGACTGACATTTTTTTATAACTGGATTATTAACATGAAATATGAAAAAGTTAGTAAAAAGTGATGCCCTTTGATGTGATGTGCTATACTCTATTTGAAACTTTTCTTCTATATATTGAATAATGATAATAAATACTATTGTTTTACAAGTATAAATATTGATCATCAGTTGCATGCACATAATAATGATAATAATAATAAAAATAATAAAACAAGGATAAATATTTAGTGATTATTATTAGATGCATGCACAATAATAATGTAATATTAATAATAATAAATATTAATAACATAAAAAATATAAATATTAAATGACTTAATAAAAGGTACATGTACATAATAATGATTTACAAGGATAAATATTTAGTGATGACATTATTATTTGCATGCACAATAATAATAAAAATATGCATGTAACATTTATGACCTTGTTGAGTGATATATTTATATATTTTCACTGCATGATCGTTAATAACTAATGAGGGGGAAAAGTGATTAAAAATTATGTAAAAGACATTATTGCAAGACCTAAAATATGCCATTTGCTTATATATTCATATTTTGAAGTTGTCCATGGACACATTGCATGTCATCTACCCAATTTTTGGGAGAAATCTTTTCTTTACATATTTATTTCTTCACAATATTCTGCAAAATACAAATAAAAGAGTTCACCATAAAAGCTGCAAAGATGTAATTCCTGCTCCATAAGGCTAATTACACTCAATCTCTCATGGCCAATTACACCGTCAACTTTGATTTTATACACTAAAGGCAAATGAAGCCGGTGGAAAAGTAAAATGCCAGCGGGAAAGTGTTTACAGACAAGTTCGCACCGCTGGGACGCTGCATTATGTAACATCTAAATCCTAATAATGCAAATATCACCAGGCTCATTCACAGGCCGAAACGCTCCAAATGATGAAACCTCAATCCAATATAAACCTGCCAAAGCTCTAAGATACTCAAATCTGGGGGCTTATTTGTTTGGCGCAAGGGAATTAAATGAAATTTCTGCATATGACAGATGTGCAGCTTTATAAAGAGAACGACACACACAGTTCATCTCTAGACGGTCTAAATATAAAGTCTTCACACCTCACAGAAGCGCCCGGGAGCCCCAGGCATGCTCCCTAAGCCCTGGGAAACCTCCCTGGATACACCAGCTGGACGGGTTACGTAAGAGACGGAGGGCTGCTGGAGCTCCACGTGTCTCACCTGATCACCCCTCTCTGTGTACAGGGCTGCAGTGATTTCTGCTGGGGAGACAGACACGAGTGAGGCATCTCATAAGGACTCATGGTTCAGTTTTCAGCATGTTATTGGATGCCTGTGTGCTGATTCAGAAGTTCAATAGTGTGTTGTGTCAGAACATGTACTGTGTGTACCAGCGGCAGCCAATCACAGACGGGGGAGGAGCAGCTGAATGTCATTTCAAAGGCAGTAAAGAAGCGGTGCGCTGATGCCCTCTACAGCATCAGGTTTATACAAACTGAAATGCATTTGGACATTTAAGGCACGACAGGTAAAAGCATTGTTTTTCATTCAGATTTGACTGTTTCTCTTCCATATAATGTCTTCTTTTAGACTAGAGGAGAGAAAGCATTCAAAATACCCATTTAAGTGTTTATTTTATTGCACTTTATCTATTTGCATGTGCAGATTTCAATATCAATTCATATCTTTAAAGGTGGTGAGTTTTTTGTTTCATACACTATGTTATTCCTGTCTATATTCTGAAGGGTTTGTTCACATATTATTGTTTTTTTTATAATACTTCATACCTAAAACGTGGTGAAAATGTTTTTTTTTTTCCCCTCTCTGTCGGTTGACAGTATTTTTCAGATTTTCAGCGATAAAAAAAAAAAAAAAAAAAAAAAAAAAAAAAAAAAACAAATTCCAATTCCCATCTAATATCATCAAAATCAGACAGGACTTTTGAATCTGGTTTTATCCAATGTTTAGATTTCTGTTCTGGAAATATATGAAGAGTTCATTTGCAAAAACAGATAACTGTTTTTATTCATTTTCATAAATGGCGATTTATTGTATTGTATTAGTTAACCGTATTTTCTTTAGCAATTATTATTTAATCAAAACAACACAACTACAGTTTGATATTAATTGGAATGCAGGATAAAAAAAACAAATAAAAAAAAAACATGATTTTTGAACATTTTTAAATACAGAGTCGTTGATTTTTGCAAATAAATTCTTCATATGCAAATTAGTGCATATTTAATTCAATAATGCTTAATTAACAGCATTTAATAACACAATTTTTAAAATAATTTTTACTCTATTCACCTGTTATCTTGCCTTAAGTCACACTTTGAAATATCTAAACATCAAAACCAAGAGGCACCTACAAACAAACATGCTATTTTTTGGTAATACTTTATTTTTAGTGTCCTTGTTACACTTTACATGTACTTACTATAGTAATAATAAATTGTGCATAATTACATGCAACTAACCCTAACCCTAACCATATACATGTAGTTAATTAATATTACTCAATACTTGAATGTATAATTACACTGTAACAAGAACACCTTCATAATTATGTCAGTTTTCTGAGCCATATGCAATGACTTTAAATCCCTTTGACTTTGGTGATTAAGTGCATGCACTCACCTCATTTCACCACAGAAGTAAGCCGTTTTCTGTGAATCTGCGAGACTTCTGCTTCATTAGCTGCTGTAGGGAAAGAACTAGAAGAATAAAAAAGTGCAGTAAATGGTAAAACTATTTGCGCTACAAACCAGTGTTTATGACTACAATAATGCATTAAAATAACAAGAATTAGCAGTTTGCAATATCAAGCAGTGTAAGGAGCTATTTTGTACTGCTAAAAATAACTGGAAGCGAATGAAAGTCTCACACACTGACGTTACAAATGGCTAAATGTTTAAAATAAGGTGGATAAAGTCAAAGATGTCCTTAAAAGTGTCCAGCAGAGGAACCAAACATGCAGAGATTCATATTCACCATCAATACGATCCACCAACGTTTCACAACCAGGACGTTTTTTAAACCATATCTGTTGTTTTATTATTTGGAACAAATCTCTTGATTGTTTGCATCACTCCGTTTGTCTATGTTCCAGACAGACTGTCATTAAACACATTGATCTTTTGAAGGTTACATTGTTACACTTGATGAATGAACCATTTGAATCATTCGATAAACCGATTCAAAACTGCTTTGGCTTCATTTTGGGAGCAAAAAAATGCAAAAGTACAAATGTAGAAATGTACAGGAATTACTACTAACATTTTAAAGCACCCAAATACATTTTTGGGTGTTATACAGTGTGTTATGAACCGTCAGATTCAATGAACAAAAATTTTTTTTTTTTTACTAAATAATCTTGTATATTGAATGTAGTAATAATAATAATCATAAATAAAAACACACCAAGTTCCCCAAAAATGTCAGTTTAATAGATTAATAAAAGGCTAAGATGAGCTTGGAGGAGATGAACATATTGAAAGGACGACAGTCTAACAGAGGATACTGGGTGATGCTGATGTCCGCTCCATTCTTACAGACAGGAAGTGCCCAAACCTGGAGGATTATGGGACAGCGCACTCTTCCTGTCCACAAAATGCTGGCGTAACACTCTCATCTAAACACAACACACACAAACACCCCCCCGCTGTTCTTTAAAAATAGTGCATAGCTCTGTGAAAGTACATTTCTGTAGTCCGTTATTAAGATTGATCCGCCCACAATCAATCAATCAACCTGATTTACATTATCAAAATAACTCAAGCATTTCATATACATATCTGTATTTCGTATATATTTATATTCAATGTACAAAGTTACATTCTGAACTGCAAAGGCTCGTTCATAGAAATAAATACTGCAATGGCTAGTTTGCGATAGGAAGTTGTTTCTGCTCTCCTGCAAACCAAGCAGCTCAGCACGAACGCAAGCACAACAGCAGTGCAGCATCAGCAGGACGCCTGCCATCACACGTTACAGTCAAAAAGACGTGTACAAAAGTGTCATAAAAATAAGCGTTTGTCTCTGCACCTTTATCTACGCGCTACTTTCTACGAAAACCGCTCTAGTGTTAAAAAAGACGGCGGACGAGCAAAACATGATGAGGACCTGCGTGACGGGGAAGTGATAAAACGGTTTGTCTAGAGTTCATCAATGAGGCTATTAAATCATTTTCTCGATCCTTTGGTAACAGTGCGACATTCATATGAAAATATTGCATTTGCGCTTACAGTATCTGGATGATTCAAGGATTGAGAAAGCACTTTATCAGCGAAAACAAACACAAAAGCTCTTCTGGGCACGATGTAGTGCATTGTGCATCGGCCCGTTGTGCTCTCGCCCCCCAAAAAACGGACTGAATCGCCCATTATTTGCCATCCTATCTGCGTGAAGGAACCGTTTTATTGCCAAAGACGATGCACGAAGGTCTTCGGAAAACTTAGCGAAAGCACAAACAGTATGAATACTTCATTCTTCGTCGATAATCGTGATTTGCATGATAGAAATTCTATAAGCCAGTGCTGGAAATGTCTTAAAGCAGAAGGGAGTGAAAAAGAGGTCCTAGGAGTGACGTCACTCCTCGCCGGTCATGACCTGCCACACGATGAGGTGACTGCGCTCAGCTTTGGCCAGGAAGGGCTGCAGGTTCAGGGTGGGTTCGTCGATGTTCTCTGTGTCTCCTCCTTCATCTCCTGTGATAGGAAGAGAGGAGTGTGTGAGTGATGGGGTGTTTCAAATGGGACCGCAGCACCGGGAAGCGTCTGACTCACCCATCCTGAAGTCGATGTAACCCTCTCCTCCGCTCACGACCAGCACTGACCTCACCAGCTCGGGCGAGGGCGAGTCGGTGGATTTGTCAGCGGCTGCCTCGACCCCTGACCCCGCAGATGGAATCACCTGCCCTGCAAAACAGAAAAACATCATGGGTGTTTATTGGGAATGAGTATTGTTGGAGGTCACGATTCTAAGTTTTGAATCAAAAAAAAAAAAAAACACATTTTCAGAATCAACAACTACATTGTTTTAGTAACAAATGTAAACTTTCTGGATCATTTCAGTCTCCATTTTTTCTAAGCTTATTAAATGTATGCGTCATCTTTTATGTCAGACTCTTACATTTGATCAATACATTCAATTAGAGTAAGACACTATCCCTGGTTTCACAGACAAGGCTTAAGCCTAGAGCGGTTTCAACTGAAATAAACTTGCACTGACAGATCTTAAAACACCCTTTGTTTTGTCTCAAGATGCACCCCACTAATGTTTATTTCTAAGCATGTTTATAAAAATTACTTAAATGTCGTAATTGAACTATGGCCTAATCCTTGCTTAGTCTAAACCCTGTCTGTGAAACCAGGCCTATAGGTCTGTTATTAACAAAATCCATCTTTGGCACAGAAGCTGCAGCTGAAGTGGTTCTTAATTTTAACAATAAACTTCTGTTATGTAGCACTTTAGTTTGCCAAAAAAATAAAAATAGGTACATTTTCATTTGATTACATTTTAATGATTAATTTAATTGTTTTACACCATTTGATTACTGTTTCGGAAAAACTGAATATTTGAAAACAAAAAAGATTTCATAGAAAAACAAATTGTTAAATTGCTTAAGTTTTATGAATTTAACTGATTCAGAAAAAATGTATGCAGAAAATATGGAGGACCAAACCTGTAAAAATAAACGATTAAAATATTAATACAAACAAACATACATACATGTAATAATAGGAAAATAAAGGAATAAATGAGTAATAAAATTCATTTTTAATTACATTCAGTCCCAAATTTATTTCTGTATGACTTTTCTCTATTTATTACTTTCATTTTTAACTGTATTTTTGTTTGTATAAAATAAAAGATACAGTATTGTATCTGTATTTGTATTCATTTATTTGTTTTTACTTATTTTTGTATTTATTTGTTGCCACGCACTAAATCAAATTAATAAATGATTTAATTGTTAAAGTTTTATGAACAATTAAGTAGACATTCTTTTCGATTAATAAAAATTTCATTTAACCGTTTAAACAGAATAAACAAAAGACAATAATAATAATAATAATAATAATAATAATACAGAAAAACAGCCCTCCCCTTCCAAAAAAAATAAAAAGGGGGAGAAAAAAAATAAAAAATTAACAGGGCCCTAAAATTGCATTTTTCATCATTTCAATTAATCAGACAAATTAATAAGATTTAATTTAACCATTTAAATAGAATCCTAGTACAAACGGACACCGTCTAGTTTTCTAATTATTCCTCTCCATTATACTAGGCTACTTGTACTACATGTTTGTTGACCCCACATTTTTTGTATAAAACAAATTTTTAAAAAGTTATATATATAAAGAATATAAAAAAACACCTAAAGAAAATAAACCTGGGAAAAAATAAAACAGAATGAGAAAAATTTTAACATATTTCATAGTTCTCTACAAGCTTGAACCCGTTGTACCTGGGACTGCGGTGAAGAACTTGACGGCGTCTCTGTGTCCGTGGAAGCACAGCTGAGCGTGAGCCATGGAGCAGAAGGGCACAAACGTGCCTGTCGTGACTTTATCCCCGCTCTCATCACCGTAGACACGGATCGCACCGCCTGGACGATTCGAGCCCGCTGCTGCTGCATCTTTACTTTCTGTTGTGGGAATAAAAGATGACATTACTCTCATGACATAGTATTACATTACCATCGATGTCATGACTGGAAGCACACGGCTGACGCACTCTCTGACAGAGGGATGGAGATGATGACGCCGTTTCCGGTTCCTACCCACAGGCGATTGCAGGAGACCATCAGAGCGGTGATCCTCACGAATGAGAAGCCCAGCTTACCGGTGCCTGTGACACACACAGCATCAGTCAATCTGAACGGCACTGCACGACTCTCGAATGCTTTGATAACGCAGCACTCACCCAGCATCTTGCTTACGTACGGCTCAATGTCAACATCCTGCAGGTGCTGGTATGTGTGTGCGTGGAAGAGCCTGAGGGTCGAGTCCAGACGAATGGACACCCAGATACCGTCGCCATCCCACGCCAGCTGCCTCACCTGACTCTCCTTACGAGGATGAGCATCGAACGATTTCTGTACATGAGGAACGGCACAGTAAACCAATAAGGTATTGAGTTACACTGATTTCATTACATGCAAGGAGGATTCATGAGCAGGAGTCTGATTTTAAAAGAGAAGCAGCATGTCATTTAATGAAAATATATGTTTATAGTAATATATAGTAATAATTTGACAAAAACAAAAAAACATGTTTCAATAATGCTAAACATGGACCAACGTTGAAAATATTTTTCTTTTCTTTAACTTTCAATACGAATTGAAGTCATTTGTAGATTGAGTCCATATAGAAAACAAAATTATTAGATACTTGTTTTATTTTTATTTTTTTATTAAATTAAAAATGATTTTTTAATGATTTTGAAAGACGTTTCTTCTGCTAATCAAGTCTGCATTTATTTGATTAAAAATATAGTAAATATTCTGAATTTAACAATTTAAAAATAACTTTTCTATGTGAATATCTGTTCAAATGTAATTTATGTCTGTAATCTGCAGCTGTATTTTCAGCATCATTACTCCAGTCTTCAGTGTCACATGATCTTCAGAAATCATAATAATATGCTGATTTGAAACATTTCTGTTTATTATCAGTGTTGAAAACAGTTGTGCTGCTTCATATTTTTCTGGAAACTGTCATTCATTTTATTTTTCAGGATTCTCTGATGAATAGAAAGTTCAAAAGAGCAGCATTTAACTGAAATATACATGTTTTGTAACATTATAAATGTATTTTCTGCCAATTTTGATCAATTTAATGCATTCTTGCTGAATAAAATGATTAATTATAAATATATATATATAAAACACACTTTTGAAGAGTAGTGTATCTGAGAGAGATGTTAGATGCATGTGTGCTACCTCAAAATGTCACAGAAAAGTCACACTGTACCTCGATCTTCATGGCTTTGGGTTGCACCACAAAGATCTTGTTCCTGTATCCACACCAGACCTTGTCATGCACTACAGTCATACAGCGGATGGAGTGATGCGGACGACCCAGATCTAACAGGTGGTAGTTGGTCAAATCCCACTGGCCATCTGTAACAAATATCCGTCATTAAAAGAGCATTTATTGTGGTCTGGTCTGGTGTGCATTATATATGTAGTATGGGTGAATGTAATTAACATCTTTAAGGTACTACATTAGTTTTTAGAAATAAGTCTTACCAACACCTCTGTGGAAGATTGCAAGCGTGCCATCAGCCAAAGCTACCAGAACACGTCCTTTCACGTGACTTCACAGAAGAAAAGAATGAGTAATGAGCAGCTGCCGCTGAAGGAAGCGCTTTAGTTTATTTATGTAAATGTATCCAGATGATGAGAGTTTCCTTACACAATGCCCAGGACGGAATCCTTTAGCTTGATGGAGTGAAGACACTTCCTCCACTGCGCCACAGATGAGTGCACGTATACACTGCAACAGAGTACACTCAATACATCTCCATTCTTAATCGATGCTTTCCATGACCTTTCCTATTGTTTGTGATTACTGAAAAAGGATTTTACAAATAATTTTGATTTTGTTCGAATCGCTAATGAATCATTCAGAACAATTTGTGAAGCAAATTAACTGCTTTAACCTACAGCACTACAGCTTGAGAGCAAGTTTTACTTAGTTAGGAGACATCCAACTGATTAAATGGAATTAAAATGAGGAAAATGTTTAAAAAAACAACAACAAGAAAAAAAATATGACTTTTAAGATATAATAAAGGATAAAAAAAAAAAAAAAAAAAAATTGGGGAAATTAACCTGATTTTTTCTTTTTGGCCTACGATGATGTTATTCATTTCCATTACTTTTTTCCAGAAAAACACAACCTGGAAATCAACAGGAAATTGGTGTTCCAAGACTGTTTGTAATTAGAACTGAATGATTCTGGGTGGGAATATTCAATATATTTAATATATCAGTCATCTGCTTTCCATTTTCAAATGTTAAACTATCAAAACCACAGACAGCCCTTAAACCTTCTCTTTTGCTGATAAGCGTTTCTCATTACAAGTTGGCTGAATATGGTTGACATGTTTCCCAAATGAACATTAAAGTGACAGACAGAGTTCACGTGGAGCAGCAGTTACTATGAACTGAGCTTCTCTGAGATGCTAAAAACACTGCAAACGCTGCTGACAAGTGCTGAGCTTCAGTCTGACACATGCAGCACATATATTTAAATGGCAGTCTTTGTTCACTAATTGTAATTTTGGTTT
The DNA here is from genome assembly GCF_936440315.1 of Barbus barbus. Taxonomy (NCBI): domain Eukaryota; kingdom Metazoa; phylum Chordata; class Actinopteri; order Cypriniformes; family Cyprinidae; genus Barbus; species Barbus barbus. The sequence goes on along the minus strand of NC_136760.1, from coordinate 2,163,802 downwards.
TATTTCGATTAATCGTGCAGCCCCCATTTATTTTCCACACTTGCAGGTGATTGGTGGAAACACATAGGGCGGGTTTGCCGGACACTCACCAGCCGTTCTGAGCCCCGAGCCACATTGTAGGCAGAACACTGCTCATCTTGCTGGCTTCCTCTCTCATGAGATCCTGCTCCTCGGGCATCGAGCTGACGCCGTCCTTCACCAGATCACACTCCCTACAGAGCCAAAACATTACATCTCAGTACACCTGAATACAGCAACACTGTAATAACACAGACTGAGAGACACGAGGTACCTCTGTGTGTAGCTGGACGGCGTGTCTCTGCTGTTCTGCACGCCGAGCGGGTCGGTGAACACGTGTTCGGTGTAGATCCCAGGCTGACTCTCGTCTGCAGGTGTGTTGCTGTTGCTCTCTGTGGCCTCCAGAGCTTCTTCTGCTGCCGTTACCCCGTCCTGCTGCCGCTGCCCCAAAACCTCATCTGCAGACAGACGTAACGTCACATTCATCTCTATAGTGCTTTATACAATACAGAACGTTTCAATGCAGCTTTACATAAACTCTTTCCTCTCCGCTGATGGAATTTTCCAGCTTTCTGTGTTTTCAATGGTGTATGGTAGGAGGTGCTATTACGCTTCTGAAAGAGCATTGAACGTCTGAATCAAAACACGGCGAAAAAAGATAAAGAAAAAAGCTTAAAAAAAAAAAAAAAACATTGGCGGGGAAAGAGTTAAACAGGAAAATAACAGTATTAATGTAAAATTCATCAGTTTTGAAACAACTTCAATTTCAGCTGTAAAGCAGCTTGTGTCATTTTTTATATCAATTCAGTTTAATAGCATCAATGCTGCCAAGTTCATAAATTATGAAACAAATTCATAAAGTGGCTCTACAGAAGATAACAGTGTCATTATTTAGCTCAATTGAGTTTAAGTTGTGTGTTCTCATCTGGTGTATCAGTACACTCAGATCAATGATATTTTCTAAATATTAATCATCTTTTAAGCTTCAAACTTAAGGTAATACAAGGAATAATAAGGTAAAACAAGGGTCTTCAAGTCAACATGAAATACAGTTTGCAACTCAGTTTACATAAACTCATTAATTCTGATCTAATTACAAGTGAAATGGGATATTCAAGCAAGAAAAACAATGAGAACATAAATACATTTATCGACTGAATCCGAATTGACTTGCAATGCAGGTTAAAAAGCCAAGTTGTTTTAGAGACTGAATATTTATTAACATTTTGCACTGTTCTGCATACATTCAGTTTGTCACGTCTTTTGTATGCGATAAGGAATTATTTGTCAGTTCATTTTTGTGAAGCTCTGTTTTTTTGTGTAACTGGCTTATTTTTCCAATACTTTCGTTATTACCATAGAACAGTGTTTCGTTATATTAAAGTGAAAGTTTCTATGGAGAAAAATGGAGTAAATAAAACATGCATTAATGATATTTTTGCTATTATGTTATTGTGACAGAGGCTGTGTTACCAGTGTCTGAGGACTCTATGGAGTTGGTGCAGATGGTTTGAGGGATCGCCACAGCTCCTTCTGCAGAGCAGCCCACGACAGTGATGCCATCTAGACCTCCGTCAAAACCCGCAGAGCTGTTTGCTGCCACACAACTGACTTTAGAAGCCTCACCGTCTGCGCTCAGCTCCTCTCCCGCGGGATAGTCCGTCTCACAAGCACCTGACGAACACACACAGAGAACCAGTTCAAATCAAGAACACTTGTGGAGGTTATAAATAAGGTCTCAGTGCACTGTCTGACCAGGTACGCTGGCGATGCACAGCACGTGAGAGTTGCAGATGAAGAAGCTCTCCAGGATGTTTCCGGGCTGGTTGGCGTCGATGACCATGACTTTAGAGGTGGCGTGTGTAGTGGTGCAGATCCACACCAGGCTGGAGAGCTCACCCTGATGCCGCAGTTCCTTCTCCTGCTCCTGATCACACACACAATAACACAACATTAAAGACTTTACGGCAATACACCACAGGTGAACAGAGTACACATGTTAAAGAACACACATCATCATACTTCCCCATCTGATTAAATGGCAGTACATTAAAGACAGCTGTTTTGTATTACAAGTTTTCTGAAATGTTGTTGAAATATGCAAATGAAGCGCAACATGACTATTTTCCCAATGTATATTTCCAGAAAAGAAATGTAAACACTGGATAAATTCAAAATTCTTGTTTTATTCCGTTGACAATTTTTTTTACACAAGGGATTTTTTTTTATATTTGCATATACATTTCCAGAACAGAAATATGAACACTGGAAAAATATAAATACCCATTATTTTTGTTTATTTGCATATTTGATATACATTTCCAGAACAGAAATCTGAACACCGGATACATTCAAAATTCTTGTTTGATTTTGTTGACGTTAGAATTATAGGTTTTTCCAGATGGAATTTTGAATTTCTCTTTTTATCACTCCATAAATCAGAAAATACTGTCAGCAGACAGAAACAGAACCATGTTTTTGGGGATAAAATGAGTCAAGTAAACGATATATGAACAAACCCCTCTGTAAAACCCTTCAGATATGCATATGTATATGCAAAAAAATATAGACAGGAATAAAACTGTAAAGTTTGGTGTATGTAAGTGATGCTAAAGTGGGAAAAAAAACTGAAGTGCAATAAAATAAACACTTAAATGTGTATTTTTCTACTAGTCTGAAGGAAGACGTGTTATGGAAGCAAAATCTCAAAATTGGCTAGTGCATGAAAAAAACAAAACAATGGTTTTGCATGCATTTCCATCATGACACAAATTTTGTACGCGATTTTTGGGGCTCCTGACCTTGAGTTCCTGCTCCAGTCGCTCCAGGCTGCTCGGTGATCCTCTCTTCTTCCTGGGGATTATGAAGCCACTCTCTGCTCCAGACACGTCTTTATAAAACACACTCGCTCCTACGATGGAGCCCCCATCTCGTGTCTTTCCACCTGAGAGATTGACTCCAGCAGCGCACCACAGCTACACACACACAAACACACAACGACAAACCGTCAAACTACAACACCGACTGAGCTCAGGACTCAATCAGAGAACAGTCTCACCTTCATGGAAGCATCTTTCTCATCTAACGGTCGGAGGTAGACGGGCACTGGCAGGTTTTTTATTTTACTATCTCCTTGTCCACCATTTGCAACCTTTGAAAACAGCATAACGATAAATAAAATACTTTTTTAGATATAAAAAAAAACCTAACTTTTTGTAATATATTAAAAAGCAACTTTTCATTGTGATCTTTGCTTTCTCCTAATATGCATGGCACATGTTTCTGTTACACAGCGTCAGAGACGTTACCTTGTATTTTGGAGGTAAACTCCATCCGTACGCCTGCATCCGGCTGTCCTCTTTCTGCACGTGAGCCTTCACCTGCCTGTACTGAGCTCTCTTCTGCTCTCTACGCGACACTACGCTTTCTACCTCAGCCCTACGGGACATGGACAAACACACACAAAGTTAACAGATGACAGAAATTTGATCAGCTCAAGGACAAAAAAGAAAGAAAACCTGTTTTACCTCCATTCAATAAGACTATTTGATAATGAAGATTACAACAACAACAGCTAAGTTTTTCTTTTGTCGAGGATAGATTTATAAATGACTCTTATTACAAAATCTGTAATCTGTACACTGTTGCACAGACAGTGTTTGTGTGGAAAATCTACTTTGAATCAAACTGACACTAAAAACACTGGATTCAAAAGCTGCTTGCATGTAAAAGAAAAGTCTGGTCCCAGGATAAAATGCTACAGCAGTGTTTTCTGTAACTCATGTAGGTCATACTTCAGGTTAGAAAATACAGAAATCTGAATAAATGTATAATGTAGTGTAAGGCCATCTGAATGAGAGGTCAGACAGGAGGTCACTCACTCCTCATTGAGGAAGTCAAAGGCTTTGGATTTGTCACCAGGCAGCTGAGAGAGGGTGCTGCTCCTCTTCTTCACCGAAGGGACGACGTGTGAGGTGGGAGCGTTGTACTTCATGTTAACCGGCGCGTCTGGTTTTTTCGCTGTGGTGCTGGATGAAGAGCTGAAGAGCCTGCTGAAACTGAGGGACGTAGCGAGAGAGACAGACACAGAGACTCATATACGGACACATGCGCAGCAGGAGTTAGAAGTCAAAGGTTAACCGTTATGGGGTTGTAGGGTCACGTCCCAAACATGTGCCAAGCCCTTCACACAGTGCTGCGACAAACCACTGGCCCAGATATCTAACCATGACCAAAACATGGAGACAGCACATGCTGAACACTGCACATAAACCTTCTCTGAGGCACTTCTTTTCTGTATTACACCATTCAATACACTGCTGTTCAAACGTTTGGGATGTTTTTATTCATCAGTGATGCATTAAATTGATCAAAAGTGACAGTAAAGACATTTATAATGTTACAAGTGATTTTGAACTTTCTATTCATCAAAAAATTCAGCTTTGATCACAGAAATAAATTATATTTTAACAAATGTTCACATAGAAAACAGTTATTTAAAATTGTAATAATATTTCAAATTTTTACAGTTTTTACTGTATTTTTGATCAAATAAATGCAGCCTTGGTGAGCAGAAGAGACTTTCAAAAAACTTTTTTTTCAATTTAAACCCCAAACTTTTGAATAGCAGTGTACAGTCGTTTCAGAAAATATGAATTTCCAGGAATAAAAATAAAGAAATTCAAATAAATAAGTAAAAACTATGATATAATATTTTGGTCTGTTTTTATGCAATTAAATAATCTTAATCCTAAAGGCTTTTAGAAGGAGCTGTTAGCCAAATGTGACCTGAAACTCATTGCACTTCATTAAACCACACCATGCAAATCCTTCCACAAACATGAATATTCAAATATTCAAAGATCTAAACAAAAATCTCTGTCCCCTGAGCCAACACACCTTCTGCAAACACACAGGACAACATGAACGGGGTTACAGAAAACACAGGAGCACACAAGAGGAGAATGAATGGGTTGAAAATAGATGCAAAACCTTAAATGCCCCCAAATGCAAAACCCCAGCTAGACCAGCATGACCTGGGAATGGCATTTCAAACCAACAAAAACAAGCCCCCCGCAGGCTGCTTACTGACACCGACGTGCCAAATCCTTTAAAAACAAGATTAATGAATGCTTGAGCATTAGTAAAGTTTAATGTAATGTAACGGTCTGGCTGTAAATTCCTGTTATGCTTTTGTTCTATCGCTGTTAAAGCTTTAAAGAAACACCATTCCCATGGCCAAGAACACATTTTTGGATTCAAGGATCAAACCAAGTGCAAGATTTACTAGGATTTCTAAGATTTACCTACATCCTAGAAGGAAAACAAATAAAAGAGGGACATAAAATGAGAGGGGGAAAACAAAGTTTGAACGCCAAACCGCACAAACTAATAGAACACAAGCTTTGAGGAGAACGAAAAAGGGCTGCTTACAACTGCCAGATACTGGACTTTTTCTTCTCAGTCAAGGCCGGATTCTCTCTAGATGCTCTGCATTGAACAAAACACACACTTCAGTCGATGCAGGGCAGAGCTGTGACAGTTTGAGCATGTGTGAGATTACAGTGACTGACCGTATCATCTCTGTCCACCTGACGGCCTCCTGCAGCTCCATCAGTCTCTCTTTATACTGGTTTCTCTCCATCAGGACCCGGGCCATCTCCACCCGCGTGAAGCGCTTCCGCTGGGCTGTCGGCACGTCGCTCTGCTGGAAATACAGCCTCGTATTGTTCAGTACATTAAAACTGATCCTTTGAAATAGTATTGTGTAAAATACTGGTTTATACATCTCTGCATGTGCTGTGAGTTTAACTGTATTTGGGACACAATGTGCACATATGATGCATTTATGTGTCACATTTGCATAATTTCCCCCAATTTTACGCAGCATTTCACTGATTTGTAATGCAAAGTAAAATAATTAATATACTTGTGAAATATTTATTTTATAGTGCAGTTGCATTACAATAGTAATATATTTCTGTCTTCGAAACATTTTCTCAATCTCAGACAGCAGAGGTTCAGTTGATAAGAAAATACTTATCAGGGTTTAACTCTTGCAAGAGAAGAAATTAAGTCATGCATATTGTAATTTTGTACAATACAGTAACAATTACTCAAATTATTTAAATAATTATTATATAAAAAATATTTTTATTTTACAATGCATTGTATTAAAATAATATTCTTTTGTCTTATTATTATTAAATCTCAGACAGCAGTTTTAATTGACAAGAAAATATTAAAGTTTGAGTGTTTAATCCTTGCAAGTGGAGAAATTAAATAATAAGTACTGCAAATTTACTAGTTTTGATTCAAATAATTACATATGAAATTTTTTTTATTTTACAGTGCAGTAGTATTACAACAGTAATATATTTCTGTTTTAGAATTATTACACTGCAAAAAACGGCTTAGTAAAAGTATCTTGATTCTTAAATCAACAAACAATTGAAAAAGTATTTTACTTACCCCTCTGGCAGATCATTTAACTTGTTTTAAATGCACTTAATTTAGTTTTTTCCCCCTGGAAACAAGACTAAATATCTTAAGTCATTTTGCTTATCTAGTAAAAGCATCTTGATTTAATTTGACTAGAAACAAGACAAAAATACTAAGTAAGATAAGCCATTTTTGCAGTGTATTATTATTATTATTATTATTATTGTTGATGTTGTTGCTGCTGCTGTTGTTTGTATTATATCCAAATCTCAGATCTTATACTGTTGAAATGTTTTGCCTTTAATCTTGTGCCAATTTGTCACTGTGGTATCTAAAATGGTACTGAATACAGATATATTCAAAAGTATTGAAGTTAGAAATTTTAGTATCGTGACAACACTAATTTAAAAATCATCAAGAATGGTTTTGGCATAACATCTTGACTTCCTGAACTGAAATCTAATGGAAGAGTGAGGAGTCTAATGCTCTGCAATCCTTATCCACACTGCATCCAAAACTCTGGCTTACATCATCGTCCTCTTTCGTCTTCACTTTGGCTTCCTCCAGCTCAGCTCGGACTCTGTTTGGACAAAAACACACAAGCTTCATTTAAAAAAACAAAACACCATCTCTTTGTCTGGATTGCTGATATATGTCTCTGAGTCTAATGACAAACTTTTTGAGCTCCTCCTCCAGCTCTCGGTTCTTCTCCTTCAGTTTGTCTTTGGACTGTCTCAGGACCTCCAGCTCCCCCTGAATAACGTCTTTCTCACACACCAGCTCATCCACACGGGCGATCAGATCGTTCTTCACCACATTCAGAGCGTTCCTGCAGCAAACACAGCAATGCAGCTTTCAGAAACAAAAGCATTTTATATATCTGTGTATTTTTAATAATTTATTACATTGCTGTAACTCCTTTAAAACAGCAGATGGCAGTAGAAGCATTGCATGTGGAGTAAAACTGGACTAAATGCAAAGCGCTTTCCAGATGACATAGGCTACAAACTAATGCCATAGTATGACTTACTTTGTCTCCAGTAGCTGCGAGTTCTCATGGATCAGGTGTTCGACTTCACGACCCATACCTACATGACAGCAATACAAAGCAGATTACATTTGACACAAAATAATCAAGCACAGGTCTCTGAAAACCCCACGAATGCTGATTTGACCATTTATGAGACCGAGAGCACTTTTCTGGAGAATAGAAATGATCAAGAAATCATGCTTACCAAAGAAATTAAGGTCTAAAATTGGCATGCAAACCAAAAAACAAGGAAAGGGTCAGTCAATGATCTAAATAAATAAGAGTGACACTAAATTACTAAGGATCTACAAAATAAAAACTGTTCCAACACTGTATCTTAACCAGATGCAATACAAAAAAAAAGCAACAATGAATTTGTCTTAAACAGCTGCAACAAGCAGTTTTTTGTTTTTTTTGGTGGCTTAGTTTCTATTGTTGTCTTGCTTTTTTTTTTGTCAACATTTTTGCTTTAGTGTGGACAGACAAATTACTTGTTGCTAGAAACCTGTCGTGTCGCACCTGGTGAGGATACAATGTATGAAAATGAGAGGACAAAATAAAGAGGAGTGTAAGCATACACACCAGAGAACTCGTCTGGGGGAAAGAAAAGCCACAAATGAAGCGCCACAAACATGGAGGAAAAACAACATGATTAGATGGGCTGTGAATGTCAGTGAGGAATGATGGGTTTAAATAAGATGAATATAAGTAACTGGAAAGGAAAAAGATACAACAACAGTCACACACAAAACATGCAACTTGGACTTCTATAGAACTCAAAAGTAGACACTTTGATTACTATTACAGTTTTTGTTCATTTTTTCATTAAATTTTTTCTATTTAATTTTAATTAAAATTGTAGGTTTTTGTGTGTCATTTTTATTAGTTTTTTAAAATATACTTGTATAGTTTTTATTAATATTTTAAACTAGCTTTCTAATATTTCATTTAAATTGGTTTTTGGCATTTTTATATGCCTATTTAGTTGATCAATATTTTGAAAAACTTTTATTAAAGTTGCTTTCACTTAATTTTTTTTTTTTTTTAAGTTTCAGCAATTTTTATAGTTTGTCATTTTAATTGTTTTTCTTTTTTAAATATGCTTATATAGTTTGCTTTAAAATATCAAGTTAAACAAACGTAAAATATAAAAATGTAACTTGTTTGATCATTTTCATTTCGTTTATTTCAAGTATTTATTTATTTTTTATTTTTTGTTAACTATAATAACCTGTTTTGAATCATGTGCTTTCAAATGTCAGACAACGAAAGCACCATAACATTATTTCTGAAGTCATATGATCATCTAAATCGCTGTTCACTGATAGTTTTCCCCTCCACGGATCTTGAGAAGTGGATGAGTTTGATTCTTATACGAATCATTCAGACCGGCTCTGTGAAATGGAAGAACTATTTTAATCAAGAAGATCCGGATCAGTTAGATTCATAAATCATATGTCAGTCTTGTGAAGATGCAAGGAAACGATTTAAATAACTAAACAACTCGGTCTATTCTTCATCCAAAGCTACTGTATGGCTTCAGAGGACTTGGAATCTAGTGCACAAGTTATTTATATCACTTTTATCAAGCAAGAAAGCCTCAGATCTCATTCACTTCCATTGTATTGATGAGTGGCCAGGATATTCTTCAAAAATCTATCATTTAGGAAAAAAAGAAATTCACACAGGTTTTAGGAGTAAATGTTGATTTGTTGGTTGAACTGTTCCTTCAGTTTAAGGCAGAAAGCACGCTCATCTGAGCTCTGGTTGACTGAGAACTTACCCAGCAGATCAGCGCCTTCATCCACGTCTCCTATGAGATCGGTTCCTGCTGACGAGAGCTCCTCAAAGAGAGAGTCAGTGTTACGGTCAAAGGCCATGTTCTCGATGCCTTTAGTGGGAGTGCTAGAAACAAACCAAGATGAAGAACAGACATAAGACAGAGAAAGCCGCTTCGCCTAACAATGTCCAGATGGTTGCTAAAAGTGCGTATGGATTGAAGGTCTTCTGAGAGCAGAAAATATAAGCTGCTGGGTCGGTGGGATAAGGAAAGCACTGTGAGTGAATGACTGAATCAGTGTGGATGACGCACCTGGAGCCTTTGCATCCACTCAAATCCATGTCCAGCTCTGGTGTGGACTCAATGATCGCCTGGACCTCAGATCGCTCCGCATTCTCACTTTGATCAGCTGCTGAGCACAAAAACGTATGCGTTAGGTGCGTTTCAAATGGTCTAACATGTTAAAATCCATCTATATAATACATTATTTCACTTTCACGCTAGAGGCTTTGGTGCAGACATTGTGATTGTAGTTTAAACAAATGTACATCAAATAAATGCAGTTTGTTTCCAAAGGGGAGCTGACATCAATTAAAGTGAGCCACAGTACCATTTATGGAGAATAAACAGTAAAATAGACACATGGTGGTAATACCAAATAAAAATCAAATCTTTCCCAGTTTTGCACCCACATAATGGCACTACAATGTTTGTGGCACTAATGATGATGAAGAAATCATATGCATCTCAGAGTATTTTGCTTTTTATTGCCTTAAATTTGATTAAACTAAATTTCAAGGCTTAAAAACCAATGGAAACCCAGAGCAAAGCAGTGAAACAAGCAGTGAAAGCACAGCATTAACAGGAGGGAAACAAATTGCATTTGGATGGTCTACTGTGCCTGTGACATTAGGAGTCACCTGAAGATGGCGTCTCTGATGCCACAGCGCCCTGTACGCCGAGGTTCTTACTGCTGTCTGGTTTAGCGCTGCTGGAGTCCAGGTTCCTGTTCAAACCCTCGGCCTCCTTTGTCCGCGGCGTGTCCACCGACGCCATCGCTACATCTGACGTCGCTGCAGACATGGGCGTGCCGGATTTGGACTCTCCCCCACCGGCATCAGAAAGTTCATCCTGAAAATAAACCCATGAAGCATTACCAGCAGCATAAGCGATAAGCACCGAGTCATATCAAGTATTTATGAATAAATAGTCATCGACCGACCGCACATATGTGCTAAATGAGACTGGGTACGGTCCACATTAATCATGAAGACTAATACAATATCATCACCTCATGCTCTGCACACCATGCTCTCGTCCTGTGATGAGGACCGATATGCTGCATGCAGATTCATTTAGAAAGATTTGATAATTGGCTTTATGTAATTAAATGAACCCTGATCATACTATATAGCAGAGATACGCAATCTTCACATTCATATAAGAAGATTGGGCTAAGAATTTTTTATTTTTTTAAGAAATCAAGTTTTATTCATCAAGGATGCATTAAATTGTTCAGGTCATTGTCAGTAAAGATATGCATTATGTTGTTATACATGTACATGTATAATTTCTATTTCAAATTAATGCTGTGCTTTTAAACTTTGTTCATTTGTGAATCCTGAAAAATAAAATGTGTGACCGTTTCCACAAAAATATTCAACAGCACAATAGTTTTTAACATTGATAATAATCAGAAATGTTTCTTGAGCAGTAAATCAGTATATTAGAATGATTTCTGAAGATCATGTGACACTGAAGACTCGAGTAATGATGCTGAAAATACAGATTTGATCACAGCAATAAATAAAATTTTACAATATATTGACAGAAAACAGCTAAACTGTAATAACATTTTAAGCTGTAATAATAGTTCACTGTTTTTACTGTATTTTTGATCAAATAAATGCAGCCTTGGTGAGCAGAAGAGAGTTCTTTCAAAAACATAAAAAAAAACAAAAACTGATGATCAAAGAGAAAAAGCAGCAAACAAAATATGATTTTTTTTAGTCTCCATTTTGAAATTCAATTGAACTTTTATCAATATAAATCATGACAGAAAGTACAGAATTTGAGTGGAAAAAACAAACACTGACACAAAACACACATGATTTAATGGCATTATAAACAATATATACACAAATAAATATTCCAGGTTATTATTCATTTACTGGCCTTTTTTTTACAATACAATAAATAGAGACTGAAGCTTTAAATAAAGATATTTCAAGCTTCATAAAGGATACAAAAGCACCATGAAGACAGTTTACACTGTTGGTATTTTGAGAATTTAGAAGTTGAAAATAACCGGGAATATTATTTTGACCACATTGAAAATTGCAAGCAGTAACATCAACCACACAGATGCTGACTGCAACCAAAACTACAGTTTAACTCAAACATCACCAGGGATATAGACTACATTCATAAGCTATTTATTTGGTGCTCACTCCCATGAGTTAACCTATATGTTGTTTAAATGTCAGTATGTGGTTGCAGACAGCAGTTTGTGGACTATGAATGGACTTTTCACTATCGATGCAAAAACAGTAAGGGGTGTGGAGACGAGCCAAACAGAGCACACTACACACTACGCTGCACTGCGGCTGCCATGGAGGTTATGGCAGAACTAGCAGACGGGACTACCTTACTGGAGTCGCTCCACTGGGTTTCCAAATTCTCCTGTGAACTCTTACCATCCCCTCTCCTGAGAGATTCATTCGCCTCCAGCTGCCCAGAGAGAAACGTACAGTAAGCAACACGTAGGTAGGGCGACACTGCCCCTTGTTTCTGTTCATCATGAACTCAGCCAGGTGGCTGATGGGAACTGCATTAGCATTATATAAAAAGAAAATCAGGCCAGTCCTTCCCTAAAAAGCATCAGGAGCCATGTACCTGCCCACAATCCCATGGTCAATCAAAATGCACGACAGACAGTTTATAGGAAACTTTCTTTGTGTATTTTATGGTGGACTTTTTTTAGTGGAGCCAGATTGAACTAAAGCTTTAAAATCAACATGAAATAATGGGTACCCATTTTAACCTCCATAATGTGATGCATTTCCGAGTCAAACCAGATACTCAGCAAAGATACCCTTTCAAAGTGACACGTCCAGTGAGTGGCGATAAAAATACATTTTGTTTTATCCAAAACAGATGAATGTGAATCTGGCAAAAAAAAAAAAAAAAAAAATTATGTTGGTTGTGCACATCACGTCAGTTCGGAAATGAAAAGCACTAAAAGGTTAATGCTGTATCACATTTTGAACCCTAACCTGACCCTAAAGCTAACCCGATAATGTGATTACAAAAGCAAATGTGAGATAAAAACACATTCGCTGAATCAACCATGTCATTTTATCTCGTGTTTTAATGGACTCGTCCTGAGCTCTTCACTTCACAAGTGCAGTGTTGTACCAGGTGCGTTACTGAGCAAGTTTACTGGGTCAGAAAAGACAAACATATGAATTGGGTTAGGAGATATAAATATCAAAATGTATTAGTTTACAAATCATGCACTACAAAAGTTGAGCTCATAGCATAGTATTGTGCAAGGAACTATGCGAAAATAATTCTTTATAAATCAATAATCTGTCACTTTAATCATAATTTGTGTGAAAAGGTTAATAAAAGTTTGTGGTGTAAATACTGCGGTGACTTGTATGTATATTTTTTCAATGAGCGTGAACACTCACATGCTCTCTGAATGTCTTTCTCTATTGACAAAGAATATCAGAAGATACATGAGTGAAAATGTGAATGTTGACATTTCTTGTTTTGTTTGTCCACAGAGGAAAGATAGTACAGCGGCAAACTGTGAGGCCAGTTTTCAAGCTCTGAGGCCGCTGCCATCCAGCTCTTCAGATAATGAGATGTTTTATTAATGTGACTTTTCAAACAGCACCACACCTGGTGACTGGGCTCTATAAAAAGAACCAAAGCTCTCATTAAAATCAATCAGTTATGGAAGTACAACTAATCCACAGGGAGCGGCAGGAACCAATCATAGGTGTTACACCTGTTTGGAAAGCACAAACTTCAAAACGCTCTTTCTTCCCCCTGACATATGCGCACAAGCCAACAAAAGCACTAGTGCACACACACAACCCTGGCTGCAAGATGCTCCCATACTCGGGTTTCCATGGCAGCATGTGCCCACTTTTCTCAATGTGGCAGTTCAGAGCTGTTTAACCTGAGGAGAGGCTGATAGCAAGTCATGGCCTAGTTTCTCATCTCTCTCAGAAGCAGCAGCGCTGAGACTCTGGGGGATGATATGGATAGAAATGCAGAGTCACGGAGCGCACAAAGGCCAGTCTGTATCAGTCCACAGTGGGAGTCTGATGGAGTCTTTGTGCTTCTGTAACTCAGATGACGCACCAGTGGCCTTGATGGGGTCTTATAATGAGAAATCAAATATTCATTGATCTTTTGAAATAACAGTGCTTGATGTACACCTACTGTGACTTTCAAAAGACGATGCATTAAAAAAAGGCTTTAGCTTTCACACCTTTTTGGCATCAGACTGTATGAATGTTAGACTGAATGCATCAATGAGTCATGATGAAGTAAAATGGATAAAGCTGAAAATATAATATTATTCATAAACCGATAAGCTACCAAACGATGGGCTGTTTCTGTCTGGGTGTAGCACCTACTGCTCTGCACTTTCTTGCAAATGAATTGAAAAGAGTGGTTAATGTTCATTATAACAAAACAAAATGCTGTTTGCACACTATATGAAGATTACCATATAGAATATATTTTAAAATAAAATTTTAAATTCAGTGTGCGTAAACAGCATTGATTGTTTGGTAATAAGTCTTATTAACTGAAATAATAAGTTTGACTGAAAGCAACAATACTTAGTTAATCATCAGTCAATTAGAACATTAACAAATCCTGATTATTTCAGTTAATGGTGACACCAAATACTCCACATAAAAGATCACAGAGCTCAACACACATGACATGCAGGGGGAAAAACAAGATATTGTTTGGCCATTAATTAAGAATTAACTCCCATAATTTATTAATTTCTCAATCTGCTCAATCTGAGGGCACAGCAGGAAGTCGTGGCCTAATGGTTAGAGAGTCAGACTCGTAATCCAAAGGTTGCGGGTTCGAGTCTCGGGCTGGCAGGGATTGTAGGTGGTGGGAGTGAATGTACAGCGCTCTCTCCACCCTCAATACCACGACTGAGGAGCAAGGCACCGAACCCCCAACTGCTCCCCGGGCGCCGCAGCATTGGCTGCCCACTGCTCCGGGTGTGTGTTCACTGCTGTGTGTGTGTGCACTTTGGATGGGATAAATGCAGAGCACAAATTCTGAGTATGGGTCACCATACTTGGCCGTATGTCACTTCAAGAAAAAGAAAAACAAAAATTATGTTCTCATATCTTTCAAGATGAAAATAGAAGAGTAAGTAGGTCAATTCGTAATAGAAAAAGCACAATCAAGAATATTTTTGCATACAAACAAGAATTAAGGGTCAAATATAGAAGCAATATATGAAAAATAATGATATATGGAACTGTAAAGAAGTGCATATAAAGTAGAAAATAATTAAAATCATTATTGGGGAGAATAAAATGAGGTGGTACAGAAGTAAACAAGTATTTCTGAGGGCAGAAATGCTCATCACACACTATCAGACTCCAGCAGTGTAAGCACTCTTCTGCTTCTGAGAGCTGAAATATGACCATCATCCTTCAAAAACTCCTGCATCAGGCTCAACACTGAAACAGGCTTCAAGGTCAGTCTATTCTAGGACGTGAGAGATTGACATTGCCATCGTTGCTGACAAAATCAATGTGAATCAGGGGAGAAGAAAGGATTCAGATCAGTCTAATGGTCGGTCAAGATGGGTTTTCCCAATGGCTTATAACTTCTACATTTGCTGCTCAAAATCTTCCTGGTGGGAATGACCCAGTTAGGGAGCACGACGAGTTGGGTGGCTTGTTTGTCTTGAGAGGGTTGTGAACAAAGTATGGGTCATACATAAACACGACAAGAAGAGGTTGACGGAAAACATTTACTTCATTAACATGAATATGTATGAAGGGGCCTAGTGCATGTATCTCTATGGGAGATGGAAGGTTCCAGAGCAGGAAAAAGAGGATGTTTTGTAATGCTGAGAACTGACCCAGGATCAGCCCTGGCCTGTTTGTCTGGCTCTTGGCCCTGTTAGGGCTCTGTTTAAGCATGCAGGGCACAGCAGGCCCTCAGATTGAGCTTCCTTCCCGCTGGCAGTGCCGCTCAGGCTTCTTTAACACATGTTCTGCGCAGATCCATTCAGAGGGGGAAACTCTCTCGATACAAACTAACGGTGTCGTCATCGCTTTTATTCCCCCAAACCCATGTCGACTTTCTGGGAAGCAAATAATAGCCAGCTCTGAGTGCCGTTGTCAACAGAATAGCACTGATGATGACACAACATGATGATTAACTAGTCGGGCTGGGAATTGGCACACATTTCAATTCAAGAGCTCTTGATTTAATTTGATTTGATATCCATTCACTGATAAGACTCAGTCACGTGAGAACTAAACAGCGCTGTTAGATCCAATGTGAAGCGCTTTAATTCAGCGAAGAACACAAATGTTTAAATTCAGATGAAACCGCAGACAAACAGAAGAAACAATGTGTGCAACAATACAATCAGAAGGCTTTTCAGTCTACAAATCATCCTCATTTACCATGGATTTACTGTAGTAACACCAACTACACCGTGGTATTGTGTAAGAAATGTGGGATATTCATATGGAATTTTATTATATTATTAATGTAGACATGTATTCAATGTATTCAAAGTAATGGAATATAATTACAGTATTTTTTGTGATTTAGTTGTAGCGTTCGTGCATTTATACTAAATGTAGATTTAGATACAAATACCTTGAAACTATATGGTTACGTTTTTACCATGGTATTGAAGTGCATTGGTACATGTGGTTTTAACTGTGGTTGTCATGCTCTAAATGTATGCTCCTGTGGAAGGCCAATGGTTAATAATTTTTTTTTAAAAACTCAGTAATAATTAAATTTCACCATATAAAAATGAGGATGTTTTTTATAATAAACATAAATTTACATCTGCATCCTAACTCAAGCTACTGTCAAACATGCATTTTTAAGAGACAAAAAAAAGTATTATTATTATTATTATTATTATAGCAGCCAGCCCTGCAAACTGTGCTGAAGACAGTCATCAAAAGTCAGGCAACACAAACCGGTTTTGTGATTTGAAACAATATAACTCAATATCATTATGAAAGTGGAGACTTTCATATCAAAAGTAACAAAGCACAAAGTTTATGGTGATTTTTGGATGGCATGTGTTCTGTAAATAGTATTTTGTTACAGTTCATTCATGCATCAACAGAAAACAGCATAGACTAAAAGATTGATCTTGGGATTTAAGAATCAATATTGGTTAATCGAGACATCAACTGTCAACCCAGCCCTACTCTCGAGGAATAGTTTAAGGCTTTTTATATCTTTAAAAATTAGGTTAATTTTTTTTTACCATACGCTCCCAAACTAGGGATGTAATAGAAGTAAATCTGCAGACCGGTGCGTTTCTCACCTTAAGGCTGGTGTTGGAGTGCGGGTGGCTGAGATTGTTATATCTCCATGTGTCCGTTCCTGGAGTCTCCACAGCCTCCCTGTGCAGATCGGGGGTCATCACATCACTTCCCGGCAATGAAAAAATTCCAAGAGAGACCGGACGCTCCTTCCTGAATACACACAAAACATACGATTGGACACTTAAGCAAGAAACCTTATGGATTACATAATCTCCGGATATTCAGATATCAACCAAGCATTTTTCTCAGCAGCTCATATCAAGTATTTGGTAGAAATGACACTATACTGCTACCAAAACAAGAATTACATTGGCTTAAACTAGATTTTATTTTCTTTCCTCAAGGAAATGTGAATGGTGCTTTCTGACTAAAGACTCTCTACCACTATGATGGTACCACTACAATTGGACTGACAATTTTTCAAAGTTTAAAGGGGTTTCCAGGGTGTTTGGCGAGGTAAGTAGGGTGTTGCCAAGTCAAAAAGCAAACTCAAGTCTTGATGACATTCTGATCCTTCCACATTTCAATGCATGTCTATGATATGTTTTTTTCTGTTTTGGGTGTAAGAAATATGAGCAACAGCAATAACGAATTATTAACTAAACAGTAAACATTATAGATTACATAATGTCCTGTATTCAGATTTATCCAGATATGAATTGAGCACGTTTCTCAAATTCATATCAAGTTTAGGGTGGAAATTAAACCATATCGCATTGGTTTCACTGCATTTTTACATAGTTTTTTGGAGAAAAACTCATGAACACAATCTTACAACTGGACTGGCAAATTTCTCAGTATTTCATAAGGTGTTTTAAAGGGGTCATATGATGCGATTTCAAGTTTTCCTTTCTCTTTGGAGTGTTATCAAAGTTAAAGGAACACTCCACTTTTTTTGAAAATAGGCTCATTTTACAACTCCCCTAGAGTTAAACAGTTGAGTTTTACCGTTTTTGAATCCATTCAGCCGATCTCCATGTCTGGCTAATGTCTAATGTGTTCCTTTAAGACTCTACAAATAACGTACAGTATTTAAAAATTAATGTGTTTTTTAACATTAAAGCATGTAAACATATTCTGTTACACCAAATACACAGAATAATGATCTTTAAAAAAGCATCATATGACCCCTTTAAATGGTTTCTAAAGGCCTTTAGTCCAGTGACTGGGGTGTTGGCAACTTGCCAACATGAGTCTTTATGCTTTCTGATCCAAATACATGTCTCAATAGAAGACTATGGTGCATGTTTTCAGGTTTAGGTGCATGAAGTATGTGCATTAGCAAACAGAACAGACATTAGAGCTCCTCTAGGAGAGCAGAGGAGCGTTTGATTGATGGGACTTTTCTTTTGTCTTCTCTGATTGTCTGTCTTCCTGTTGAGGGTTGCCATAGAGCTGCATTCAGAGCCTGAACCTGCTGACTGCACATTCAGAGCGGATCTGCTCACATGAGCAGGATTCACTCTATTCAGCTGGAACAGTACAGTAAGGAAAGAGTAAAGCACAGGTTGGAAACAAGAACCAAATTTGAGGAAGTGTGAATTAAACTACGACCATAAAAGTCTGCAATAACGCAACTAATCAGATGTGCTGCATCTCTACCGAGGAACAAACGTCCCAAAGGTCGAGTGCACCTCAGTGATGTGTGTTAAGTGAAAATAAAAGGGAGTAAATGCAGTTAGACTTGCATGGCATATCAGAGCTTTGTACATCAGTCAGAGCACCATGAATGTACATCAATACTCATGCTGAAGGCAAACCTTGCGTAATCACACACGTCAGAGGACATGTAGCGTCAGTCACACACTTCACGCTATAAAGGTCGAGTTGTAGGACTTCAGGTCCGAAGTTCAATTCATGAAGAGCTATTACAGAACAGGCAGTTTCTGTTTCAGATTATTTATGAAAGCAGAAACAGAAGTAATCCTTGGAAGAAACTGGTCAAAAGCAACTAATATGTTTGCATTGGAACAGCAAGCCAAGTCCGGTTCTCTGCAACTAAATTATACAAAAGCTAGATGAAAAAGATTAATCTTTGATGTCTTCAGAAGCAAGAACAGCTTCCCTTTAATCAAAACACAGAAAGCAAGCATTTCATTTCTTGTGATGAACCAAAGCAAGCTGCTCTCTGGAGGCAGGATCAATTAGAGGTAGTTAACAGCAGGATACAAGCTTTCATCAAAATCGCTTTCATTACTCTGATTTAATCAATAAACATCATTTATTGAAGTTATGTTACCATATCACAGTCAGAAATGGGTATTTGTTGACATTATCCATTTTTTTTATTAATCAAATTAAATCAGACTTTATCTTTGCTCATGAAAAGAAAACTATTGGACAGGATTGTGCAGAACTACCCACTAATAGTACAATAAATATTAGCATAATAAAATAAAGCCTATATTGGAAACTTATTTCAACTTTTGGGACACTGTCATGACAATTAAGCACATTTTGACCTCCAAGTCATCTTAATGATGCTAAAATACACTAAAAGTTTGAGGTTGGTAAGATTTTTGGTTAAAAGACGTCCCTTCTGCTTACCAAGGCTGCATTTATTTGACCAAAAATAAAGTAAAACAGTAATATTGTGAAATATTACGATTTAAAATATCTGTTTTCTGTGAATATGCTGTATAATGTAATTTATTTCTGTGATGCGCAGCTGTATTTTCAGCATCATTACTCCAGTCTTCAGTGTCACATGATCTTCAGAAATCATTCTAATATACTGATTTACTGCTCAATAAACATTTCTGATTATTATCAATGTTGAACACAGTTGTGCTGCCAAATATTTTTGTGAAAGAAAAAGAGATGCATTTTATTTTTCAGGATTGAATAATTTTCAAAAGAACAGTTTGGTTTTAAATAGAAATCTTTTGTAAAATTATGAAAAGTCTTTACGGTCACTTTTGATCAATTTAATGCGACTTTGATGAATACATTTAAATTTATATTATGTATTTATCTGACAGTAGTGTTACTAGTGTAAGCCTCATTATCCTTATGCATTTTTTTATTATTTATCATTTTAAATATCAAAGCTCAGGTTACAATGTGTACGTTTTACAATTCTAATCACCCGAACACTACACTACACTACAATCATGAAACCTGCTTAACATCTCCAAACAATCAACAGAAAGCTCTTCAAAGCAGCAAACAATATCAGGTGTTCAATTGCAGCTGTACTGAATGCAACTCTAGTGCACTAAGGAAGTATGGCAGTACAGAACAAAGTGAAGCCACACAGAATAAACAGTCTGCCTGATAGAATGATACGCATTTCTCTGACCCCAGCACAGAGACAGAAACCTGCACTGTGTTGAGAGAAATAAACTCTGTGCTGTGTGACTCTCAGCTCTGCCGGTTCTCGCCACATCAATGCTCTTATCCACTCTTGTTTACTACATTCTCTCGACTAGTCTCAAAGACATGATAAACAAGCAATGCAGTAACATACAAACACAGACTGACAGAAATGCAGGGAAAATAGAAGCTTAAAGCGGATATGACACAGCCGGTGAAAAAGAAAACTAGGCTATCATCCACACAAACACACACACTTTTCACTGCGTACCTGCTGATGCGGGGCAGGGAGTGTGTGATGGCGGGCAGGCCGTTAGAGACCGAATAATGCACCAGCAGCAGAACGGAGAGAGAGACCAGAACGGCAGAGTTGATGACCACCGCTCCCCCCACGAAGCCAAAGACAAACAGCAGCATGCATCCCGGACTCATGGCTGCTGCCACGCACTATGGGCCGCCCGCCGCCCCCCGAAACGCAAAAGCAATCCCATCAACACCGGCACAGCAGTGCGAGGATCAGAGCGTGTGTGAGTGCGGCTCTGCAGCCTCTCACTGCTGTGACATCATCCACTCCGGCAAGCAGCGAACACACACACACACACACACACAAACGGCTTTGCAGCAGCTGTCTTTTCTTCTGTGCTGCTCACGCACTCCTCTGTTGCCTAATGAACAGCTCTTATGCACTGATTCAGTATGCGTTTTCCGGTTTCCATCCCACAGCTGATTGGCTGTGGGAATAGATGCATATATGCAGATCAGAGAGAACAACAAACACTCCAGCTCATCTCCAGAGAGCACAAAAGCCCAGTCCACCTGCTAACAAGTGTCAGGTGAATCAATCCCTGACTTTGAAGTACATGTATTTATGCAATGTAAAATATAACAAAGTGCAATTTGTTTTCTGGCATTATGCAGATTAAATACAGCAAGGTTTCTCTGTCTAGTATAATTCTGTCTCTAGTATAAAACTATGGAAGCCTGTTTCTGCCCCTGAAAAAAAAAAAAAAAAAATTTAATAAAAATGAAAAAAAAAAAAAACAATTCTCATCTTGCAATTCTGACTTCTTTCTCAGAATTGAGATAAACTCGCAAACATGAGTTATACAGTCAGAATTATATAAACTTGCAATTGTGAGAAATAAATTCTGAGTTGATATAAACGCGCAATTTCATGTTATAAAGTCAGAATTGTGAGATATAAACTCGCACATATCACAATTGCAACTTTGAGTAAAACAAAACCATGAAATTGCGCCTTTTATCTCATAATTCTGAACTCTTTTTCAGAATTGCGTGATAGAAACTCGTAATTCTAAGAAAAGGAGTCAGAACTGAGATAAAAAGGTGCAATTACCTTGTTTTGTTTTTTATCCAGTGGCCTAAAAACACGCTTCCATATAACACACTGTTCTTTAGAGTCAGTGCTGAGATCAAAAGAATTATTTGTACAGTAAAACTAGTATAAGTGTTAAAATCAGCTTGAATTGTGAAAGGACTGACTTTTTACGCTACATATTGCTGTTTTTCCGAATGCTTTGATTCGACACGATCACATTTTTAAAATAATCCCATAATCCTCTCAGCAGATGGACTCTCTGGACGAATCCATCTATAAACCAACAGTCAAGTCTTTCACAAGCAACACATGATTCTCTCAACAGCTGTAACATGGTTCAGTCTAGGACAGGGGTTTTCAAACTATGGTCCGGCCTGGTGGTCCACTGAAAAATGTGTGTTTAAAAAAGAAAAAAGAAAAAAAAAAGCTAATATTTACTGATTTTAAAAATTATTAATTTGGTTTCATTTTGCTTTCTAATGTCTGAAAATCATGAGATTTAAAATCATGTGATTATTCTATGGCATAGTTTACAAAAAAAAAAAAAATATATATATATATATATATATATTTTATTTATGTATAATGCATTATAAAGGGTTATTAAAGGGTATAATGCATTATAATTATTCATAATGTGCATTGTAATACATTGTCTTGTAAATAATTATAACCAAATTTAAAATACGTAGTGCAACAATGAATTGATAAGTGTTATAATGTATTAACTGTGGTTACAATTATTCATGAGGTTGTATAATGCATTATAAGGTGCATTACAAGGCATAATTAATGCATTAAAACATTAATTTTTATAATGCATTATACATAAAGGCTTTAAGTATTTTGAAATTTTGAATTGAAATAATCTCACAATTTTTACTGTTTTTTAAATTAAATAAACCCAGCCTTGATGAGCACAAGAGACTTTAAAAACGTTTAAAAAAATCTTCCTGGCTACAAACTTATTGAATATTTTTATCAATTCATTTAATTTAGCATACGACATGTTGTCTTTGTAATCACACTTACTATTTTCCAGTCACATAGTGAAGATATAACAGTCTTCATATTACAGGATCACAATTTTGGGCGATCCTTATTATTACAATGTTTGTATCTATAAGCATGAACAGATTAGAGCCGAGCATCACTGAAACCCCTGTAGAAACCATGTCACTTTATGCTTGAGAAGCCTCTGTGAAATACACATTTTCCTGCTTCAGTTTTCATGCTGTCAGTCATCCATCCATCCCACTGCTTCAGTCTTCATTAACATCTGCCAGACGATTCTCTCTCTCACTCAATCCCTCCATATCACACTCAGCCTAGACACACACAAACCGCTGACCTACATTAGGAGAGGCTCACAGATTTTGTGTGCATGCATGTGGGAGACTTCACTAGGGTTATTCACAGCCGCATTATATGGAACTGGCATAAACAGTAAAGCAAAAACTATTAATTACAGCTATACACAGAAACTGGTTTTAGAAACTGTGTAGGTGGATCAAATATAGTGTAGTATTTCTGAATGAGATCGGAAACCTCCTCACCTAATTCTGCTCTGACTCGCAGTGTCTGTGGTCTCTCCCGTCATCTGCTGGTATTTGGTACGTTCCAAGTGCTCCATGTAACTGTGGATCATCTGTGAATCCAAACACACAGTATTCTTTGATGACAGCAGCAAAAGACTGTACGCAAAAGCATCTTTTACAACGGCGCAAAGTCGATTTCCAGACCCTTTCTGCTCCTGTCAAGTGGAACGAGTTGACAACCTACACCTGAACAGCTGAACCATCACAACTAACTTTAAAGGGCCCTGTTTACACCTGGTATTAAGATCACAAGTAGATGAGGGAGACACATTCCCTTTCACACCTGCCGTTTTAATCTGGCTCCTCTGTCCACTTTTGACCACTTCAGTCATGATTTCTTTTGAGGAGAGCATCTATGGGCCAGTCCATTTGCTTTTTCTGATCATTTGATCTAATATTGTAAATAAGAATTTATTTATGAGCTGAACACAGTTTTTACTTTTTCCCCCAAAAACTATTTTTAAACGTTTACTGCATGAATAAAATAATTAAAATAATTCCGCTACACATATCAGCCAAAATTGCAATTGATTGAGAGAGAGAGAAAAAAATAAAAAAAGAAAAAGAAAAGTCACCTATCAGCAAATCCTTTAAGTTTGACCGACATTCAGAACAGAATATGATTAAAAAAATAAGAAAATATGAAAAAAGTAGCGATAACATTATAGTACAAAACTATATATACACACACACATTTATAAAATAAAACTAATCAAATACAAATCGGTGCAATCATGCATATTTTCTTTCACACCGGAAAAAAATTAAATATTCTGTCATTTTTGGTCATAAGGATAGGAGTAAGACATCATTTGAATCTGTAAAGTGTTTACTCTCAATTATATGCTTACAATGAGAACAAAACTATGCCTTTGTAAAATAAAGAAAAAACAGGATGCGCTTTCAGCGGTCCTTAAATTAAGCCGTTTCCTTAAATTTGTGGTGTGGCCATAAAAATGTCTTTAGACTTAAAACTTTTAATAAAACTTTCTCTTCTGTTTTGTTAATTATTTAACTGAAACATTGTGTATGTCTCTTTATTTTATTCCTATCATACGTCATTTTATTCTGTATTTCTCTGTTTTCTCCGGTGGTTTATGCGCATGCAAAACTAAGCCACTGAAAAGAAAAACTTTATTTATTTATTTATTTTTTATAAATGGGCCACATACACTTATCCATTCTAGTTTAAATCTAATTTAACACTTTAATTTTGTCGGTTAACAGATAGAAAATAAACACTAATGTTTAAGAATTAGCTCGCCGTTTGAACCGCAGTCCAGCACGAGTCCACACTACGAATGCAATCCGGAATGTGTTTTCCACTGCATCTGGAAGCGGTCAAAAGATTTTAGACCAGTTTACACCTGTATTTAACGTTGTCCACTTGTGATCAGATCGACGAAAACGCATTTTAATAGCATGTGTAAACAGGGCCAAGAAGCAGAAGACACCTTTCAGTATTTAAACGGTCCACAACCTTTGCACTTGAAGAAAACAAATAAATCAATCCTCTTTCACTTCTCTGCACTTCTCCTTTGCTCTGCTTGCCTCCTAATCTAGCTTTTTTATACACATTGCATACTACAATTGTTGTTGGCTTTGTAATAAACTGCTTATGCAATTATTGAAATGCATAAGCTAATGCAAAGGAATTCTTACCTCTGTGTGTCTCTGATGGAGGGCATTGTACTCTTTTTTCAGCTCAGCTTCACGCTCCTCTAATCTTCCAACTAAAAACAGAGGAGTGACATTGCAGTATTTTTATTTGTTTAAATATAAACACAGGTCTACTGTGATTCAGCTTCAGAGACAGAAAGGCTTTCCTGTAAGGATCTGAAAGAGGTCACATGCTGTAGTAACAACACACAGCCAGAAGGGGTCAGTGGAGCAACAGAAATAAAACTGATCCAGAAAACTTCTGGCTTCCGTACACTAAAAATTCATCTTCTAAATCTTTTATTATAGGGTCTTACAACTATATAAGCCGTCATGTCATCTCAGATGAGGTCAGATAAGGAAGTTGTCTCATAGCTGGACATGTGGCGTGAAACTGTGAGAAAAACCCCATGTGACCTGATGACTGTGAATTAAAGGAAGGAGGATGACCGAGAGCAGAAGTTCCTGTGGTGTATCATCATCATCCTCAATCAGAGCCGAACCCTATCAATCCTTAAATAAGAATAAGCCTTCATTATATCATGTTTGCTTTTAATGCTAATAAATGTATGTAAATATTGAGGTGACGTGATATCAAATATTCAAGATGAATTACTGGCGATATCAAATAAATAAAGCCACTTTGTGAATATGATGATTAATGACTATCAAGCTTCCTGAAAGCTGTCTTTAGATTAGTTTCAAGATATCATCAATGTTGAAAACAGCTGTGCTGCTGAATATTTTTGTGGAAACCGATGCATTTTATTTTTCAGGATTCTTTGATGAATAGAAAGCTTTAAAAAAACAAAGCATTTATTTGAAATATTCTGCAATATTATAAATGTCTTCACTGACACGTTTGATCAATTTAATGCATCCTTGATGAACAAAAGTACTTATTTTCTTTAAAAAAAAACATCTTACGGAATACAAACTTTTGAACTGTGTTGTAGCTGCATGCAAACAAAAATTATTAAATATCATTCTTCCTGCCTTGACTAATGCATCTCTTTTTTTTGCATTAAAAATTTTCAATCTACATGGCAACAAAAGCAGATTGGTCATAATTAGTTCATGTGACAAAAAAAAAAAAAAGTCATCAAAACTACCATTTAGAAAATATAAAGGCTTCATAAGGTTGATTTGCTTTACATCTAGGCATAAAAAAGCCTGAGAATATGGGAACGTATTGAGTGAATGAATGCGTGTCATCACACACTTCTCCAATACTGTAAAATCCTCTGACTCACTGACAACTTATCAAGTCTATGGTTACAGTAGGGAAATAGAAAAACATTTGCATTAACCACAAAATGGGAAGTTCTCACAAGCACAATGGATTGAATCACTTCATATCATAATTACAGGTAACACGTTTTTAATCCTCATTCAGGACACCGAAAGAGCTGATGGCATTCACTAGATGTGTTTACGTAACGTGCCGCCCACCTGGAGCAGAGCCTGGCAGTAAACACGGTCATCCACCCATCATGTGGGCGAGTTCAGCGGCCCTTAAGCTGTAATCCAGCTCAGCCCATTCACAGCCCAACACTGCGTGTGATTCTCAGACCGACTGTGATCAGGTATTCCAGAGAATGAAAGCTGTGTCTCGCTTCAGATAAGAGTTCACCTGCTGAACACCATACCCAACACTACCTAACATTTTCCATCTGATTTATGAAGACTTCTCTAGAGAACAGCACTCTGCAAGACAGCTCAAATAAAATTACACAACATTTTTTACTGTCTTTGAGGATATTCAGTATATATCTTGATACAGAGAGTGTAATGTAGATGCATCAGTTCTGCTGCAGGATGACTTCAGAGTATTTAAATTAACAGTTTATCAATATATTAATGGTATTTTATTAATACCATCTAATTAATATTAGGGCTTAGGCATAAATTAGGCATTTTAAAGTGCATAAACTCCCGCTAGACTGAGTCAGTGATGATGTGCTTTGGTAATGTAAATGTTCTTTGCTCATTTTCTGTAGATGCTTCGAGGAAATGTAAGCCTAATGATTAGTAACTTGCAAAGCTTCTATTGAATTATGTTAAATACAAATTCAGTCGTATTAAAAACATTAGGCTGTTTTTAGCCTTACGATGGAGTTGGTTCCATTTCCGGCAATTAAACTAAGTAAATAAATAAATAATTTATCACGATAATATTGTGTATCAGCTATCTCACAGGCTGACGACAGGAGGATATGAAAATTGGGCATATCGCTCAACACTATTTTACTCAATGATTTTCATTACATGAACATGGAGAAATTATATATTAAATTCATACTTAAATTTAAATTAACCATCTACAATAATTTATGGATATACACCAATATAATACCGACTAATAATTTTTTTTTTACTACATATAAAGTATTTTTTAATTTACAACTTTATAAAAATTGTCTGTTATTAAAACACCATAAGCACACCTTCAAAAGAACCTTTATCATTTTTATGCAAGCAATTATTTGAATGATTTGTGGATACTGACCATCATCTGTCCCTGAAGAGCTGAGGTGAGGTAACGCAGGTCACTTACTCTGGTCTGCGCAGTTCTTGGTCTTGAGCTCCATCTGTCTGGTTTGAGCCTCCAGCATCTGCACACGGCTTTGTAGATCTTTCTTTTCCTGCTCTTGAGAATCCTCAGACTCAATATATCTCTAGAGGAGACAGAGAAGAGATTTTACACACTGAGATATTGTTCCTTTTTTAACATTTTGAAATAAGTCTGCTTGTGCTCAACAAGGCTGCCTTTACTTGGCAAAATACAGACAAAATATTATTACAATTTAAAAGAACTGCTTTCTATGTATATATAGCAAAAGGTAATTTATTGCTGTGATCAAATCTGAATTTTCAGCATCATTACTCCAGTCTTCAGCATCACAGGATCCTTCAGAAATCATTCTAATATGCTGATTTGCTGCTCGAGAAACAGTTCTCATTATTATTATTAATGGTGAAAACAGTTGTGCTGCTTCATATATTTGTGGATACATTATTTTTCAGGATTCTTTAATGAAGAGAAAGTTCAAAAGAACAGCATTTATTTGGAATAGAAATGTTTTGTAGCATTATAAATGTCTTTACTGTCACTTGAGCAATTTATAGCATCCTTGATAAATAAAAAAAGTGGGTTTTTTTCTTGTTTGCTAATTTTTTGTGTGTATTTGAGGCATACAAATGAGACTTGCTGAACTCCAATATGCATGGTCAAAAAAAAAAAAAAAAACACCAAACAAAAAAAAAAACCCAAACCATTTCTGCCACTTATTCAGCGTTTTTGGACAGCCACACATACATCGCTCACATGGGATGAGATGCACAAACAGCAGGGTCAGGCCTCTGGAGCACATAAGAGTCAAGTGACAACAGAAGGTCAACACAGCAGTCAGTGGAGTTCGAGTGCGATGTGAACCAGGGGTCATAATCAACTTTTTCTGAGACACAAAGCTGAAATCCCAGCAGTGGCTGGAGTCTAGAGGACCAACAGCTGCTGGAAAGTTTCAGCCCATCTGATCAGAGAGGCAGTGACTCAGAGCGGACGTCTGCCCAGCTTACTCATTCCTATTTCACTTTCATATGCCAAAGATAAACATGCCAATGATGGGCAAGGTCTGTGTGTATGAGGGCAGCTGAAAGGATTTCCCCTCCTTCCAGACTCCAAAACACACAGCATGTCCTCACCTCTATTGTTAGATGTCACCCAAACCCTGCAGCAACACGGTGCAATGGACCACAACACTAAAAATAACTGTGCTAACCGCCATTGTTTGTGTTGATGGGGGTGCAAGTCCACGGGCAGAACATTAAAAGGTGCACTAAATTCTTTTCTGTATATTTGACAATTAAATGTCCTCCACATGAAATTCTAAATAAATGAAGCATGGATGCCAAATATGCATGCAAATATGGTACATTTACAATAGCATAAATAACTGAAAATCGTCCAAAAATATAAATAAAATATTACAAATGACTTGATTTTGTCTGGAAAACAAGTGACTGAAAAGACTTCATTATGCATCAAGTAAGTATTCAAGTAGGCATATACTGTACACACACACATAAAATGTATACATTTTTAATAAGGCTATTTTTAAGGCATTTAAGGCATTTAGACCACTCTCTGGCATTTAGACCTAACCTAATAAAAGTTATTATATCTGAAAACACTCACAGCACATCATACTACACAGCCCTATGTATACATATAGCTAAACTTTGCAATTTATTAACAAACTGTATTTATTGAAAACTGTATAAAATATACATCGTTATATTTGTATTTTATATAGAAATAAATGTTGCATAATTTAGAGGTGAATATTGTCTAGTACCATGACATCTTCAAAATACAAAATATTAAAGAATTAATATTACTACAACAGAATATAGTACTTTATTTTAATTTGAAAAACAAGTTACTCTTTTCCTTTCTATTTTGCCTGCTGAGGATCACTTAAGTTAGGAATACTAGAGGGTTAAACTCAAAAGCAGCAGCAGAACAACATCTTATCATTATTACCCCTAAAAATGTGAAGCGCATACATTTATCAGCTCAAAGCTTTTCATTTTGATCATCAAACCTCAGAGTCTGTGCTGCAGCTCACATGAGTGTCTTCCTGATGATATCATCAAGCCATCGCCTTTAACTTCACACAGACAGAAGTGCATTCTGTGTTGTGTTGCTGATAAAAGCTGTTATGTGCTGCAGGCCCCCGGGACATCAGAGAGTCCTGATGCATGAGGAGCATCTTATGATCTCAGAGATGCATGTCAACACGTCTTCACTGCGAAACCTCTGACTGAACTATAAGAAGCCCTTAACCTCCTACCACCACTCACAAAACTCATGTGATGACAAATATAGCTTTTATTTTACTGCAACACATTTCAAGATTCGAGAGTTTTATTTGTCACATACACAATTATACAGAGTATAACCAGCAGTGAAATGTAGGTCATTTACATCTACAACAAGGTTTGCAAGACTTAAAATCACTGTCGTTACTTGCTTGTGCATATATGCAAATACAGATTTACATGAGATTTGTTAGTAGTATTTTATTTAAAATTGTAAAAAAAAAAAAAAAAAAAAAAAGTGACTATTAGCCTATTTAAATATTACCAACCACAACATCATTATTTAATATATACTTAAGACTAATTACTGTATTTATGCCCCCTCTAATCTCCATGCAAATCTTGTTGTAAGAACAGATTCTTTATTATGGAAATTCTTGTCAGTCTGCATGTGGGCCATCATTAATCAGGGCAGCGATCTGAGGTCTTATGGGTAACACCACACATCTGCACTGAAACAGAAACATCAGCCATCATATGACTGCTTATAAATTTCCATCTGAAAAACCACCCTGCCATACATGAGCAATACACCAATATCATCCAAATACTGATGAAAAGCAAAGGTGATCTGGATTTTAAAAAAGCATAATTGGCATATGAATGTCTTTGTTATAACAGAGTGGCTTTAAAACCTTAAGGGGAAGTCACTCACTGTGGAAAGTAGGGCTACACGATAACGGTTAAATGGTTGGTCACAAACGGGTGGTCGTTGTCATTTAGTTGCAGCAAACAGCAAAACATATTGGCTGTATTACATTTTTATTCAAGCAGAATATGATCTCAATTCAAACTTACATATTTGCCATGTTTTCAGTTCATCAGTGGTTTTTTCCCCCGTCATGCAGAGAGAGCATGTGCACATGGTTGCCAGGTTGGGAAGATTAAGTAATGCAAATGCCAAATTAAAATGAAACAATTTCAGAATAAATAGCCAATGGGAAAACATTGCAGGCGATTGTGGTTAATAAATCAAGAGAAGCAGAAATCATGATCACGATACAAACAATTCATCTTGCAGCCCTAGAGGAAAGGATGCCAAGACGGATTATGCAGGTCAAGAAATAATATGCACACTTGTGACTGTAGTAAACTGGAGCAAAACCTAATATAAGGGCATTAGCTGCCAGAGCACAGGGGTCTGGCTTTATAAAGACACATAATGGACTTGTTCTTCTCCTCTACACGACAGGTCTGATGTTTGTAATTTCGAAGGAAGTCCTTATGCACGACCGTCTGACAAAAAGCCCGTTTGAAAAGTTTGACAGCGGCCGAAGCGCCACAGGCTTGTGAAAGCATCCGCGTTTATCATATGATCCGGAGGACAGCGATCATATGACAGCTGAGCAGAGGAAGAGCATCTGGCTGCATACAGACTTCAGTCTCTCCGCTCCACATAATATCCTCATTGTGCCACCACAGATAGAGGCTGCTGTGTAGCGCCACTCTTGATAGAGCTCTCTTTAACTCAACTGCGCCTTCATTGCACTTCCTCCAGGGCTCAGAGCCGTCGCTCATAAAGGCCACGAGATACGCTGCGCTAGCGGGGTTTCGCTCCAAGCGCGGGAGCTCCTCGCTTCGGTTATCGGAGCTGAGCATCATACATGGATTCATAGACTCTGAACTGGGTTAGGCTGAGTCACATGAGGTGAGGCATGGACAGGGTGATAAATCTTGCAAACATGCATTAAAAAGGCAGCGAGAAATGCTTAAATCTGGAATAAAAAGAATCCTATCAATAGCTGTCAATGCTGGTCCTCCTTAACTTTGTGCCGTTAAGAAAAAAAAAAAAAAAAAGATTGCATGTGTGTTTTTTGTAGAGTATCATATTTGATCCATCAGGCTTTTATGGCTCATATAGTTTAACACAGTGAGAATACGGAGGTAAAAACAGAACGTTATTCAGAGACTTAAACGGAGCAAAAATGTGCGGTTTGTTGGTGCAGATGCTGGTTATCATATGGTCAAAAGTGATGAAATTCTGATCACTTATATCAATTAAATCAATGAAATCTTTACACCAGTAGAAGATGCTTGCATAAAATGATATAAAATATCAAAACAAAATATCTAAATAAAATAATCAAAACATAATGCAATGAAATCCAATGATGATTGAGAGATCAGAGTTAAGCATTTTCTATTGAAATATGCAAGACTGTCGGCACACGCTCTAATTGCGGTGAAGTAACTGCAGGAACTGAAGAAAAGAGCGAGAGTCTCAGAAATATCCTGACTGAAGAAAGGAACTCAGGAAGCTCCTCTTCCGGTACATTCAAAGCCCTTCCCTGACATTTCCTTCCAGAGTCTACAAATACAAATGCAAACGGCAGACCTTAGGCAAAATACACAAACACAGACTTGAATGCTTGACCGATGCACTGCAATCGCACCATTGTCCATGCTTCACACGGCTCTTGGGTTACTATGGCAATAATAAAGATCAGTCTTTAAGGAGGTGACAGAGTTGAAGTCAAATGGCTGTGCCATTAAAAAGATGCATTATTATTCAGGTACATATGAAGATGTTTATATAACCTAACTTGCCCAGCAAGATTCCCTTCAAACTTTTGGCAGAGACAACTGACTGTTTATTAGGCCTGCACAAAGACAATCATGATTAATGTGCTCAAAAGTTATAATCATGTTTGTTCTCATTTGAGCACAATCAGATTTATTGCAATTTCACATAAACACAAATCAAGAGGACATCAATTTATATGCAGGGTTTGTTTTACCTCATCTAGTTTCTGGGTTATGTATCATACACGCCCGCTACACTGAAAAAAAAAAAAAAAAAAAAAAAAAAAAAAAAAAAAAAAAAAAAAAAAAAGTAAAACCTTAAGAATAAAATTCCTAATATTAATATTTAAAATAATTCCAACCGATGTTAACCTTTTTTAAAAAAAAAAAAAAAAACACATTCCACTGAAACAGAACAGAGGTTGCATAAGTGCATTTACACAAAACAATATATTTAAGATTCATGTTTGGATTTAGTACAGATTTTATTAAATGTTAAATGATACACAAAAAAAAAAGAAAGAAAAGTTTTTAGGGTTATTATCCATCCATAGCAGTCCAATATTACAAACGATTGTGCATAATTAGCACTGAAATTTCAGTGCATTTGTGCTGCATTATGAATTGCAGTCTGACACAATCGTTCGCCTAATCAATACTGTGAATATTGATAAACTCCCATGATGTACAGTGCCTATAGAGAGTATTCATACCCATTCATTTTTTTCACATTTTGTTATGTTGCTTCATTGTTAAACTGCTTTAAAATAACTTTTTTTCCCCCACACAAATCTAAACCCCACTCACTACAATGACAAAGCAAAAACTGGATTTATTTAAAAAGAAACACTGAAAAAATTACATTGCACAAGTCTTCATACCCTTAACACAAACTCCGTTAAAGCACTTTGGCAACAATTACAGCCTCAGGTCTTTTTGGGTATGAGGCAACAAGCTTTGCATATCTACATTTTTATTTTTTGTTTGGCCATTCTTCTCTTTAGATCATTTCAAGCTTTGTCAGTTTGGCTGGGGGCCATCAGTGGACAGTCATTTATAACGCAACATAAAATGTGAAAAAAAAAAAAAAAAAAAATTACAGGGTATGAAGACTTTCTATAGGCACTGTATATCCTACAGTGTGCCATAAAAGACCCCTGGCAATGAGAGGAAATACAATCTGATGTACCACATGATGAAAACACAGGAGTTTGAGGTCATATAACAGGTTTAAGGCTCCGAGGTCCTGGGGCATTTAAGCGATGTTCTCACACAAAGGTGAAACTTGTTTGACAGTAAAGCGCTAACTCAGGTTGTCACATTAACAATTACATTTACATTTATTCATTTAGCTGACGCTTTTATCCAAAGCGACTTACAATTGCTATATATATCAGAGGTCGCACGCCTCTGGAGCAACTAGGGGTTAAGTGTCTTGCTCAGGGACACATTGGTGTCTCACAGTGGATTCGAACCCGGGTCTCTCACACCAAAGGCATGTGTCTTATCCACTGCGCCATCACCACCCACCAATTAATCTGGTTCTAGCATGCACAGAGACACAGGATTACAGTAACCGCCCATGAATTTAACCAACTCATGAATGTCCAGCAGAAAGCACAGCTACGGTACAATGAACACTCATAATGCAGCATCACTTCAGATACTGATTCAAGTCATCATCATCTCACTGTCAAAGTCTGTCAATATGACAGCAATCAAGCAAATTGAACAGAGGTGCAATTATTTAGGGCCCTATAATTTGCGTCAAGCAGAAAACGAATACATAAAATCACAGAATCCAGTTATAAAATGGAATTTACAGCGCAGAAGGTCACAGAATTTGGCAACATTTGAGTGAATAAATCAAATGTTGGGCTATAGCTACACAATCAGATTGCGATATGGACTAGTGTCTGTTAATGTTAAAGCAAAATGACTGTTATTGAAATCTGAAGTAAGTAAAATGGAAAGAGAAACAAAACATTTCATAGAGGCCTAATTTTATAATAGTGATGCACCATGACTAATTGACTAGTTTGCACATCACTATTTTATAAAAGAAAAGTTGCCCTCACAAAATTGGGGGGTTTTATTAAAACGATTATTAATGAACATCACTATGAGCACACAAACAAAGTTTAATCTCCCATCAGAGGTCAAGCCTATTTAACAGTTTGAATGATCTGTAATATTATATACTGTGTGATTCTCCAAATTAATGCTCTGGATTCAAGCTCGTACTGTATGTGTTTCGGTCTCAAATACGAGAGTAGCACAGTGTGTTTGGACTGAAAGCACAGACGACTCATGGGCAGCATCGGGAGCGAACAAAACAAAAGCCTAGAGTTTAAAGCAGAACACATGTTCGTGCGGCAGGCTCTTCACTTCACTCGCTCCCAACAAAGAGTCACATGAGCTGAAAGTTAACCCGTCTCAGAGGGGAACGCATTCATACGGCTGCAGAAGGACAGGCACATAAAGGAGGACGAGCAGCAGAAGCAGGGCAGCGTCTCTCTGGTTTCCTAACAAACAGGTGACTTTTAAGTAAAGTAAAGTTGTGACGTATGGTCAAGTATGGTGATCCATACTCGAAATTGGTGCTCTGCGTTTAACCCATCCAAGTGCACACACACAGCAGTGAGTAGTGAACAAATGCACACACACACACACCGTGAACACACACCCGGAGCAGTGGGCAGCCATTTATGCTGCGGCGCCCGGGGAGCAGTTGGGGGTTCGGTGCCTTGCTCAAGGGCACCTCAGTCATGGTATTGAGGGTGGAGAGAGCGCTGGACATTCACTCCCCCCACCTACAATTCCTGCCGGTCCGAGACTCAAACCCGCAACCTTTCGATTACGAGTCCGACTCTCTAACCATTAGGCCACGACTTCCCAGTGAGAAGTGAGAAGTAAAGCCACTGGCATATTGGCAGATTGATGGCAGCTAAAAGTTATTAAAAAAAATAAGTAAAGCTGCAAGATACTACATAGTACTTGCAACGTGACCAGTGTAGTAATTTATTTTAAAGCAGGAATTTCCAAACCTTTCTGAAAGCTGAGACATAATATTTCCTTTAAGTACCCCCCCAAAATTTCAAGTTAATATCTCAATAATTTAACAACGCATTTGCATGTTCACAGTTCTCTGATATCAGTTAAAAATTGTATTATAATTTTATAAATTAAATTTTTTATTGTCTTATTTTGATGTTTATTATTTATTTTTATTCATTATGAGCTTTTCATCAACTCCGTAACCCCAGTATGAGAAACCCTGTTGTAGAGAAAATCATTAAACACATGTTTGCAGTTTGATGAATCATTCTCTGAATGAATCACTGAATCAGTCAGACTGAATCAACATCTGACTCACTTACTGAACTGCAGCTTATCATTATTTTCAGTGATGTTATCTCAAAATGAAGCGTGTTTTGTGTACTTAAGGTTCTTGAAACTTAGTGTAAATATTGACCGGTTGTTCATTGGCAGACGTTATTGTTCAGAGCTGTCTGAAGCATTTAGTGTTGGCGATTCACTGATTCACTGCCTGACCAAATGCACAACTGTGCTCTCCGTAACATTTTAAAACATGGGGCATTAAAATAATTTCAAACTGTGTTCAAGCCAAAACAGACTAGGAGGTTATGGTTATTAGTGTTTGATTTAATACATTTAATATGGCTCAAGTAACCATATAACTTGTGTACAGGACAGCAAACATCCTCTTTGCATTTAAATGCCAAAACTGTGATTTAGTACACATTCCTCTTAAAATAAATATTTTCAAGCAGACCATAAATGCATTAGCTTCATTGCACTTGCATATTTTCCCTGTCCTGTTAATATCCAAATGCTCCAAAAGTCATTCAGCGTAGACTAAAGCACTTACAACCACAGCCGAATGTCCTAAAGTTATGGAAAATTAAGAGTGTTTGGCTCAAACATAATGTAATACATAATCACATTACAGCTGCAATTATTAGGTGCGTCACACCTGCAAACATGAGCAAGACTCTTTCCTTCCTTACATGACGGCCAGACACATCCAAACAGAAAAATGCAGAAGTAATGTGACCACTGGAAACATTCTGCATGAGTCTATTTCTGACATAATCATAGTTTTGCCGGCTATACTTAGACTCTGTGGGGTTTGTCCCTTTGCTCACAGTACATGCCACTTTACGGGCGACAATGAGCCAATGCTGGTCTCACGCATCTTCCTGTCATTGTCAGGTGAACCCGAACACCTTGACAGGCTTCCACACCTTCTGCCCCATGCATTAAATACTGGATAAGGACTTTGATAGAGACTGCACTCACAAAGAGACATTTACAGCCAAAGAAGTGTTCACTAAAAGTCCACTAAGACTGCATCATCATTTTTAATCCCCCTGATATTTCTAGGCTTTCCAAGAGGCTTTTTATGAACAGCTTCAGGTGTGATCAAATAGTACTGGATGTAGTTCAATATAGTTTGAACAGATTTGGATAAACTAGTAGGGAAGCAGATTGTGTAAAAAAAAAAAAAAAGTAATTTTTTTTTTTAAATCATTAAATCGACCAATTGCCCAGCTGATTAATCACAGTACATTAAGACAACTGTTTGGTATTAATAGTTGAATATTTAGATATAAATATGGTATATTTAATTAGACAACGCCTCATTTGCATACACGCTAATTTGATTACATTTCCAGAAGCAAAATCTGACCACTGGATAAAGCCAGATTCAAAATTCTTGTTTTTACTGACAGGTTTTTTTTTTTTTTTTTTTTTTCACTCCATGAATCACAAAATACTGTAAACAGACAGTAAAGACATACATAAATCACCATGTTTCTAGGATTAAAGCGTTATATAAATCAGGTGCATTATATATGAACAAATCCCTCTGTAAAATCCTTCATAATATAGATAGGAACAAAACTGTAAAGTTTGGTTAAAGTTAGTACACAGTACAGGAGACAAAAAAAAAAATAATTGCCTTAAAAAAAAAATATGTATTGGAATTGAAATACCAGTATGTGACCCTGCACCACAAAACCAATCATAAGTAGCACGGATATATTTGTTGCAATAGGCAAAAATGTCATCGTACGGGTCAAAATGATCGATTTTTCATTTATGCCAAAAATAAATTTTTGTAAATTTCCTACTGTAAATATATCAAAACTTAATTTTTGATTAGTAATATGCATTGCTAAGAACTTCATTTGGACAACCTTAAAGGTGATTTTCTCAATATTTGGATTTTTTTGCTCCCTCAGATTCCAGATTTTCAAATAGTTGCATCTCAGCAAGATATTGTCCGATCCTAACAAACCATACATACAGCTTTCAGATGATGTATACATTTCAATTTCATAAAATGTGTGGTCCAGGGTCACATATAAAGACACAAATAGATGAAGCACAATAAAATAAACACTTAAATGTGTACTTTGGAAGTTGTCTTGCCACTAGTCTGACTCATTGAAACTAGCATAACATCTCCAGTGCATGAAAAAACACTATGATTGCAGACTTGAGAGAAACAGGTTTATGAGTGCATTGAGTCATAATGACAATCAAAGCAGCTGACCTTCCCTCAGGCACTTGAGGGGTTAAACCTGTTTTATTTACCCCTCGTCTGCGTAGACTCTTCTTCAGTGTCTAACTCTGACTCTCTCCGTCACATGTACGCGATGATATGAACTTTTAAAGCTCGCAGGAGCGACTAAAGTGGCC
The DNA here is from genome assembly GCF_936440315.1 of Barbus barbus. NCBI lineage: Eukaryota > Metazoa > Chordata > Actinopteri > Cypriniformes > Cyprinidae > Barbus > Barbus barbus. Next base: position 2,125,899 of record NC_136760.1, on the reverse strand, counting down.
TAGTTTGACTCGTGTTGTCAAAAGCTGGGATCTCACCTCCTCGGCGCTCTTCCTCAGCGCTTTTTCGCGCTCGTACTGGGTGATGAGTTGCTCGTTGTCCTCCTTTAGCAGCTCCAGCTCCACCTCATGCTCCTGGTTCTCCGCGAACACCGAGTCCAAGTTCTCCAGAACCGCCACGACGAGCGGCATAAGTTCCTTCACCACGTCTTCGTCGTATTTACCGATCATCCGCTCGAACTCGCGGTAGATGGAGCTCGCCAAGCCGGACACCCGCTCGGACATCATCGCCGAAGAGCCTGGGTCCTCCTGGTAAAGGACACCGTCCTCTAACTCCATTTTCCTCGTTTTATCCCGCTGTCTGGACCTCCGAAGTCTTACTTTAAGACGCTTTCCTCTCGCTAGCAGCTCGCTAACTGTCCAGATCTCTGTTTACTTCGCGACGTCTGCTGCTGTTGGACTACATTTACGAGGAACTTTTAGGAAGCCACTCCAACGTAAAGAGAGAGAAACCCTGCTCCGTCGCCGAGCTAACCGTACCCGGTCCTCGAGGACAGTTATTTGACCGGGTTAATCTGCACTAAACAGCGGTGGTTAAGTACAGTACAGTCCCGACAGGAGACGACTAGTGGACCTGACCGTGTCACATGACGTCACGCGCCAGAAGCGGAGGGGCGGCGCGAGCTTTCTGCTCCGTTTATTTGACTCCAGTAGTTGGCGTTTATATATTTGCATATAAATACAGCTCTTTGATTGAAAATCACATTTAATTCTCTGCACGTGTCAAGAAGGAATCAACAAGTGACCAGTTTCTACAAACTATTTTCAGGAACTATATAGATAAACATTTATATATTTTAGCGTTATGATTTTTAATATTTATGTACATTTAAAAAAAAATTATCTAATTAACTGGATATGACGATTAATTAATGTAATTAATCGCACATTAAATTTGGCAGAGAAATTATTCCCAAAAGATCATTTAAACTCATTTTGTTAAACGCATCAAATGCACATTACACAAAGTAGCTTTAAAAAGGTTTTTTTAGTGAACTATCCTTTCAAAGTTTTTTTATGAATTTGGATTTTTTTTGTCATTTTACTTCCATATTTCTTTTATAAATATGGAAATATGAAATTATTTTTTATTGAAATTATAGCCTTCTCTAAATAAGAAACGAATACTATGTGGTGGTAAATTAATGTGTAATTAATATATATTAATACATATATACATGTATATCCAGAATTGATCCAGGATTCTTCACCACCTATGATATTCTGTTTCCTATATAACTTGGACTTATCATTTGCAAGAACCACTAAAACAACCATGCACTTTTTAGCAACATGAATAGACCATCTTTTCCTCAGCATTTTTATTTTTGAAAAAGGCATGATATCCTGAAAAGGCAACAGTGGAGTAAATGAAGAGACTCGTCTACATCAGAAGAAAGGTTTTCATGCGCTTAGTGCCATGCATCAAAGTCTCATATGGCGTTTTGCCAACTGATCACCCAATTCTCGTTTGGCGAAGATACATCACAAAAAACATCACGCACCATTACACTGATAACACTGACATTTTCTTGCTTGAGTCCTCATTGAACAATCACAAAAACGAAAGTAACTCCTACAGCTGAACAACACAGCATTGCATATAATGTGATGTGATGATAACTGTTAAGGATGATGGGAATATATGGCAGTTCATGAAGACTTTAAAAAGCAGACACACAAATGGGAGTATAAATGCACAAATAAATACGGCAAATAAAATGAGTCCAGTAAATCTTGCTCCCGATAGTCTTTTGCGTGTGAGATGCTGCGGTCAGAGTGAAGCTCAGATGACGTTCAGGTGGCTGTTGCTCATGGAGGACGGGCAGAGAGCAAACGGCTGTTCACGGGTCAGACTGCACAGCGCCCGCAGAACCACATCAGGCATGTGATCGGCGATCATCCGCGGGCTGATCAGAACATTACGGAACGATGTCTCACTCGACCACTCGGCGCGGTATCTCACCTGAGAGAAACAGTGTCTGTGTACAGAGAGAGAGAGAGAGAGAGCCGTCAAAGATTATAAAGACAGACATGAATCAATTTAATTGTTTTTATTTATTTATATATATATATATATATATATATATATATATATATATATATATATATATATATATATATATATATATATATATATATATATATAATTTTTATTTTTTTACTTTTTTTTTTAAATTCCAAACATGAATATTTTTTTTTTTACGTTATTTTATTTAATAATTTTTGTACCATTATTTTTAATGATTATTTTTTTAAATTACAGATAGGAATAAATGTAACTTATTATATATTTTTAAATGATTAACTACTGTTTAATAATTATATTTTTAATTACAGACATGAATAAATTTATTTTTTAAATATTTTATTAAATTATTTTTAACTATAAACTATTTTTAACAGGCAAATTTTATTGTTTTTTATTATATATATATTTATTTATTTATTATTTTTTTGAATGATTACAGTCAATCAGATATAACTAATAAAGTGTGATAAGCTCTTAAGACAAGAAAATAAAAATGTCAATAGGAGTAATTCTATTAAGGCTGGGCAGTATGACAATATATACCATGTTACAGTAGAAGTACAGTTTTATACCTGTGTAGTTGTCAGTTGTTGGACTGCTTAATGGCGTCTCAGGTGTTTGTACAGTATTTTATCGTATACATTTTATATCACTTTCATTGCTCCCAGTCTTTTGTTTTAAACTCAAGTGCAGTAAGAAGAAGCTGCTGGAGTTGTTTCCACTTTCCAGCTCTCTGACCCTCCCATAGACAGCAAGGATACGAACACGATCAAGGCACAGAAACGTAGTAAGGACATCGTTAAAATAATCCATGTGACATCAGGGGTTCAACCAATAGACTCTATTCAACAATTCGTCTCCTCCGCATCACCCAGGGGCCTTTTTGGAGAGTATCACATACGTAAACGCCAAATCAACGCTTTTAACAATACAGATTGTGTCAAAGCAACTTTCCAATATCAAAATAGGAAAATAGTGTCAATAATGTAAAATGACAAGATTAAACACTTAATTTCCAGTTAAAGGCATTTCATTATTGAATTCATTGATGTCATCAACCAGCTCAGTTCAGTTTGAATAGTATCTGTGCAATCAAGTCGACGGTATCGCTGGAAATTACGTATGCAACATATGTACACGGATACGTTGTTTACGCTTTGGTCTGAACATAAACAATGTATCTGTGTACATACGTGGGTGACGAATTGTTAAAGTCGTTATATTTGTTTTCTTTGCGCACAAAAAGTATTCTCGTAGCTTCGTAAAATTACGGTTGAACCCCTGATGTCTATTTTAACAATGTCCTTACTACGTTTCTGTGCCTTGATCGTGTTAGGATCCTTGCTGTCTATGCAGGGCCTGAGAGCTCTCGGAATTCATCAGAAATATCTTCATTTGTGGTCTGAAGATGGACAAAGGTCTGACATGAGGGTGAGTATTTAATTGTCATTTTTGGGTGAACTATCCCTTTAAGTCTGATCAAATCACTGACCTGCGAGTGGGCCCGTCCTCTGTGATGTACAGGATGCGTCCGGGCAGGTACAGGGGCAGGTGTGTGGGGTGGGAGGTCGAGTCGTCGGATGACAGGCTCTGGTAGGTGTTTGAGCGGTGAACTAACAGACTCTCCTCGCCTAGCAGCGGCTGGTTAAGCACCTCCTCCTGCCGGTTCTCCAGCTCCGTAGGGAAATCATCAGGAGTTCCTCCAAACAGCTCGTACCAGCAGCCGTGCATTAAGATCTTATACTGAGACAGAAACATATTACTGATAGAGTAAAGGCAGGCAGAGTGTCTGATTTAAGGCCCCAATATACTTCAAACGAAATCGAATAATGAACTGATATGGCAAACTCTGAATATGACGCAAACATGCAATAATTAAATATGTTAAATAACACAAATGCATCAAATCCTATTTTATTAACCAATGTCTTTGCTGATCCAGTTCAATCATACTAATAAGCAAAAATGACTTTAGATAAACTAACAATTGTGCTTCATTGTTTTTTTTTTATTGCTGAAGAGTGTTGAACCTTCTTCTCCTGCGTTCTAGTTTACAGACGTGAATTTACTCTTCCTTCAGAGGTTTATTCATTACACTTTTTGGTTTGAAAGGGCTTTTACATTTGCTATAATTAGAACTTCTTGTATTAATAACAAACAATCAAGCCCTGCTCATATTTTTAAAAAGTAACGCAAAAGTAACGTAACGCATTACTTTCAATAAAAAGTAGCGTAATTAGTCACTTTTTTAGGGAGTAACGGAATATTGTAATGCATTACTTTTAAAAGTAACTTTCCCCAACCCTGCATATGTTTACATTAATCTATGCAATTAATGTATTAATCTATGTGGAATGTTCGAAAACAGTATCCGGTTGCTCAGCCTTTTCAAACTTATTTTTGCCCCCAAACGAACTTCGTTTGAAATATGGGCCTTTACACTGACTGAGCGATCTTACCTTTGGTTTAATGCAGTTAGAAACCATTTTTAGTAATCTTCTTTTCAAGTCTTCCATGTTAGGAATGCTCAATCTACAGAAACAAAATGAGCACAGTTTGAGGAAGTGATACGAACCAGACTATACAAATAGAAGTGAGAAAAAAGGAGCCAGAAACAGGCTCTCTAAAAATAGCCACTTTAACACGTACAAATGAAATCAAGCAAGCATCTGATTGATGACCTTGTGGCCGTTTGACTAAATCTCACCTGGGTACAAGATCTTTTCCCAGCACCACCGAGACGACAAACTGCTTCGAGTAATCGGCCAGCGCTTTACTGAGGAGACACAAGCTAAAACTGTAGTATTTTGTTGGAGTAAACAGCACAGTGTCATGTTTCTTTGGACGTGTACAATTGTGCTCTGTAAAAGGACTGCAAGCGTTTTTAGGATTGTATTTTAGGACTGTCAAGACCTTCCTGCAAAGCTACCAGAAAAACTCTGCTCAAGTGCACCGAGGGCAAAAATCTGATAAAGAAAAAAAAAATCTGAAAAAAGTTGATAAAGAAAATCTATTTGTGACATTATTTTTGACAGCATCCTCATTTTACTGTATTTTTACACAAGTGCCTAAAACTTTTAACAGTACTGTAGCTTTGCAGGTATTTTTCTTGAAGCATCTTGGAGACGTTGCCACAGTTCTTCTAGATTTATTCTGTCTCAGTTTGTCCTGTTTCTTCATGTTATTCCAGACAGACTGATGATGATCAGATCAGATCAGATCTCTGTGTGGAGCGCTGGCTGTTGTCAGACAAAAATCTCACTGGATTATTAATAGGAAGTGATAGAAGAAATGATAAAAAATGAAATGATAGAAATGAATACTTTACTTTAGCAAGGATGCTTTAAATTGATCAAAAGTGATTGATAAAGACATTTATAATGTTACAGAAGATTTGTATTTCATATAAATGCTGTTTTACTGAACTTTCTATTCATCAAAGAAACCAGAAAAAAATTCTACTTAGCTGTTTTCAACATTATAATAAATGTTTTTTGAGCAGTATATCATAATATTAGAATGATTTCTCATGTGACTTCAGCTTTGAAATCACAGAAATAAATGACATTTTAAAATAGAAAACAGTTATTTTAAATAGCAAAAATATTTCAAAATGTTACTGTTTTTGCTGTATTTTGGATCAAATAAATGCAGGCTTGGTGAGCAGAAGAGAATTCTTTATAAAACATTAAAAAAATCATACCGTTCAAAACTTTTGATCGGTAATGTGTGTTAGCCTATAGTTTGAAGTTTGATATTAATATTAATAAGGTGAGTCTGAGATGTTTATTTGACAGTGATTTCACATTTATTGTTTGTATGAAGGCTAAATACAAAAGGTGAACATTATTTATTTGTGTGGTTTTTTTAATAAAATATATATTTTTCTAGGAGGAGGTTTCGTAGACTTGGCAAATTTATTTTTCATAAGTTTGTAGGTATAGACATCTGTTACGGCCATTCTTGGCAGTTTTTATGAGGCTTTTTTAAAATAGAGTTCATATCGATATCGGATTTATATCGTATCGACCGAAATTAAGAAATATATTGTGATATAAATTTTGGCCATATCGTCAAGCCCTAATATATATTTATATATATATATATATATACACATTATGATAATGATTAGGAATCATCAGATTTGGAAGTCCTCGGCATCAAAAACTTTGCAAACACTAGCAATAGTAATTTGTTGGCGGCAACCAAAACTATTTTTTGTCAAGCAAAAGCCTTATTTGATCAGTTAATGTGATTTAAGAGTGATGTAAATGACTCCCTCCTTCAGAATCAACACTTGCAACTAACATAAAATGCACTTTAAATAAAAGAAAAAAAACTTGCAGTGATGAAGTGTATTCAGTGTTTACACAAATCTTTGGTGATGTCCTAACAACCAAGATTAGCACACAAAGCGTCCACGTCTGCTAATGTCCGATTCATGACATAACGACTCATTTGAACTGATTCATTTTAAAGAATGGTTAAAACTACTGATCTGTCCAACACTCAACTCGCAAGACGTCGCTGTCCGAATCAGTGTATAACAATAAGAAATCATTTACTCAGAACAGCCTTGATAAGCCTTGATAATCCACAATTTCAGGTTATTTATGAGACAATGTGTAGTAAATTACCCATCAAATCATTTAGTTTAGTCTGGAGTGAGATGAAACAGCACAAAGCAATTTGTTAGCTTGCTGCTCATTTTATTCAGACGTATGGTAGAAAATTAGACTATTACTTAAACTACTTTTTTAATGCTTTTTAATATTGATGTTATTATACCAAAATAATTGTCTAGCAAAGAAGGATCCATCAGCCACCACCAAAGACCTTTTTGACCCAGGAAACACCCTGGGAGTGTATATATCAGATTCTGGTATTTCCTTCAGTATCATAGCTACAGTATCTAAACAATTTCTTGTTATGATATTAAACCTGTATTTAATGATCTCAAAGTAAAAGGTGGTGCTAAAGTCTTGTGGTGGCTGTGCTTTAAAATTGAATTATTATAACCTTAATTTAAGTAATGAAGGATTTTGAAAGTCTTACAGTAAACCCTGCCTGGTTTAAATGTTTCAAAATGATTTGCAGTTGAAAACATTTGTTAGAAATTTAGAAAAGTAATCAGTTACATTACCGTATTGACCCGAATATAAGACGACCCTGATTATAAGACGACCCCCCTTTTTCCAGATGTACCTTTTTGGAAAAACCCAAATCTTGTTGGGTTTTTTTCTCTCTGTAAAATTTTTTTCTTAAATTATTTTCCTATTTTTCCTATTTTAATTTTTATGTATGGTAAATACTGGCAAAATGTACCAACAATCACATTTAAAAATATACACTTTTTGATGTACCATAAAAATAACAGGTAGCCCATCTGAATTATATAACATTTAGGCTATCCTTCTCATACTAGCCTACCAAAATCTTACTAATAATAGAAGTGAAATCTTAGTGTAGTCTTCAAATCTGGGTACGGTCTTACTTTTTAAAATCACTTACAGAGGAAGTACAACACGCGTTACATTAATTATTTTTTGGCACGCTCGTTTTATGCGTGTTTGGCACCACCTATTGTTACGGGTGTATTATTGACATGTCAAAGTCTAGACCCTGAATATAAGACGACCGTGTTTTTTCAGATGTATTTCCAAGAATTGTCTTATATTTGGGTACTTTAATAAAGTAATTGAAATAGTTACACTACGCATTACATTTTAAATAAGGTAACTTGTAATCTGTAACCTATTACATTTCCAAAGCAACCTTCCCAACCCATGTGCATGAGCCGCTGCGCTCAGATTGAGAGCGTTTCTGTGTGATTTACCTCATCAGGCCCCCTGGTGGAGAGAAGGCGTAGCACTGGAGTGTGGGGTGTGTGCTGCGCAGGAGAACGGCCAACAGAGACGCCGCTCCTGCTCCCAGACTGTGACCGGTGACCACCAGCGTATACTCCTGCACACAAGCACAAGAGAAACCTTCATTCAGCTGCCGATTCTCCTGCTGGATGAAGAAAGCGCAGCAGAACCGCTCTCACAGGTGCGATGTTGAACGCCTGACTCAGAATCCCATCGTTCACTAGTCTCTTGTAGATGTAATGTGCAGCTTGACAAATGCCCTGCGATAGAGAGACATTCCAGCAAACATAAGCATTCAGTGAGAGAGATCATGCTTCATAACTGATGTTTTGATGATTTTAATGTTGAGACAGATGATTTTGTCACCTTGTGAGCGTAGCAGGTTCCTGAAACGCCTTCCACAGACAGATTCTCACATTCAGCTGAGAGATCCGTCAACACGTCCTGCAAACACACACAAACACAAAACCACATCAAGTCCACTGTAATACAGAGAGATCAGGCTGATAGAGCTGATTCCACTGAAAACTCAGATTAAAAGTCAATGCCAACCATTCATTTCACGTTTTAGGCAATAATCAATAAATAATTCTACAGTTTTTTCAAAATAAATAAAACGTTAAACAACTCCAATCAATCTTAATGCACATTTAAATAAATGAATATTTTCCACTATATATCACAGCCCTCCTCAGAAAGTCACACAATCAGAGGAATCATTACACCTGTGACACGGGATTAGTAACTCAATCCTAAATATAGCGATAGTAAAAGCCCAGGGAAAAAACTAATATAGAGACTTAATGCAAACTCTATGAAATGACCTCGACAGCAGTGAATAAAAGGAATGACTGGCAAGCATCAAGAGTGTGATTTGTTTAGGGAAATATCAGCCTGACCGTTCAGCACAAACACACCTGCAGAAGGCTGCTTCATTAAGCATGATTGCTTTCTCTGATCATTATCAGTGTAGGACTGATGCTTGAACTCACCTTCAGCGACAGCGTTCCCCTCACAGCGACCAGGACCGCCTCTCTCTTGTGATCTAACGCCACAAAAAACGGGATCTCGTAGATCTACAGAGTAAACAGACACTGCTGTAGTTTAGACTGCACAATATTTGAAAAACTGACATTGTGATATCCTCAGGTCCTTTTCTTAAATTATAAAGTGAATAGAGTTTAAAAAACAATCTCTTTCCACTTGAGTTTTCATAGGCCATAGTTTTTGACCAACTCAATATGCTTATAAAGTAATAATAGTTATGATTTTATTGTGATTATTATTAAATTAAACAATAAAGTAATAACAATCCTTGTGAGTCCATTTAAAAAAAAGTTACACAGTGGTTCTTAGAGGGCAAAAATGTGCATGTCAAAAAAAACACGGTCCATTAAAAAATCTTTGGTAGATATTACAGTCTTGGATTTGTCAATGATCAGCAAAAACACTCATTTTTATGCATTATAATTTTTTTGTTCAGTGTCAGACAAAAAAAAAAAAACCCTATGTATGAGTATATTTTCTACAGGCCAAGCCTGAGAAATTGTATATAAAAAATATATATTAAATAAAAACATTATTATTATTATTATTATTATACATAATATAATATATATACATTTTCTTGAAAAATACATCATAAAATCGTGCATTTTTCAATCAAATTAATTTATTAATAAAAAGTTTTTTATTTTTACTACAATAAACTTAATTCTGTTGGCTTTACAATTTTTATTTATTTTTTTACAATTTTAATGTAAAAAATGTTTACATACTATATGTGTGTACTGTGTATATATTTTGTTATGTATATATACACACACTTGTATGTATTATAGAAAAATATTTTAGATTTATAACATAAAATATGTATATTTATATATAATGTAAATTATATACTAGTATAAATATACGTATATACATACAAATATTTTTTTAAATATATACATATATGTGTGTGCATTTATATATACACAGTTCACACACATATAGTATGTAAACAAACTTTTATTCTGAATGCGATTTATCTTTTTGCAGCCCTACATTCATGAGAGTAAATGAGGGTGAAATATTAAAATTCAAAAAAAAAAAAAAACTTTGACTAAATTTATATAAAAAAATGAAAAGGATAAATAAAAAATGTCTCTAAGGATGCACAAGGGATAATAAAATGTTTTAATTTGCTTTAAAATTACAATACTAATAAAGGTCTTATTTCTTGATTTTCAAATGGTAAATCATCATCAGCTTTTATTTTGACGGGTTGCCAAAAAAAAAAAATCATTGATTTCAGAATGTAGCCCTATTGAAACAAAATCATGAACCACACGTCTGTAAATGTCACGCTTCCTTCTAAAAACTGCATTTATTTAATTAAATCACAGCCTGCACAATTTGAAAATCACAAAGCCATGTTTTTATTTTGATATTTTGTATTCGAAACACAGGCATTCTGAAGTACTCTGGAGTCACGTGAGACGTCACCTGGTTATGAAAGCTGATGTGGATGAAGTCTCTGTACTGCAGGCCTGTGCTCTGTAAGATGGAGGTGAAATGGCAGCCCAGGTTGTCTCCTCCGACCAGATCGTACTCCGCCTGACGGCTTCGACAGCTGAAACGCAGACTCAGATGACTGCAGCTCTGTATTTAACACTGCTAGGGTTCAGCTGGCAAATGTCATACGCACCAGTCTCCGCTGAGTTTGCAGAGGCCTGTGAGTGGGTTTGAGTAGACGTACAGTGGCCATCCGTATGCGGCCGCTGCAAACTGCATAAAGTGAGTGGCTTTCTCAAGCTCAAGCTCCAGATCCTCCCTCTGAGAAAAACACAGGAGGTGTGAGCTCACCCAACACACAAACTACACTGCACATCCATCAGCTACTGCAGCGATAGAGACTCACTATAGGGGAGGACGGGCTGTGGGACAGGACCTCATCGGGGTCCCTGCAGTGCTCCATTTTGTCCTGTTCCTGATGCAGAAGAGCCAGACCAGCCGCGATGTCACTGGGAACCAGGTCTGTGTCCTGGAGACAAGACACACAAGTCAGTCTCACATTAAACTCAGCAAGAAGAAGGATCATTATTAGGGTTTTTAATCACTAAATAAAACCATAAAAATAAAATTAACTTTAACCTGAACTAAAATCAAACATAAAAATATTTAGTTTCTACTAGTTGAAGTACTAAAATAAACTGAAACTAATAAATAAAGGCCGAGTATATAGACATATATATAAAAAATTATAATAATAACAAATAATAATAATGACAAACAACAAAAATACTAAAACTTCAACTAAAATTAAAGTGAAAATAGGAAGTATAAAAGTCAAATCTAATTTAAAATTAAGTCAATAGTATATCAATGATACTAAATAACACTTGTAGTGATGCACAATATAATCAGTATCATTTAAGTTATAAACCGATGTTGCTGTGTTTTTTTAATAACTCTATCAGATGATATAGTATATTTAATTGTGAATGCTCACTTCCACTATTTTGACTGCTTCCTGTATTTTAAACCGCTATCAGTTAATGAGAGCTACGATCAACTTAAGCTTACGATGCTTTTGGGAAACGCAGCCCAGTATGGTTTGCACTCTAGAAATCGATTTCTCTTTTAACGTGTTTTTGCAGCGTTGAGCAATGTAGCTAATCACAGACATATCAGGCGTTTCAGTTTCTTTTTTGTTCTGGTATAGTGTTCAGCACAAATCATCTCATTATAAAAAAGTGTTGATGCATTGTGCAGCGTAGAGAACTTTATTGATAATAATGCATCTTTGTGAGCGGTGTTGGGTGTAACGCATTACTGTAATTAAATTACTTATCCACTGAAAAAAGTAAGGGATTACTGTTCCTTTTTAGGTAATTTAATTACAGTTACTTATAAAGTACTTGCGTTACATACAGTAAATAATTTCAACCGTTCTAAAATCAATACTGAATTTGAAATCTAAATTTACTGTCTAAAGATAAAATTGAATGCAGAGGCTTTAACCCTCCGCGCGACAGCTCGTTCACTTTCAGATTGTCCTGATTCACAGAGAAGCCTTAAATACTCAGATACATAAGAATAAAATGAATAGAATCTAAAAAGCTTGAAGTGTCTACTTTTAAATGAAAGAATTAAAATGAAAAACTAACTATCTGAAAGCTTGAAGTGTCTACTTTTAAATGAACGAATTCAAGTCGAAAACGAATGTTATCCGATTATGTAATCCGTATAAAACTGAGGTACAGTCTTTCCCGTATCTGAGCTCATTATATGCAGTCACCTGCGCGCAAACGCCTTCACCTAAGATTAAAAGAAAATAGTCTAATTTTCATTATTTTTGAAAGAAGACCTATGAGGAATTTACCTCATACAAACAGCGCGATCTGACAGTATCGAGAAACAGTGTCTCTTCCGCGGCTCGGTAAGCTTTCAACACTTTTTTTTTTTTTTTTAAGTAAGAGCAAGAGACTGTACGACATTCACTTTACATGATTTGGCTGATATTTACCTACAGAGCGTGACTAACGCACCGCATTAAAAGAAATGATCGTTCATGTTTTCATAACCGCTGACCAAAATCAAAAACAAAACTAAAATTAAAACATTTTTGAGAGCAAGGCCCTACGCAGCTTGCGTATTCTGCGTATAGGGAGGATCGGCTCTGATTTCTGTCATTTATTCTTACCTACATTAGCTAACGTGTTATTGTTACATAAACCTGTACGGATTTTACTATGTGGGCTTTTCCTGAACATCTTGCCAAACTGAAATGTATTGTTTAACTTTTAAGCTTTTTTGTTATTCAGATATTTTGCAGAGTATTTCTATTTGTTAACCAAAGAAGGTTACATTTTTTATAAAAAAAAAAAAGTTTAAGTATTACAGTTGTTTTAAAGCTAAAAAGGCTAAACTATTCTATGTTTGACTCAAATTGAAAGAATACAGTTTAATTTCTATTAAGGTTTTTAAGATGTAGCCTAATTAGCGATTTGAATAATTAAGTTACTTGTTGAGTAACTAAGTTACTTTTCAGACAGAGTAATTAGTAATTTAAATACAATATTGATGAAGTAATTAGTAACTGTAATTAATTACTTTTTAAAAGTAACTTGGACACCACTAATATAAGAAGCACCCTTAGTGATTTGATTCTGGAGCCAGGCCTGAGGAGATTCATGTGAACTGTGGCTTTTCAGTGTAACGCAGTCATTATGTGGTAAAGACAACGAACCAGGAAGAAGCCGCTGACGAGCTGGGAGATGCTGGAGAAGGCGGCACGGTGGTTGTTGTCCTGCGGCAGGAAGCAGCAGAGCAGACGCAGACGGCTCTCCCACACCCGAGACGCCACCGAGTGCGCCGTGTAAAATACCTGAGACGACTCGCTGCTCTCCAGATCCCTGACGCCCAGCGGAGCCTCCGGCAGAGCCTCCGGGCTCTGACTACCCAGAGGATCGAACACAACCAGCACACCGACCACCATAGACAGGAGGATGATCCAGCTGAGGACACACACACACACACACACAACGCTATGCTAAACACTTCATCCTGCAGAAAGATTGGGTTTGTATGATTATCTATGCTTACAATCAATCTGAGTCATTCTATGCCAGCTTCCAGTAAAGACATTCAATCACACAAATGATAATATGTTCATTGTGCCATCTCAAGAGAAGATAAATTCATTCAAATACATTTTGGGATATAATTTTGCATTCTGAAAGATTGACAGTTTTATAAGCTTGTGCTGAAGGTCATGAAACTACAAGGTGCCAATTGGAAAGAGTATTTAAAGGGGTCATATGATGCAATTTTAAAAGATGCAAAAGTGTTACAAGCTGTTTGTGCATAGATCAGATCACTAAAGTTGACTAAAGTCTCAAACCCAAAGAGATATTCTTTATAAAAGTTAAGACTCGTCCACGCCCTCCTAAAACACCTCATTCAAACACGTCTACATCACAATGTGGAAATATTTGCATAATGCCGCCCAAATGTTCACGCAAAGAAAGGCGGCATGGTTTCAGTAACAGCAGTAGTGTTGATACAGCCGTGTCAGGGAGACGCTGTGTGTTTCTATGAGAAAGCAAAAGCACTTTATTTGGCCTTCCGAGAGTAGATGCATTTAGGAATCATTGGTTAAGATTTGTTTACAACACAACAGCACAACCCAAATGTTTGAATTTCTGCAACGCATTTTATGGACGACAGTTTCGTGAACCTAGAAGAGGCTGTGAAGGCTATTTCTAAAAAAAAAAGGGTCAATTCCGACTTTGCTTTGACAATCTGGCGCTTCTGAATCAGCGACTGTATGCATGTTTTATTAGTTCAAGTGTTTGCTATTGATTGTTCAAATGCGGAGTTTTGCACGTCGTGTGTGTGTGTGTGTGTGTGTGTGTGTGTGTGTGTGTGTGTGAGGGGAACAGGGTCACATCACAGCGGAGTGTACTACAGTCCGTCAGAAATAGTCTTAACCGCAGCTTGTGTGCAAATACATACGAGCATCATCACTGTGTCTGTCACACGACTCTTCAGTTGGCCAATCAGAGCAGACTGCACTTGTCGGAAGGAGGGGCTTTGTAGAAAACGAATCGTTTGAGAGAGGCGAGGCATACAGGAACTACAATAACGTACAGTATTTGAAAATTAATGTGTTTTTTTAACATTAAAGCATGTAAATATATTCTGTTACACCAAACACACAAAATAATGATCTTTAAAACAGCATCATATGACCCCTTTAATGCTAATATTTTTACAAATATTCAGTTTTCATAATTAAATCATCCATTGTAAAATTAACAGAATATAAGAGAAACTTGAGAAATTAACTTCTCCTTATCTTGAAAGGACTATGATGCTACTATGACAAAGTTGTTTTGATTTAGGGAAGAAAAGTGGAAACATATGCAACAGGGTTGAGACACAAGCCTATTTAATACACAATAAATGTATTATATAAAAACATAAAGAGAGAATACTAGCTTTTATATGTGCCTATATTTTGTTTTAATCACAACTTGCATGAGAACAGGACACATCCACTTAAACAAAACAACATAAAATGTGTTTAGAAAAATATCTATGAAAACATGGTAAAAGTAATTCAACTAATTTTGTAAACATGCACTACTATTCAAACGTTTGGGGTTTGCGAGATTTCTTAAGATTTTTTAAGCCTCCTCTGTTCATCCAGGCTGCATTTATTTGATCAAAAATACAGAAAAAATTGAAATATTATTACATTTTAAAATAGCTGTGTTCTGTGTGAATATACAGTAAAATGTAATTTATTCCAGTGATTAAAGCTGTATTGTCAGCATCATTACTCCAGTCTTCAGTGTCACATGATCTTCAGAAATCATTCTAATATACTGATTTACTGCTCAACAAACATTTCTGATTATTATCAATGTTGAAAACAGCTATGCTGCCCAATATTTTCTTATATTTTTTTCAGGATTCTTTGATGAATAGAAAGTTCAAAACAACAGTATTTTTTTTAATCTACTTTTTTTTACGTTATAATGTCACTTTTGATTAATTTGATGCATCCTTGCTGAATTAAAGCAATAATATCTCGTAAAATGATTTCTTCCTTACCTGGAAACCACAGCTCCAATCACAGCCCCGACCTCCTCCGGCTTACACCCTGTGCTGCTGTCAGACACCCAAACGGCCCCCAGACAAGCCCAGATCAACTCAGGGAAGTACAGGAGGGCGCGCAAATACACCAGAGCTGGCATAGAGCGCCGAGGACCGGGATTCATGATGGTTCCTAAACCAGATCACAGCAGCGTTACACTGACAAGCCCTCCAGATGTGAAGAAGCCACAGCATGCGTTCGCTCGCTCGCTTACCTTGAGCACTGATGTAGACGACTGCACAAAGTGTCAAAATAATGACAGCCAACAGAACCAGAAGAACTACTAGGTAATTGTGCAAATATGCACCACCTTGACAGTCAAATCGTCCCTTATGGTTAGTGTACAGAACTAAAGTCACAATCCACCTAGAAGACAAGAGATGACACTCAAGTACCTATGAGCACATATGGTTTTAGCACATAGTACTGCAATTGAATATTAGCTCATTAGTATGGTATTGACATATATTTATGGTCATGTAGTTGTGAATATCTTATCATCACCCCCACAGTAAGTGTGTGTTTTGTGTATTATGGTATTTCTAGGTACCATGGTGTGTGTACTATGGTATTAAAGACTGTAGGAAGCTCAGAAGCTCGTTGTTTTGAGTGTCTTACCACACAGCTCTGATAAACAGCTCGAAGGCACCAGGAAACACAAGATCATCGCTGGCGATCCGCCATCGGCGTCCAAACACCACCAGCCCGGGCATCCTGACTGACCTCTGATCAACTTCAACACAGATTTCCTTTCGCCGTCATCAGTGTATGGCAGCAAGCATTACAAAGCCCCATTACTGTGCCAGCCTGTAACTGCTCTTCATATTGCGACATGTGAGTAATAAACGCCTCTTACACTGACGTCTGACATCAACAAACATCTGAGCCCTGCTCGCTTTGTTATTCCTGTTCTGTGTAGCACCGAAATGTGTCCGACTCCAGGAGCTAAATAGTTCCGTGTGGAATGCAAGTAGATCTAATAATGGAAAGATTGATTTCAATGAATCGGTTATTATTTCTAACATTTGTTTATTGCGTTACTATAAAGCAAAATGTAGTTTACTATGCAACGGTTTAAAACATCCATTCTAAATTTCCTTATGATTTTTTACTAAAGTAATTTTTATTAATCCATGTATATATATACAGGTCCTTTTCAAAAAATTAGCATATTGTGATAAAGTTCATTATTTTCTGTAATGTACTGATAAACATTAGACTTTCATATATTTTAGATTCATTACAACACAACTGAAGTAGTTCAAGCCTTTTATTGTTTTAATATTGATGATTTTGGCATACAGCTCATGAAAACCCAAAATTCCTATCTCAAAAAATTAGCATATCATGAAAAGGTTCTCTAAACGAGCTATTAACCTAATCATCTGAATCAACTAATTAACTCTAAACACCTGCAAAAGATTCCTGAGGCTTTTAAAAACTCCCAGCCTGGTTCATTACTCAAAACCGCAATCATGGGTAAGACTGCCGACCTGACTGCTGTCCAGAAGGCCATCATTGACACCCTCAAGCAAGAGGGTAAGACACAGAAAGAAATTTCTGAACGAATAGGCTGTTCCCAGAGTGCTGTATCAAGGCACCTCAGTGGGAAGTCTGTGGGGAGGAAAAAGTGTGGCAGAAAACGCAGCACAACGAGAAGAGGTGACCGGACCCTGAGGAAGATTGTGGAGAAGGACCGATTCCAGACCTTGGGGGACCTGCGGAAGCAGTGGACTGAGTCTGGAGTAGAAACATCCAGAGCCACCGTGTACAGGCGTGTGCAGGAAATGGGCTACAGGTGCCGCATTCCCCAGGTCAAGCCACTTTTGAACAGAGAAGCAGCACTGGACTGTTGCTCAGTGGTCCAAAGTACTTTTTTCGGATGAAAGCAAATGTTGCATGTCATTTGGAAATCAAGGTGCCAGAGTCTGGAGGAAGACTGGGGAGAGGGAAATGCCAAAATGCCTGAAGTCCAGTGTCAAGTACCCACAGTCAGTGATGCTGGTGTTGGTCCACTGTGTTTTATCAAGGGCAGGGTCAATGCAGCTAGCTATCAGGAGATTTTGGAGCACTTCATGCTTCCATCTGGTGAAAAGCTTTATGGAGATGAAGATTTCATTTTTCAGCACGACCTGGCACCTGCTCACAGTGCCAAAACCACTGGTAAATGGTTTACTGACCATGGTATTACTGTGCTCAATTGGCCTGCCAACTCTCCTGACCTGAACCCCATAGAGAATCTGTGGGATATTGTGAAGAGAAAGTTGAGAGACGCAAGACCCAACACTCTGGATGAGCTTAAGGCCGCTATCGAAGCATCCTGGGCCTCCATAACACCTCAGCAGTGCCACAGGCTGATTGCCTCCATGCCACGCCGCATTGAAGCAGTCATTTCTGCAAAAGGATTCCCGACCAAGTATTGAGTGCATAACTGAACATAATTATTTGAAGGTTGACTTTTTTTTGTATTAAAAACACTTTTCTTTTATTGGTCGGATGAAATATGCTAATTTTTTGAGATAGGAATTTTGGGTTTTCATGAGCTGTATGCCAAAATCATCAATATTAAAACAATAAAAGGCTTGAACTACTTCAGTTGTGTTGTAATGAATCTAAAATATATGAAAGTCTAATGTTTATCAGTACATTACAGAAAATAATGAACTTTATCACAATATGCTAATTTTTTGAAAAGGACCTGTATATGCAGTTGTGCTCAAAATTATTCATACCCTTGGAAAATATGATCAAAGGCGGCTGTTTAAATAAGTCTGCATTGTTTATCCATTTGATCTTTCATTTAAATTTTTGGTCCCACTTTATATTAACTGGCCTTAACTACTATGTACTTACATTTAAATGAATCATTTGATACAATGCACTTATTGTGTACATGTTTTTACATTGTACGGTACTTTTATTTTTAAAAAATGTAATTATATCTGTAATTAATTTCTGTAATTACATTTATAATTACACTGTTGACTCATCCCTTACACCTTAACCTACCCTTAAACCCACCCATACCACCAAACCTGCCCCTAATCTTACCCGTATCCCACCTCAATAGCAGCAAAACTGTTTTACAATACAACATGACCACTATAAGTACATTGTACCTATTTTTTTTATATAAGTACATAGTAGTTAAGGCCACCTAATATAAAGTGTGACCAATTTTTTTTTTTTTTAAGTCTAACCATTAATTTAAGTAAAAAAATTAATTTAAAAAAAAAAGGTGAAAAGTGGGGGGAAATCACATTAGGAATAAATATTTTTCTCTAGTACACAATGGCCACGATTATTGGTACCCCTAAAATATCTCTGAAGTATATTCCCATTCATATTTGCATTTTTAGCACACCAGGGTGACTAGGAACATTACATTGTCCAGCCATGACTTCCTGTTCCACAGGATTATAAATATGAGGAACACAAAGGCAGATGCAGACTGATAAATTTATGTCAGTAGGCAAACGTACAAAATCAGCAGGGGGTGTTTGTATATATATATATGGATTATAATAAAATTCATGTATAACTTTCCCATTACTCAAATTGTCAATTTTAGTGGGACGCCTCCGGAAATGATTGCTTGTGAATGAACGATTCACTGAACCGGTCCGATTTGTTCACAACAATACAATGTCAAAGGACAAGACTCTTGCTTTGATAATTAAAAGCTTCTGTTTTTTTATGTTAATGATGTGATGCTACGTAGCTTCATGAGTCGTGTGGTGATCAAAAATGATTTGTGCATTAAATTTTCAAAACAAGCAACGTTTCCCATAAAATCTTTATTTTAGGTTGTGCCACCATGCAAAAGCTTGATTCAAAGCAAATTAAAACCTGGCTGTGGTCATTAGTGGTAATTAATTAGTGGTGATTATAAAAAAAGGGTGTATTAAAAGTCTGATCATATAGACCAGAAATAAACCAAATCTCACCAATACACGTGTTGATATTAATATAGTATGGGCAATACTGGTAAAGACTTTCTGCTGAAAAAGTGATTCAGGATCAATATCTGTCCATGAGTTCACATTCCAGCATATTTTACATCAATCAAAAACAAAAAAAAGAAGAAAAAACCTTTAAAGCAATCAAACTGCAGGTGAATTTTCAGAAAAATAATTGTAAAAAAAAAAAACAATCCTAAAAATAAACTGCATAAAAATCTGTGAACATTTGTGCAATTTATTTTTTGGTTCATGAAGCCATTTACAGTGATAAAGGCAGTGTCCATACTGTACGCTGACAGACAGTTCCCAACAGTTGAGCTGTTTTAAGTACAAATTTGACATTTCCATCTTGCAAACATTGAGACTGTACCATTTGAACCTAATTAAATGAGAGGTTTGGGGAACCACAATATTATGACTGACCTTTTTTAACAAAGGATTATTGCAATAAGAATTTGAGCAAAATTTTTTTTTATTAAATTTTATCCCATGGAGCTACAAATACTCCCATAATCTTTTTGAAAACATGTACATTTAATCAGATTGAAAATACTCTTACAAACAAAATCAATATTCATCATAAGAATCAGTCCCTGCCTGTTAGCACTGAGGCAACGTTCAGCTCGTTTATGATGCTGTCGGTCAAATCATAGTACACGTGTCATGTAGAAAACATTTTTCTTTGATACAGAATAATAAAAAAGGGTAAGACAAGATGCATAAAACAGGAATCCGAAGACTTTGTGAAGCCGTGGTTCTGAATCTTGAATCCAGAGCCGTTCCAGAGCACCTGATGTGAACAGGACTGGATGTCTTCTTTCGCACTCCGTCTCAGGCATCTTACTCGTCCTCTGCGTCCCGTGCCGCTTCGTGCGTCGCGCTCTTTCAGACTTAAGCTGGCAGACTCAGCTTCTTTCCTTTCAACACTGAAATAATGAAAAGAAGCACTTGAGTTGCTTCCAACGATCAGATTACAACACCATTTATTAAGACAGCCACAACAGTCTTGCAAAGCATTTGTTTAGATCCTGATAAGCATGTCGTTAAGAGCCCACTGGAATCAATACGGCCAAACGATTAAACTACAATGCTGATATACTGCTGCAAGTACGCAGGATGAGAGTTTGCGATGATGCACTTACAGGTTGAATGAATGCATGATCTACACAAGGATCTTTGATCATTGCTAAACTAGAAGTAATTTGTCACACTGATTTCATAATCAATTGCAGTTTAAAAACCCATTTTATTTTTCCTGATTAAAAAGCAAAAAGTCTATATATGCAAAATCTAAGACACTGGTTCTCAGTCCTTTTTACTCTAAAGCAATACTTAAAGACAATACTGGCTACGGTTTCCTGTAGTATTTTAGCTGTTAATCACAAAACTGTTTTTAAACTGTAGACAGAAACAAGAAGTGTCATTCTAAGATCACATGTTCCTAAATAAAAACTAAATGAAACAATGTCAGATTACATGTTATACATCTTGATCTTTAAATAAATTTGTATATTATATATATATACTTATGCATTATCAACTGTATAAATTAATATACAAGAAATATATAATTAATATAAAATATTTTTTTACAGCCAGATGTTTTCTTTTAGTTGCTACTTCTGTGGATGAACTTTTTTCTTCTTGTTGTGTAAATGCATTAAAATTCTACTTTTTTTCATAATCTCAAAAAAGAGAGAAGCGAATTGTGTTGAATCTCTTTCAGAGAATTGCAGTTTCACCGTTTCATTTGCTATTCTCTACTGATGTCACTTTCATGTGCATGTCCTTTATAGTTATTCATGAACTCATGAATAAAATATTTAGTATATGATTAGTAAAATTACAGTTAATTATTACTACTACTACTACTACTAATTAAATTAAATAATTCCTGATGGATGTTTGCTTGAGAACCACTGAACTAACCACTGAACTGAGCTTTCCTATAGCTCATATTGTAGAGCATGGCGCTAGCAACACCAAGATCATTGGTTCGATTCCCAGGGAAAGCAAGAGCTGATAAAATGTAAAAACTAACTTAAATGCAATGCAAGTCGCTTTGGATAAAAGCGTCTGCTAAATGCATAAATGTAATGCAAATGTAAAAGATGCATTTTCAAAACAAGGACGGGCATTTCAGTTATTTTGTTAACTTGAGTACTTGACAGATTAATCGAGTACTTGAGTACATCGAGTTATGATGTTTTCAGGATTGATCACTTCTATACCTGTATTTTAAAACCATTTACACTAGCAGGTGCATTCTGAGTCTGAACAAAGAACACACCTGAGGGTTTTTAAACCAAAAACACTCACCTTTTGTTACGTAGAGATAAAAGAAATCACAGTACAGGATCGTCTGAACGACGCCTGCCACGATGGCGATCATGTCGAAGAAGCCTTCGAAGTAGAAGCGCCAGATCCAGTTGATGAGATACAGGGCGCGATAGAGGCCGAGGAAGAACAGGTAGTGAGTGGTGATGGTCTCGGCTTCTCCGGTCTTGCTGATCATGAACAGTTGTGGGAGGATGGACACGGACTCCAGGTAGATGGAGAACGTCCACATGATCTACAATGAGGAGATGAGGACATTATAAATGGATAAACTTGAGACAAACTTGTGGGACTGCCCTTGACTTAAGATTTTTCTGGTTGACTAGTAGTTGTCCATTTTAAGCATTAGTCGACTAATTGCATGTTTATTAGTAATCCATTTAAATCATAATAATGAGCCTTTATTTGCCTAGTATGCAACGCAGTACACACATAAAGCTTGCAAGTAATGATTATGAATGTGTCAGGGAAAAAAAGTAAGGAGGATGCATTAACATTTTAATACTTTATCGATAAACTTTGTTTTCGGCTTAAAAGATGAAATCAGTGACATGGACTTGTCATCTCCGCAGTAGTGGATGCTCCTTTCATACGGATTACATAATCTGAGAATATTTGTTTCCCATTTGAATTGGTTCAATTGAAAGTAGATATTTCACTGTTTATAGATATATTTTTCATGTTTGTAAGGCAAGCATACACAGAGTTTTGGAGGTTCGCAGAGACAGAGATGGCAGAAAGCGCATCCTGTTTGCTTTCATTATTTTACAAAAGTGCTTTGTTGTTATTGTGAGTTCATGCAGATAAACGTAGAGTCTTTACAGATTCGAAAGATGCGTTACTCTAATCTGTATAAGCAAAAATGATGGAGTATTTTAAGAGCAAGTGACCACCTCCATCTGTCCTGCAGAGAGCACGCTACTGTTCACCTTCCACACTCCACACAGACACTTCAATAGCGCACATTTCTCTAGGTTAACATTAGATTGAGCGGCCAGGGAAAGTTGCTGCTACTAACATATTTCAGATGATAAGGCATATTTGAGGTCAATGAATGACTGAGGTCATTGGATGTCCTGCCCGAGACCAGCCGTTAACGATCTGTCCATCACGGACTGCGTGACTTCACCTGTAGATTTTTTCTGCGACTAATAACATTTTGGCCGACCGAGCCTCTTCTGGTTGACTAACCTTTAGTCGACTATTAGGGGGCAGCCCTACAAACTTGAGAGTGAATGAATGCAGGTGCAGATTTGCTCTCTCACCTCCAAAAGAGAGAAGTCATGGTTGACGAGGACGGCCAGGCCACCGACTGGGACGACCAGGAACTCCGCTCTGAACGTGTCGTGGTTCCCATCATACGTGGCCTTGAACTTCACGTATATCATGTAAACCGTGGCATAGGCACATGCGATATAGATGACCTGCATGGGAACATGCAACAAAACAGAGTTACAAAAAATTCCCTTTAACCATCTCTACATTTAGAATACGCTTGTAAACTTTACAGTCAGAAATAACCACCATGGAAATTAAAAATATAAAGCATTTTTTGTGGGACAATCTACAGCTAAATATATTTTTAAAAAATTAATTAATGATATACAGTATATTATATATATACATACATGCACCGGATTTTTTAAGTGTTGCTCTATTTTTAATAAACGCTGTGTTGATAGAATAAAATAGCTTATTTTAAATAATATTTGCACTTTTATATAAAAATAACTGATAATTTAGAGATCAAAATTGTCTGACACCATCAAAACCCCTCTAATAACAAAATATTAAAGAATAAATATTACAGAAAGAAAATATAGTACCTTCTTTTAATTCAAAACTAATTACACTTACTGTTTCTGTTCTGACCACTGAAAATAATTTCAGTGCAATTCTCATTTAAAAATAACACAAGGTCGACTTCATGCACATTCATATTCTAGAGTAAACAAACTCTGATTGGCCCTTTTAATTGATTTCTCACTTCTTTTCTTATATGACAGGTCTGTTGGGTTTGTGAAAAAGGCATGAATGTGTGCATGTTTACAACTTTAATCTGCTCATCTTCACCTTCATGGTGGTGTTGTACAAAGAAATGAAGGCCGTGAGAAGGTCCAGATAGCGAGTGGTGAACACCAAGGCAAACAGTATCTGACTCTTCCCAGATATTCCTGAAAAACACACACCAACAACATGAATTTCAACACAATCCTTTGTCCTTAATGCAATCTGAAGCCCATTTCACACTTTCAGTTTGTTTAGTAAGTCATTAACAAGAATAAGGCTGTTACAACATCACTAAAGCATGCAGAAGTGAAGAGTTCTTGTACAATAAGATCAAAAAACAACATTGCAATAAGCCCAGATCACCCTACAGTGACTGTCAGTGTAAAATAAATAATATTCTAATGAGATCCTGCTGCCACGTCAGAGGTCAGAGCATGCAATCACAATGAATGAATAATGAAGTCACTAGTTATCTAAAGCCTGATAACCCAAATGGAGCAAAACTCCAAAGTTAAACAGGCTTTACAACATTCATCTGGTTCAAATCACTGTTGCTTTTGATTTATATGCCATACCACTCAATGCAACTCACTCTAAAACAAAACATCAGGAATTCAGGAGCAATGCAACTCACATGCATGAAAACAACTGAAGTTAAACACCAACACTTGCTCTAATTCACTCAAATGAGGCCTAGTGCATGAGTTTACAACACAAACGAGCGGATCAGCTGCCACAGAAACAAATCACACAAACAGACTTTGACCAAAGGTGAAGCTACACTCAAAAAACAGCCCTAAAAAGTGCCCAGTGCGCGTTTTCTGCTAAAATCGCTGCGTTGCTCACCTGCACACGACCTGCTTTTCCATATCTTCAGCAGGAGGATGATGATGGCTGCTAAATGGGAGAGATCCCCCGTCAGTCTGAATATGTTCATGTTTCTTTGGTTCTGGTGAAGGGTTTGTTGGAAGCGGCTCGAGTGCGGATCTTCCCCCAGCAGCGCGCTTTAAACACGGCTTTCCCGACTGAAAGATGGCGAGAGCAGCGCGACGTGGCGCCTGACAGACAGCGGGTTGGCTGAACCGATGGATGATGCTCGGAGCTCATCATTGGGAGGAGAATATTGCTGGATAATTCATGTATTGATTGCACACAAGGCGTTTTCCTCTAGGGGCGCACGGAGGCTCCGAGAACAGCTAGAAAGGAAGAAGGTGACTTGTGACCAAGTAAAAAAACACCCAATAGAAACCATCACAGAAACTCCAATGGTTTGCATTAAAATACCATTATGAACCATTAGCTTTTTTCCAGTAAAACCATTACAAAATTCCTTTTTGTAGTGTGTTTTGGGCATTTTTCCAATAGGATTTACCAGTAGACACCATTAAAACCAATACAATTCCCATTAAATCCATTACATTTTCTATTGTGTTTTGGACAGGGTTACCCATCCAAGTGCACACACACAGCAGTGAGTAGTGAACACACACACACACACACACACCAGAGAGCAGTGGGCATACAGCTGCCGACTGGGATACAGCTAACTACTGGACAGTAGAACATATGCGAGCCTGGAGCACAAAAGCAGTCATGAGTAACACAGGTATATTTGTAGCAATTCATTGTATGGCTCAAAATTATACATTTTTCTTTTATGCCAAAAATCATTAGGATATTAAGTAAAGATCATGTTCCATGAAGATATTTTGTTATTTTCCTACCATAAACATATCAAAACTTAATTTCTGATTAGTTATATGCATTGCTAAGGGCTTCATTTGAACAACTTTAAAGGTGATTTTCTCAATATTTAGATTTTTTTGCACCCTCAGATTCCAGATTTTCAAATAGTTGCATCTCAGCCAGATAGTGTCCTATCAATTTAAAATATTGTCCTATATCAATTTAAAAAAAAAAAAGACCCTTATGACTGGTTTTGAGGTCCAGGGTCAAATATGTTTTTCCAATGTGAACTGAATTTTTTTGGCTTCCAAACATATATCAATAACCCTTTAGTCTCAGTTGGAGTTGGAGTATTGTTGAAGCATAAGAAAGAACCTAGACTTTTTCATAAATAATTATTTTGTACAAACACTTTATTCATAGATGCACATTTTTAAAGGTTAATCCCCACTTTAGCGGATGGAAGAATGAAATATTTGTGAAGTTTCTTGATTACATTACAGACAGAAACACCCAGAAACTGCATTATTGCATTATTGTAAGGGGTAGGTTTAGGGTTGGGGTAGCTGTAGACATTAATAAAACTATATCTAATAGGTAGAAAAAGCCACAACCCCTGAAAACCGAAGCGTGTTAAATCTCACGACGATTTTTGTATTAATGGACTAATGCAAAAAACATATTAGATTATTTCCAGCATTTAAATAGTAACAGCATAATACATTTCCATAAAATAAAATGATTAGGCAGTAAATGCAGTCAGCTCTGATTGGTCCGCTCTGATCAAAGCGGAGAAAAGTAACAAATGGCAGGTGACAACAGGAGCATTTCTACTGAGACAGGGCCACTACACCCTGCCTGCTCAGACGTCCTGTAGTATCTGTCTTTTCCTCTCCTTTTTTCTTTCTTTCTGTTTCTGTAAACTTGTGGCCTGGGAAGGGTGTGTGGGAAGTTTGCTGGATCCTGCTCATGAGGATCTTTGGAGTTTAGATTCCAACTCTATTCAAACACACCTAAACCAAACGAAATATATATACATATATATATGTGTGTGTGTGAATGATATTGAAATTTTAATATAGGAATGTGTAGAAATATAGTGCAATTCATATAAAATGAATAGTAAAAAATAAAAACTATTTTTTAAAACTGAATTAAACTAAAATGAAATACATTTCTAATAATTACCTTATTGACTATAAATACACTTTCAAATAAGTTACAATTTAATACATTTTTTACACCTTGCATACACGTGAGTGTACTCATAATAATCATAATTTAATGTTCAATTAATTAATTCATAATGATTAATAGTATTCATATTAATTGTTTATTTTATAATATTGTATTTATATGTATTAATTATAATGTATATGTACTTATGTATTTATTTTTAAAAATCTAAAAAAATAAAAATAAAACAACTGTTAAATTAAATAACTGAATTTAATAAATTTTATATAAATAAATCTACATATATGTGCAATTGTCACTTCATTGCTTTGCCAGAAATGTGTTTCTCTGTCACTTCTCATTTCCATCATAATGCGGTTAATTAAATTTTTAACTCCATTGTTTTTATGAATGTATACTACAAGGAAAGTTTATCATTTGAGGTCAGGATCAAACCAGAAGCGCATGAAATACCGGCTTGTTTAGCATTAAAAAAAACAAAAAAAAACATTATAAAGGTTTTATAATAAATTTTTGAAAGCAGAATAATCGCTCTCTGTTAAAAACTTTATGTAAATTAGCTTTCGTCTAATAGGTTAATTTGTCTTGTTAACATATTAAAACAAAGATATAGAAGATAAACAAAAAGTTCTGCTTATCTCATCATCATGTATACGGTCAAGATTACATCACAAACGAAAGCTGAAACCAAATACTGAGAACAAACAGATTTATTGCACAGTAAATATAATCAATACAGGAGAATATTTGATTTACAAAATTTAAAAATGTCTACAAACAGAAAACCACATCCTGTAATTAACTGTTACCTACATACAAGTATGTTGAGACACGTGTTGTGCACTTAACAATAAACATCATTTTATTTATTCATTAAGAAAACAATGGTCTTATATTGGTCCTAAGATGTTTCTGACAACACATACTTCATATGAGAAATTCACTACAAAAGCAGAAAACATAATGGAGGCACAGAAGGAGATTTCAAGTTTAATAGCTACCTCTCTATTGACAAAACTAATATGTTCTATTAGATATGATATTTTATCAATCTTTCCCCCACAGGGAACGCCTCCCACCAGCTGTACTACACGCGTAGTACAATTACAGTACTGTTCATTAGTTGCAATAAGATATAATCATTTGTTTCTCAAAGATTTCATTTTCCTGAGATGTAACAGACAAGAAACACCATTCATCTCATTTCTGCCTAAAAGAATCCCGGTTCATTCCTGAGGCTTCAGCACGAAGACGGCGTCATCCAGCACGTAGTAGTCCTTGTACATGTCTCCTTCACACAGATACGGCAGGCGAGTGACGGCCTCCACCTCGAACCCCACCTTCAGGAACACGTCTGTGCTCAGGTACGTCACCTGCTCCTCCCACGTCTTGCCCTCCACCTTAATGTGCTCCTTGGGTCGCACCCAGGCCCCGCCTTCAAATACAATAGAATAAGTGATCAAGTACAGAAACAAGAATGTATAGCAAAAAAAAAACAAGAAAGAAAATCTTTTAAAATCATTATATGTGTCCCTGGAGCACAAAAGCAGTCTTAGGTCGCTGGGGTATATTTGTAGAAATAGCCAACAATACATTGTATGGGTCAAAATTATCCATTTTTATTTTATGCCCAAAAACATTAGGATATTAAGTAAAGATCATGTTCCATGAAGATATTTAGTAAACTTCCTACCATAAATATATTAAAACCTCATTGTTGATTAGTAATATGCATTGCTAAGAACTTCATTAGAACAACTTTAAAGGTGATTTTCTCAATATGTTTTTTTTTTTGCATCCTCAGATTCCAGATTTTCTAATAGCTGTATCTCAGCCAAATATTGTCCTATCCTAACAAACCATACATCAATGGAAATATTATTTATTCAGCTTTCAGGTGATGTATACATCTAAATTTCGAAAAATTGACACTTATGACTGGTTTTGTGGTCCAGGGTCACATGTATGTAATATGTTGTATGATATATAATTATTACATTTATTCATTATTTTCCTTATTCATGCAATTATTCATCATTATGAATTAAATAAGTATTTATTCTTTTCAGAATCATTCTTAATAAAATAAATGGTCCTCCTCTATCAGATCATTTCCCATTGTATAGCTTTATTCTGCATGTTGGTTGCCTCACATGACTTTAATATGCTGCACAAAGGTTTTTACAACATTTTGTTTTCTAAGAAATAATAATAAAAGATCATACCAAAATACTTAAAGGTTTTCTTTTCAAAATCTACATTTAGAAAATAAAAATCAAATTCTACAAAAACAAAGTAAATTTAAATTATGAATTAAAATGAGTTTTATTATATGTCTAATGCATTTACATAATGCATAAAAAAAAAAAAAAAACTGCATTGTTCAATAACCTGTCTGCACTCCTCACTCACAATGTTCTTATTGTTTCCTCTGTTATTTTGCACATTTCTACCTCTGGATGCCGTTAAGGTCATTGGCCATATATAAACATATGCTACTTACATACCTCTCTTATAATGCACCTTCTGTTTATACTTCCTTGCAACCTAAGCTGTATGTACAGTCATTTGCACTGAGCTGGTCTCTCCTCCTACACCTCATAACTTGCACTATATGTCATAAAACGTAATGTATATACACATTTTTTATATTTATTTATATACTTTGTTATTTGCACTTCTGGTTAGATGCTAACTGCATTTCATTGGCTCTGTACTTGTACTCTGCACAGTGACAATAAAGTTGAATCTAATCTAATCTCATTTTAATAAAGGAATTAATTTTTGAATAAACATTACATTTAGTCATTTAGCAGACGCTTTAATCCAAAGTGACTTACAAATAAGGACAATAGAAGCAATCAGAATCAACAAAAGAGCAATAATAAGTGCTATGAAAAGTCACATTCAATTTTAAGAAATTACAATAGACAAAATATGGTGTGTTAAGATGGCAACACATAAATAAATCAATTAATTCATAATAAAAGAAATGTAAACAAAGAAAAAAAAATAAAAAAATAACATGAAATACTGATTTCACTGACAAGTCAAATCTTGAGCATTTCCTCTTACAAGATGTTAGCTCTGTAAGTGTGCTAATCTATAATAAAGCAACTAGCAGCAGACACTCATGAATTGCTCAGTAGTTGTGGTTGCAGCGATCATCTTACCCATCTCTACATACGGCTGAAAGGGCAGCACGGCCGCTAAGACGAGGCGTCCCGTGTGCGGCAGCAGCGATCTCCTGATGTCCTGCAGCAGCTGCAGCGGCTCGTCGCAGCGGTCCAGCAGGTTCAAGCAGCTGATCAGATCGTACTGGAAGCCCGTTCGGTGCCACTCATCGATTCCCAGCAAGCTGGAGATCCAAAGTCAAGCACAGGCTCACAATCACCTCAGTTTATTAGCATTTCTACTAGCACATATTGCATTGTCACGTGCCTTGTAAAAATTATTTCAGCGCAGATGTTCCTTGTGCTTTGGACTTTGAACACTGACAAGCTCAAGCGGCGCTGCATGCAACTCGTGCGTGTATTAAAAAGCACAACATTCTGCGGTTTATTTACTAATAGATTAAGGCTATTTCGCAATTTCAATCATCATACAGTAACCAGCAACAACCACCCTTCCTCTTCTCATCGGACACATGTGATGCAGAGCTAAACAGTCTCTTGTTGTAGGTGCTTGTTAGGAGTTTTTGTTATAAATGCTTCCACACTGTGACATGTTTGCTGCATTAGTGCACGCCTCTATTTGACTGCGTCCCATCATTGTTTGGTGCAATTTATTCGGTCTTTTCGCTTATTCGGTCAAACCCCAAAAGAGTTTTTTTTTTGCTATTTTCGGATTAATAATTTCAGTTGCGAACATTTGGCGCATCCCTAATTTCTACTGATGCAGGAGGTGTGTGTACCTGTAATTCTTTCTCTGGAGATGCCACTTCATTGGCATGGAGACTTCTGTGGCAAACACCTCGTGAAAGTGACGGCCCATCACTTCCGTCACGCCTCCGTCACCGGCTCCCAGATCCAGCATCCTCTGCCCTTTCCAATCCGGCTCGATCCGGAGAAGACGCTGAAACTGGTCCTTCGAGAACACAAACATGGAGCCACGGCCCAAAAAGCTGCGGACAGACAGGACAGGAGGCCATGAGGAGCCGCTCATCTGAAGCAGCGCTGAAGCCTGCGAGAGAGTCAGGGGTGGTTACCCGTTGATGGAGGTTCGAGACACGACGGGGCTGAAGATGGTGGAGAAGAACGAGTGGTAGAGTTGCATGAAGAGCCAGCCGGATTTCTCCACGCTTTGGCGGAGAAAAGCCTGTGTGTCCTCGTCCAGGTGACTCTGAATGAACTGAGCGCGCACCTGTTCTCCGAGCAGGTCCGGACAGCAGTGGTACCACTGCAAACACATCCATACTATACAACAACAGCTAGTTCCTTTGCTATAAGAAGCTAACAATAACAAGAAGTTCTCTAGTATGATGGTCTGTATTCTTGATTTAAAACATTTACATGCTACTTCAATCATTTCAAACATATCATGGCACTTTTTGTTAGTGTAAATGAAACTGCAGTAGTGATCGTTTCAAATGGTATTACCATGGTATTTTGATGAATGCTGTGGTAATAAATGGTTACCATATGTTATTACATGGTTACATTTACATGCTAATACCATGGTATTCATACTTTCAGTAATGTAAAAGGAACCAGAACAGTAATGCTTTCTTATAGCAATACCATGGTATTTTAATAAACACTATAGTAATTATAACTACCATATGATATTATATATGCATGGATTTAAAGTAATGCTAAAGGTAAATCTCACGTCCAAAACGATGGTAATATCATGGCACTTCTTCTTAAGAGTAAATGCAACCACAACAGTGATGTTTTCAAATGCTGATACCATAGTACCAAAAACTATCACGGTACTTTAAATAAATCCAATCACGTGATGGTTCCAATACCGTGGTGTTTTCATATACATATGTGGTACTAAAATATATACATATTCACATCATGGTGCTACAGAAGCGTTGTGTGTGAACATGTTACTGTAGGCGAAACGTGAAAAAACAGATTTAGTATTCATCAAAGTGAATTAAAACTCTGAATATGACGCAAACCTGCAATAATTAAATGTTAAATAACACAAATGCATCAAATCCTATTTTATTAACCAATGTCTTTGCTGATCCAGTTCTATCATACTAATAAGCAAAAATTACTTTAGATAAACTAACAATTGTGCTTCATTGTTTTTTTTATTGCTGAAGAGTGTTGAACCTTCTCCTGAGTTCTAGTTTACAGACGTGAATTCACTCTTCCTTCAGAGGTTTATTCATTACACTTTTTGGTTTGAAAGGGCTTTTACATTTGCTATAATTAGAACTTCTTATATTAATAACAAATAATCAAGCCCTGCTCATATTTTTTAAAAGTAACGCAAAACACCGTGATTAGTTACTTTGTTTTAGGTAGTAACGCGATATTGTAACGCATTACTTTTAAAAGTAACTTTCCCCAACACTGCTAGTTACTAATAACCAGCTAAACGTCGGGAAGCATCACTCACTCACCTTCTGGGCTTCATCATCAGATCCAGGTGAGTCCGTCTCAGTCACCATGTTCATGATCAGAGCTCGAGCCAGAGGACTGCGAACATACCGTCCAGTCCACATCTTTCTCATCCCCAGTAAAAACCCACATAAAACAGCAGCCAAGCGACAAAGATCAGCGTCCTCATCTGTGGATGAACATAGCGACAGAGACGGTGTGACTGCACGAGCGACCACAATTACAGCAAACTAACTAACTAACAAACTAACCTGATGGTGTGGTGCTGTTTACACGCACACATCTTTGTTATGCATAATCTGAACGGCAAACACATTTGGCACAAATCAGTCGAGTCCCATCGAAAAAAATCACTTCCTGACTGTGTTACATTTAAAAGAGACCGACGAACACGTGCCCGCTCATATCCGATGTTACCGCCAGGCGGCGCATGTTAGTGGCCCTACAGTACTGTATATATACAGCATGGGGAACATGTACAGGATACACAATTCTGCATTTTATCGTATCTGCATAAATGCATATATTTCATGGTTTTTGATTATTGTATTTGCGCTCTAATGTTTGCAACATGAAAACGTGCTATTGCCGATTTATAAGCTACTAATTAGTGAGGAACAGGTCACTTTCATGGTATTTTACTGAGTATACTCACACACATTACAGACACACATTTCTCATAGTGTTCAATACTGTTACCCAATTTCATTCCTGTTACTAAATTGTTTATTGTTTTTCCTAAAAAAAAAAAAACTAAAAAAAAAACGTTTTTTTCTATTATATTTTGCCCATCATTTATCCTACTGTTTAATAGGCTAAATTACATGGTTTTGTGTATGTTTATATATATATTTTTAATTTTTTTAAGTACACAGTGCTTGAACAAATGATGATTTCTTAAAAATAAACACTTTCTTGAGGGGTAAAAACAGAGGAATTAGTTGACATGTTTTTAAAAGATGAATTGACTGAGAAAAGTGCATCCATCTTCCGCTCAGAAACCTTGTAAAAAAATAAATAAATACAAAATAAAAATGACCTGAGATTGCCCAGTAGGCTACATTTTTAAATAGTTAAATATGAATGGGAAGTTACAAGCTAACTTCTAACTTTTAAAGCAACCTGAAGTCGTTCAGATATAGTGTACAGAAGAAAGCATCTACAGAGATTGTATGTAGGTTAGACTCTACACTGCGCGCACCTGCAGATAACAGGCGCGTTCACACGGCGCGCGTGCTCCACGCTGAGTTCCAGCTCGCACAGTCCAGGTTCAGATTATATGCAGAGACGCTACATCTCACTCTCAGAGAAATCATTTTCAACTATTAAAGTAAACAGATACGCATTTTCTAACAGGAGATTAAGCAGCCTACTTTAAACATTTCGAAATTAGAGTTTAACATAAAAACATAGAGGATCTTCAGCTTTGACTGTTTAAAGATGCTCCCAGATATTATAGAAGGAGAATTTGATATTAAAGAAGAAGAGCCATGGTACGATCATCAAGATCTGGAACACGGTGAGTTATTCTTTATCTGACTCTCTGTAGTTAATAGCACTTAATTACACCTTTTAAATGAAAAAGGTGGCAGACGAACTCTAGATTGGCTTATTTTGTGAACAATATATTGATTCAGAAAGTATAGCCTACTTTCGTTTAGTCTCCTTTAATTATAAATGTCAACAGCATTGATGATTGAGGAAGTGTGTTGTGTGTGCTTGACTCTCCACCACATCCTGACAGGATGATATGACATTATTCGCCATGAAAAGAGTGAAATCAGCTCTGTAATGAACTGGTTATCAGTTTCCTGAGTTAAAGGAGAAGAGAAGTTACTAAAGAGCACCTAGTGACAGAGATAACCTGATGCCAAAATGATTGCAACATCAACCAGATTTACAAATACTTGTGTGCATAAATTAAAACATGTCAATTAAAACGGTCCAAATTATTTTAATTGAGTGTTTTTGCCTTCAGTTTTGGTTGCTCATTAGATGTTCTCCTCGTGTTCTTCATACAGATCTTCATTTGGCCGCAGAATTGGGTAAAAATTTACTGGAGCAGAACAGAGACTTAGAAGAGACTCTCCAACAGATGAACATCACCAACCAGGAACAGATACAGGAGATAGAGGTGCTGCTATCTATCTATCTATCTATCTATCTATCTATCTATCTATCTATCTATCTATCTATCTATCTATCTATCTATCTATCTATCTGTCTGTCTGTCTGTCTGTCTGTCTGTCTGTCTGTCTGTCTGTCTGTCTGTCTGTATCTGTCTGTCTGTCTCTGTCTCTGTCCTGTCCTGTCCTTGTCCCTATCCTGTCCTGTCCTTGTCCCTGTCCCTGTCCCTGTCCCTGTCCCTGTCCCTGTCCTGTCCTGTCCTGTCCTGTCCCTGTCCCTGTCCCTCCCTGTCCCTGTCCCTGTCCCTGTCCTGTCCCTGTCCCTGTCCCTCCCTTGTCCCTGTCCCTGTCCTGTCCCTGTCCCTGTCCCTGTCCCTCCCTGTCCCTGTCCCTGTCCTGTCCTGTCCTGTCCTGTCCTGTCCCTGTCCCTGTCCCTCCCTTGTCCCTGTCCCTGTCCCTGTCCCTGTCCTGTCCCTGTCCCTGTCCCTGTCCCTGTCCTGTCCTGTCCTGTCCTGTCCTGTCCTGTCCTGTCCTGTCCTGTCCCTGTCCCTGTCCCTGTCCCTCCCTGTCCCTCCCTGTCCCTGTCCCTGTCCCTGTCCCTGTCCTGTCCTGTCCTGTCCCTGTCCCTGTCCCTCCCTTGTCCCTGTCCCTGTCCTGTCCTTGTCCCTGTCCCTGTCCCTGTCCCTGTCCTGTCCTGTCCTGTCCTGTCTGTCTGTCTGTCTGTCTGTCTGTCTGTCTGTCTGTATCTGTCTGTCTGTCTCTGTCTCTGTCCTGTCCTGTCCTTGTCCCTATCCTGTCCTGTCCTGTCCTGTCCTGTCCTTGTCCCTGTCCCTGTCCCTGTCCCTCCCTGTCCCTCCCTGTCCCTGTCCCTGTCCTGTCCTGTCCTGTCCTGTCCCTGTCCCTGTCCCTCCCTGTCCCTCCCTGTCCCTGTCCCTGTCCCTGTCCCTGTCCTGTCCTGTCCTGTCCTGTCCTGTCCCTGTCCCTGTCCCTGTCCCTCCCTTGTCCCTGTCCCTGTCCCTGTCCTGTCCCTGTCCCTGTCCCTGTCCCTGTCCCTGTCCCTCCCTGTCCCTGTCCCTGTCCTGTCCTGTCCTGTCCTGTCCTGTCCTGTCCCTGTCCCTGTCCCTCCCTTGTCCCTGTCCCTGTCCCTGTCCCTGTCCCTGTCCTGTCCCTGTCCCTGTCCCTGTCCTGTCCTGTCCTGTCCTGTCCTGTCCTGTCCTTGTCCCTGTCCCTGTCCCTGTCCTGTCCTGTCCTGTCCTGTCCTGTCTGTCCTGTCTAAAATTGTAGTTGGTTAGTGATTCCAAATCCATTACATTGCACACTTATAGATTACTTTTGACCTAACTGGTTTGTCACAGGGATTTAAAGAGCATAATCTTGTACCATACTGATAGAAAAAGACAAAAAAAAAAACCCCAGACAGACAGACAGTTAGATTAAAGTCTAATGTTTATTTCTCCTTTGTTCAGTATCTTTCTAAACAGGTGGATATGCTGAGGTCAGTGAACGATCAGCACACTAAACTCTACGAGCAGCTGGATTCAACCGCACAAGACCTGGAGCTGAAAAACCAAAGACTGGTGCTGGAGAACAGAGCGGCTCAGATGAAGATCGAAGGGTAAGACTTCAGAAATGAATGCATCAAACTAAGGCTAAAATGCTTTAAATGGTGTATTTCCTGACGGCAGGCTCACAGAGACGGTAGAAGGGCTGCAGACTCAGGTGGAGGAGCTCCAGAGAGACATGCAGAAGCTGAAGCTGGTTTCTGCTGAACAGACCCGGTCCAGAGACGGCGATAGTGTTCAGGGTCTCACATGCTGCAAGGAGAACTGTCAGTTACACAAGTAGGTTCCTTTAAACCCCCACAGTGCTTTGTGCTACAGTAGGTTAAGTACGTGAAACTAGTGGCCTTTAAACAGTCACGGTCAAGTGGATTAGTAAAGAAACAAATTAGCTTCTTCTCATTCTTAGGTTTCAGGCTCAGCAGAGCTTCCTTCCCACACATTTTTATTCCTGCCAGACTCCACTTAATCTGCTGGAGGTGACATGGACAGGGTTGTTTAGCGCAAAAAAAGGAAAATATATATTGTGTTACTTGCACTCTAAGAAAATAAGTATGATTTCACAATTGCAATGTTATTTCTCACAGTTCTGACATCTCACACTTCCAACTTTATTTCTTGCAATTGCTAATTGTCACGGTGCACACACGAGGAGGACACAGGAACACGCAGACGAGGATGTAACTCAAAATATAGTCTTTAATGACGACATCAAGGCAAGGCAAGGCTGACACAGACAGGAACACCAGGGAGTGACGAGTAGACCAGACGAAATCAAACCGAATAGACAGGACTATACATACACAGGATAATCACACAAACACAGCTGGACAAGAATTAACTAATAATCACACTAGACGAGGACAGGAAACAAACCAAATATGGACACATGAGGCGGGAAACACATGACACACACAGCAGAGAACTGACACTAATTTTATTTCCCATCTTTATATCTAACAATTGCAACTTCGTTTATTGTAATTGCAACTTTATATCTAACAGTTGTGACTTTTTTGTTCACAATTATGGCTTCATTGCTTGTAATTGAGGCTTTATATCTTAACAGCTGCAACTTCATTGTTTGCAACTGCAACTTTGTATCTAACAATTGTGACTTCATTGTTCGTAATTAAGACTTTATATCTAAAAGTTGCGACCGCATTGTTCAGAATTGCAACTTTATCCTCCGGTTTCACAGACAAGGCTTAAGGCTAGTCCCAGACTAAAATGCATGTTTGAGTATCTTAACTGAAAATATCTTGCTCTGACATATCATAAAATATGTCAGTGCCATTGTTCTGTCTCAAGATGCGCACCTGTAACGTTTTCTTCTAAGGCATTTTTATAAAAGCTGCTTAAATACCTTAATCTAACTAAGGCCTTATCCTGGTTTAAGCTAAGCCCTGTCTGTGAAACCGGGCCAATATCTAACAATTGGGGCTTCATTGTACTTAATTGAGACTTTATAAAGTTATGATTTCACTGTTCATAATTTCGACTTTAAATCTAACAATAGCAGCTTTATTTTTCGTAAATACAACTTTACATCTAACAACTGCAACTTAATTTTTTTTCTAATTGCAACTTTACATCTAACAGATGTGACTTTTTTGTTCATAGTTACGCAATTGTTTGCAATTGCGACTTCTTTGTTCGTAATTGTGACTTTATGTCTAATAGTTGCAACTTCAGCTGTGACTTTATAACTAACGATTGGGGCTTCATGGTACTTAATTGAGACTTTATATCTAACAATTGTGACTGTTGTTTATGATTATGTCTTTACATTTAACACTTTAAGTCCCATCCTTCAATTTTTCTAATTGAATATTCTGAAATACGCTAAAATAGGCTGCCAACTGCAATTCATATCGACTTTAAAGTCTCTTTTGGTTGATCTCAGAAAAAGTAAATATTTTACATAATATTTTTATTAATTGTAATAAATTGTAAATTTATTTTCATGAATTTATACCATTAGGATTCTCATATACAGTGCCCATATACAGCTCTGTTGGCTGTGGAGTCAAGACATTTGCAAATATGATTAAAAGATGAATATGAGACAAAACTACAGAATGTCACATTTTATTATTGGGTGATTCAACACATAGATGTTTTACCAGCTAAGAAGATCCATCTTTTAATCATATTTGCAAATGTATTGACTCCACAGCCAACAGAGGATTTTTGTCTTTACTGTTCCAATACTTATGAAGGGCACTGTATTTCGATCTTCAGTTATCGACCAACGGCTCTGATTTCTAACCATGCTGCATGTATTTCAGGTGCTTTTCCCATGAGTGCTCTGCTTCCACCAGCCGCTCGTCACTGAAGCATGAGGAACACGACGAGTACTGGGAGCTGAAGCGCTCGGTTGATTCCCTGCAGGCGCAGCTGAGCACAGAGCGTGCTCAGAGAGAGACGGCCGAGCTGGAAGCTGATGCTCTGGCACATGAACTCAGCCAGCTGGAGCCCAAAGCGGCGCTGCTCGGAGTCTACAAGGAGCGCCTGGCCGAGAAGGAGGCTGAAGTCCAGGAGCTCCTCCTGCTTTTGCGCTTGAGCGAAGAAAATGTGTTCCTCCCATTGGATGATGAAGCGGGCGGAGCCGGACACAGGGGGCGGAGCCTGAGTGAGAGGCAGTTGCTTAGTGACGAGCAGCCTGCAGTGAAGCATCATGGCATCTCTCTGCTAAACGAGGTGGATGCTCAATACACCGCCCTGCAGGAGAAATACGACACGCTGCTGCGCCGCTGCCAGGGTGAGATGTTGGAGCTGTCAGAGAAGCAAAAAACCGGCCAAACGCACACACACTCGCCGGGTGTAAACACACAGAACGATTCCCAG
This sequence comes from Barbus barbus, assembly GCF_936440315.1. Taxonomy (NCBI): domain Eukaryota; kingdom Metazoa; phylum Chordata; class Actinopteri; order Cypriniformes; family Cyprinidae; genus Barbus; species Barbus barbus. The sequence continues at coordinate 2,086,986 of NC_136760.1, read as the reverse complement.
CAGCCCGAGTACAAGGCCCTGTTTCAGGAGATTTTCACCTTTATCCAAAAGAGCAAAAAGGACCTGAAGGAGAACAGGATCAAGCCTGGTCAGGTTGAATGAGGCACTGATCTGTGTCTATAGCCATAGAGACCTTAAAGGTTTGATGCGATAGGTTTACACCAGGTACTATCTGTTTTATTAACTCTTTAGTGTATATAAAGCACTTATTAAATATTTCTAAATGTTACTGTAAAAAAAAAGAATGTACTGTAACTGATTTCTGAAGCAAACATTAAATCTTTGTGTATTTATAGAGGAGTGAATCTCACAAAAACATTTCCAGATTACACATAATCAGTAGAAAAAAATGATATTAGCATAAATCAATACGATAAATAAATATAAAATACAATAAAGCCTTTTGTGTAAATGTAAATATATCAAACAATTTTAATAAACATTATCTAATGATGATCTGAGAAGAATAATATAATAAAAATGGGGGTCTGTAAGAAGTTTTACTTTGAAAATCACCCCCTGACCAGAAACAATTAAAAAGCACTGTAAATTAAAGGCATTAGAAGAACACAAATATTTACAGGTGTTTTACTATTTAAATATATCATTTGTTGGTCTGCATTACAGTAATGTGAAAGAGTGCTTATTTGCCATGAAAATAATTAAATGCAATAATCATAATGATACAAAAATAGTCTTTATTTTTTATATTTTCTTTTGAATATTGAGATTTACTATAGCTTTGTGAAATGAAGTCTAGTGTTTAAGTCATAACCGATCTGTGCATTTGTTGCATCTGTTAAAAGAAAATGCATTATCCTGAAGATGTCAAACAGATACTTGGGAAATATTTGATCTGTTTCAGGTCATAGTACCAGTCATTCATAACCCCATAACAGGGCAAGCGTCTCCAATCGAGCGTTTGCATCTGAACTTTCACCTGTATCAGTGCAGACTGAACTTTATATGCACATAAATGGACTTTCCACCCAGACTCTTGGACGTCAGAGAACATCGTCTTCAGTTCCAGAGGAAAGGCTGCTTGTAATCAAGGCCCTTGATAAGATTTGAGTGACATCGCAGCATTAAGTAATGTATTTATCAGGCTGACATGCGCCGTCTGTTATCTTCAATACAGATGCACTGCACATTAGAGATCACTCTGGTTTGTATAGAAAACGGAAAAATTACAAAGCATGTTGTAAGCTTAGACACTGGGTAGACTTTAAGGAAACATACATAATACAAGAATTTACTTATTTTGGGACTTTAAAAAATAACTATTTCTAGCATATTGGGAGAAATATGAAGTACTGTAATGTAATCAGTAATCAATGATTGTATGTCAATTATTAACCTAAAAAAAAAGTAAAGCTATATATAAAAAGTATACATATATTTTCCCCTGTATTTCCTTACTACAAAAATCAATCATAAAAATGAAGTATAATAATTAGTAATTTTCTAGTTAACTGAGCGTTAGTGTTTATCAACTCGAGTGTTGGTTTTGTGTTAGCCTTGCTCGATATAAATTAAGATAAAAAAATAAAACTGGTTTATTTTTGACATGGCTGTATTTTAGTGTCCTTGTTACACATTATTACAGAAATAACAGCACATAATGCATAATTACATGCAACTAAATCCAAACCAAACTCTATATGAAGTTTATATGAACTAATATATTAACTAAATGTTTAGTGTTTAATTGAATACACTGTAACAAAGACACCTTAAACTAAACTACAGATTGTTTCAAAGCAGTTTAAAAACACAAAAAAGACAGGACAGTGAACAAAGACAAATAACAGTGTTAATGCTGTAGAATTGATCAATTATGAACTCATTTTCAGCTGCAAAGCAGCTCTACAGAAGACAAGAGTTTTATTTTTCAGCTCATCGGATAACACCACTGCAGTTAAATCAATACTACTGAATGGAAATGGTCTAAAAATAAAACAAGAACTTTTGAAGAGGAGTTGTCAGTTGCAACGTTTATTCAGAATGGCATACAAATAAAAAAAGGTCAGACTTGGGGTTCTCTGCTGTTTGAGTTTCGGACTGTACAGACTTGGCAACGATATCCAGAATATGTGGAACGCTTAATATGCAGGTGTGGAAGAGGCACAGACGTGTGCATGTGAAGGTGATTTCACTCATAATTGTAAGATTGCAAATCATATTGATAGAATATTTCCCCTGAATAACTAAGAGGCACTTTCTTTCACACCCAAACACATGTTTAGCAAAAATCCCAGATCACTTGCATGACAAGAAAAAAAAAAAAAAAAAGGAACCATTATGCATTTATTATTTTTAAAAGAAACTGTTTAAACTGAACACCATAAATGGTCTGAAATAAAATGGACAAGACTGCAAATGTCATTCAGAGCTTCTCATTCCGATGTCAGTCTCCCTTCAGGTCCAATAAATATTCATGAGCATTGATTCATATATTAGATTTTCAGGGTTTGTCTGTTAGAATTGATCTAAACCTCCCCAGACTCAGCCAATGTTTTTTTCCTTTTTTTTGGTTGTCAGAGCTGTAAACATTTCAACGTGAGCTTCATAACCTTCATTTGACCCAATTTCAGGATTTATTATAATCTAGTGCTCTTCAAATGTGTCTGTATCCTGCAGCCTGTTTTCTTTGGGTTCCAGTAAAGTCATTCTGAAATGTGGGGCAAAATACCACACAAAAAAAAAACTCAATATGCAATAAAATCAAGGAAACGATTAAACCAAACATCTTTTTTCAGTCAGCTAAATGTAAGAAACAAGGCCAAAATTTTAGCTCCAAAAGGCCACAAGCAGGATAAAACGAGATGAATCATGATCTCCTGTTGTTTTTATTAGCAATACCTACTTTCATATTAGGTCATAAAATAGAAAGCAAAAGAAAACCAGCATAACTGATCGTATATGCGTTCAGCACACAACTCCTTTCCTAGTCCTTCAATTTTCTGCAAACGCAGGATCGAATGGATCTTCAGCCCTTTTGATGAGATGCTCATGTGACCAGACGTGCATCCAGAAGGGTGACCGTATGCAGATGCTCCGGAGTGGGCGTGTCCCCGGGCCGGTGGTGTCAGCCGAGGGCAGTGATTGGTTGGTGTGTTGGCTCTGCGTTCACTGTCACTGAACTCTGAGGGAGGGATCTGTGGCGCTCCGGCTCTCCTGTCAGGAGGGAACGGTTCCCTTCAGATACCACATCCCTCCCAAACTCATGCAGCACTCCTGAACCAAACACAACACTGCTGTCAGCCCAGTCTCACTTCAACAATACCCTTCATTCAGACGCACGTCACACTTTACTAGCAGCAGACGGTTTAAGGGTTAACAATGACTGGCACAGACTAACACTTTAGTACAGGGACCAATTCTCACGATTAACTAGTTGCTTATTATTAACATATTGGCTGATTATTAGTGCACATATTCAGCATCCCTAATCCTACCCAATACCTTTACTTAACTACCTTACTAACTATTAATAACAGCAAATTAGGTGCAACCAATTACATTGGTGTTTTATTTTAAGGGGTATTTTTATTATTTTCTGCAGGTTGTTAATGGTAGCCTAAAAATATGAATATGTCGATGTTTTCTTAATTTATGTAAAAAGTATTTATTATCTGTCTCTCCATCAACTAGTGAATGTTTAATTTTGCTGTATTACTTTTATTTGATTTATTGCTTGTAATTTATCATTTATTTATGGATTTACTTAACAGAAAAATACTTGAAGGCTAAATTGATTTAAATATATATTGTTTTAAAAAAATTTATTCAGACAATAACTTTGCTAAATTATATGTCTGACATGTTGCATCACCATTAATATATTTTAACCTTTCTATTTGATGTCATATGGGTGCAAAACATTTTTTTGGTCAAAATAAATTTTTACATAATAGGGGATTTATTTTTACTTGCAATTTATTCATTCGTTTTATTTCACTGATTGTCTTTTTGTTTGTTTTTCCAAATAGTTTTAAGTGTAAAGCAATGTTTAGTTAAATTATTAAAAAATAAATAAATTAATAAATAAAGTTATTTACTTTCTATTTGTCTAAAACTTGGAAAAAAATTTGGAAACACAAAGTTTACTTAATTGAGAAATACTAGAAGGTTATACACCATAGTTTTTACAAGAAAATACAACAAAAACTAAATAAAATAAGTATTTACAGTTAAAACATTTTTATAGCATGACAACTCTAGAGTGAAATATTGTAACGGCACCTTGAGCAGTCGATCCACATCTGTCTTGGTGACGGCGTCTCCGAGCTCCTGCGTGAGGCGCGTCTGGATCACGTTTCTTCTGACGCGATAGTTCTTCATGAAGATCTCGAACAGAACCTGCCGGTGCTGCGGACAGAGAAAACAAAAGCATTCTCATATACTCAAAAAAACATGCAAAAAAGTGAAAATCCCAATGAATCTGACAGCAGAAATCACCTTGTCGAAGGTTTCTCCGCTCTCCCACAGGCCAAAGACCTTATGCTCGTCTGCTGTAGCGTTGCTCTGAGGAGGAAACTACACACACACACACACACACACACACACACACACGATCACACATCAGACAGACCTGGACCAGACAGTGACTCCACTGCATATTCAGGTTTAAGGAACATTGTGCATGACTTTAATCATTTTTTTATTTGGCCACTTATTTTAAGTGCATGTTAGTTGGATCATTACAAATAATTTTGTAGCATGAATTTATCTAATTGACCAAAAAATACCCTTTTAAGTAATTTCAGTGTAATAAATATACAGAATATTTTACAGATGCACGTAAATTTTAGAATCTATATTTGACTTTATCATCCAGCTCTAGACAGCATCAATTTCTAAACACTGTTCACTAGGTTGAGAGAGTTAATTCCACTCACAGTTCAGACAATTTGTAGACAGTTTACAATGCAACTAAAGAAATGCATTATAACTATATTTGTAAGTATATCCTGACATCAAGATAAACATGTTTTAAGAATCAAAGAGACAGGAAAACATCATTCAGACTCTCAGAAATGTGTCTGGACTAATTTGTAATGAGCTTTAACTCCATCAGGAGTAGTTACATAAGTACTGTTTACCAGCCACACACACACACACACACTTAATCCAATTAGCCTTAAGAACAAAGGACCAGACCACATCTTAAAATTAAACATTAACTTAATGAGCAGGACAGACAGACTTAAGTCAGACTAAAGCCATAAACTAACAGAAAAAGGTTCTCCTCTTTTTAGAATTGCTCACATCACTGACCATATTAGCACTGGTCAATACAGGAATAGCATCAAAATATAATATTACAAGACATATGAAAAAATTAAAATTAATAATTTTTTCATAACGTTACGGTTGAACCACTGATGGCAGATGGACTATTCTGACGATGTTTTTTATACTTTTCTGGGTCTTGACAGTGTTAATTGTTTGGCAGCCAATGGGACAGTCACAAACCTCCCGGTTTTTATCCAAAATATCTTAAATTGTGTTCCGAAGACGAACAAAGCTTTTACGGGTTTGGAACGTCATGAGGGTAAAGTGACTAATGACAAAATTTTCATTTCATCATTTAAACAAATATTTGAATGTCTAATGAACATTTAATTTCACAAACTTTGCAAACTTAGTAGAATCCAGTTGTGAGATCTTGTGAGGTGTGCATTTGAATTCTGCATGATCGCGTGTGCTCTGTGTGACGGTCGGTCCGTGTGAATTGAATACTGACAGGAGGAGAGTTCAGCTTCACTGGAGACGCGGGGTCGACAAACTTTAACCTCGTGAATTCAAATTATGCTGCGCTTTATGCATTATGGCATTTCCTTTATTGGTTTGGAACGACATGAGGGTGAGTAATTAATGACAATTTTCAATTTTGGGTGAGCTATCCCTTTAATAATGAGAATTGGTCCCTAAACTAGTGTCACCAAATTATTTATGTAATAATATAATGGTCAAATTAATCACATTAAAATCACTGTGATGTTAATGACGTAGCTTAGTTTTCTATCTGCTAAAATTAATAAATGTACATATTGACAAACCCTAGCGCATATTTTTAATAGTTGAATCACAATCTATATTGGGCTTATAATTAATATTAATATCAGTGCATCTATAGGCGTTTTCCAGATGCATATTTTAAATCAACTTATAACAAAGCATTATGTGGTGCACTATAAACGCCCATCATCCACAGTACTTACTGGCACCAGGATCTGTTTGCACTGGCTCTGGAGGATGGTGTCCTGCAGCATGCGGTCCGTCACGTGGCCGTACACAGAGTGCCCCGTGGGTAAACTGGCCAGATGCAGGTTAAACAGCCTCTTCACTTCACTCAGGCACAAAACATAGTGCTTCCGAAAAGTGCTCCGCACAAAGTCCTGGAGCTCCGGGGTGAAGGTGTGACCGTGTCCGTTATGAGGGTCCGAGACCGGAGAGGTAGAGTTGGGGTAACCGTTGATGGAGCCGTTTGTGAGCGGGCCTGACGTGTCCATGGGCTCTTCAGAGTCACTCACCGGCTCCTGTTTGACCTGCACCGGGGCGGCAGATTCACCGGACGAGCCCGTGTGTCTGGACGTCTTCAGTCTACGAGCGTCCAGCTCCCTCTGCATGGCGGCGTGGTTTTCTCTAGCGTTCTCCTTTGCTGATTTCAGACGCTGGTCTCCGCTGATGTGAACGGGATCTGCAGAAAACACAGCACCACATGAACACGCAGAAACAATACCGTTTATAAGTTTGGGTTCAGAAAGTTTAGTTTGACAAGGATGCATTAAATTGATCAAAAGTGACAGTAGACATCTATAATGTTACACAAGATTTCCATCTCAAACAAATGCTGTTCTTTTCTGTAATCAAAATAATAATAAGAAATATTTCTTGAGCAGTAAATCAGTATATTATTATGATTTCTGAAGGATCATGTGACACTGAAGACTGGAGTAACGATGCTGAAAATTCAGTTTTGATCACAGCAATATACTAGTTTAACAGATTCACATAGAAAACAGCTGCTTTAAATTGTTTTAAATTTGATCAAATAAATGCAGTCTTAGTGAGCAGAAGAAACATTAAGAAAACGTACAGACCTCAAACCTTTGAACAGTGGTATATATAGAGTACAGTACCCTCCATAAGTATTGGAGCAGTAAAGACAAAATTGCTCTGTTGGCTGTGGAGTCAAGACATTTACAAATTTTATTAAAAGATGAATATGAGAAAACTACAGAATGTCACATTTTATTATTAGCCGTTTCAACACATACATGTTTTACCAAATAAAAAGAACAGCACTTTTAGAGTTCATCCCACTCATTGATGTGAGCATAAGTATTGGGACAGTTGAACATAAGGCAGATATAAAAGATTAAAAGCTATTATTTAGTTGCAGATCCCTTGCACACAATCACAGTAGTGAGTCTGTGACCCATAGACATCACCAGACTCTTGGTCTCATCCTTTGAAATACTTTTCCCAGCCTTTAATGAAGCCAATCCCAATTGTTGCTTGTTTTGGGGAGTTTCTGCCTTTACTCTCCTCTCCAGCTGCTGAAATTCATGTCCAATCAGATTTAAATCTGGAGATTGACTTGGGCAATCTAAGACTTTCCATTTCTTTGCCCTTATAAATTCCGTGACTGAACTGGCAGGGTGTTTTGGGTCATTGTCCTGATGCAATATGAAGCACTTCCCCATGAATCTGGTGGCATTTTCTTGAATATTGGTAGGCAAGATGGTTTTGTACCCTTCCAAATTCATTCTGCTACTGTCATCATACATTAAGTCATCAGTAAAGTTGAGAGGGCCTGTTCCAGAGACAGCCATGCATGCCCATGCCATGACACCACCTCCACCATGCTTTACAGATGAGGCTGTATGCTTGGGATCATTGCATTCCCCTTTTTTTCTCCACATTTTTGTTTTCCCATCACTTAGATATAAAGGTTCATCTTTGTCTCATCGGTCCATAAACACAGTTACAAAACTCTTCTGGTTCACCTTTGTGCTTTTTTGCAAACTCTAATCTTGCCTTTCTATTTTTGGTGCTGGTCAGAGGTTTGCATCTTGCTGTGTAGCATCTGTAATTCTGTGTCTAAGTCTCCTGAGGACAGTAGATTGTCAGAGCATCACCCCAGCTTTCTGGAAGTTGTTGGCGATTTTACAGACACGTCTTTTAGGGTTTATTTTCACAGCTTTTATGATTTGTCTGTCAGCAACTACTGTTGTTTTCTCAGCCGATCAGATCGTTGTTGGTCGCTGGTGGTTTCCAAACTCTTGATTTCTCCATGCCCGTTATTTTTGCTAGAGCTCTAATTGACTTCCTCTTTTCTTTTAGCATCCAAATTGCTTGCTTTTCTCTCAGAGTCAGCTCCCTCGTCTTCATCCTGGTTTGTGTGTGTCATCATCGAATGCAAGATTCAGAATACAGAAGTAATGGATATAACTGATACGACACATTCCCTGCTTTTAATATCTGAAGAATTAATGCAACAGGACACAGCTGATCACTTAGAAAGACCTGTGAGGCAACTGCTCCAATACTTATGCTCACATCAGATAGAGGGATGAACTCTAAAAGTGCTGAACTTCTTAGTTGGTAAAACATCTGTGTTGAATCACCCAATAATAAAATGTGACATTCTGTAGTTTTGTCTAATATTCATCTTTTAATCATATTTGTAACTGTCTTGACTCCACAGCCAACAAAGCAATTTTGTCTTTACTGTTCCAATACTTTTGGAGGGAACTGTAGTTACATAAATATATTACACAAGTAAAAAGTCAGAACATACCCATCTGAGCATCCTTTTTAGGCACAAAGTCATCTTTGGAGAAGTTAAACACTTTTTCCAACCTGCAATATAGTGTTTATTTAGAATAATAAAGCATTAGTTCAAATGTTCATGTTTTTGTAACCCTGTACAAAGTATGATAGTGCCTGCACACTTTTTTTTAGATGATCAAAATTCAGTCTGTAAGTTAAAATTTTGTGTTTCATAGAATAAAGAAAATAAGGGGTTAATGTCAAATTCTGCAAAGTCATGTCATACTTAGACTGAATTCCCAGCCAAAGCATGTGCTGCCTTTGAGCCACATCAGGATGCTTTCTGACAAAATCATGATCCGTGGGCAACAGGAACTCCCAGCCTCGGTTTAATCGAGGGACAGACATCTGCTCCAGGAAGTCCTTAACGTCCTCTGGAGGAAGCTGTAGTCACATGGCAGAGAAAAACATAAATATAAATATACACACACATAAACACAGATGTCCTGTTGCTGTCTCTCTGTTGCACTGTGGAGCTTCTGTCACTACAACAAATTCCTCGTATGTGTAAACATACCTGGCCAATAAAGCTCATTCTGATTCTGATAATATGTCTTAGTAAAATGAGATTTAAATGATCCAAACATATAATGCAATCCAATGATGAATGTTTCATCATCCCACTATAAAGGGTAAAACATCACATCTTGTCCTTACAGCGCCATCTTCTGTTATACTCAAGCACTCATTTTAATTCAGCACACAAACCTTTATGATGGCAGCAACCTCTTTTCTCATCAGGGTTCGTTCTAAAGTGAATCTCCACATCTGAAAGTGCAGGATGAAATGTATTTATGAAATCAACAAAGCAACACTTTTAAGATCACCAAATATGACACGGCTTGTCATTACTATCAAACCAGGACACAGGAATCACATCAGGCTGTTATCACAATATTTTGCATATTTCAGCCAAAAGAGAGAAGAAAAAAAGAATTTTTTTTTACTTAATATTCTAATGATTTTTGGCATAAAAGAAAAATAATTTATTTTGACCCATACTATGTATTGTTGGCTATTGCTACAAATATACCCCAGCGACTTAAGACTGCTTTTGTGCTCCAGGGTCACATATAACCTTGGTCTACTTTACTTGTAAGTAACCTTGTGCTGTTTCTTTTGCAGCATGGACCTTAATATTAATTAGAGAGGCAGATTTCACATTATCATGTATATAGAGAGCTAATGATATCTGTAATTGTATGACAATCAGTTCATGTGGAGAAAATCAAAATAAAGAAAACAAATGAAACTCACCACAAAGTCTCGGCCGCGACAGAGCACTTCAGCAGGAACGCCGCTGTGGGAACTACAGGTGTTTTTGGGATACAGCACGTCACTGTCAAAGACAAAACACACACACAGAAGTTTAGCACTTCATCTATTAAAACATCATGCATTAACTCAATGTAGAGAGGAAACAAACCCATCCTCACCTCTTCACGACCCAGTTGCCCTGGACGAGCAGCGCCACCTGCTGGATGCAGCGCAGCACTGCGGTGGAGTCTGTTCCTGAGGCCAGCAGCCCCATCAGATTGGCAAACGGCATCACCTTCACTACGAGCAAAACAATACGTTTATATAGAGACAGAAAAACTTTGCCAGGGGTATTCAATGAAAGATCTAAGAGGTCCGGTCTTAGCGGGGATTCCGGACAATGCTTTTTGGAAGAGTTATAAATTTCCATCTTGACAGCAGTAATTTGCAAAAGAAAAATCCTAAGAAGCTAAACTACTCAAAGTTGAGGCTACTGGGAACCGAGAGCCAAAGCGGTGTGTCTGAGAATTCTACAAAAGATGTAAATATTTTCATCAGTTGAGCTCAATTGGATTTGAATATTAAAAGATAAGATCAGAAGCTTTATCTGTCTATTATTGTTTTTACATTTAGAGACCATGTATGGCAGAAGGCCATGTGGTTGAGAACGGATACTGTATGGGGCTTCAGGGAAAGTCTGGAACATTTTTACATTTTGCTTAAAATAAGTATCCACTAAAACCAAAAAAAATTTACAACATGAGCAGAAAAGAAAGTTAATTAGTAATTTCAAAGTTTATTCTCTCTTTCCTTGAAAGCAGCCAGAGACTCACCGCGTCTTCAAAATAATCCAACTGAGATGTATAGACCAAAAAAGATTTCCCAAAAAGTAAGAGCTTGAAGAGGGTCCGCACACTCTCAAACATCAAAAAGAATCACAAGCGAGATGATAACATCAGCTTGGCATTGAAAAAGGTCAACATGTGACCAAAACGTTTGCCTTGTTTAATTCAGTAAATTGCTCTAAATGTTATCATCTCGCTTGTGATTCTTTTTGATATTTGAGAGTGTGCGGACCCTCTTCAAGCTCTTACTTTCTCTCTTTCCTTGCCATATACAAAGAATTTTTTCCACTTATAACACTGAAATGCGCCGAACAAGTTGATTAATCATGCTAAACGTAGATGAAAAAGATGAAAATCAAGTCTGGTTTATTTGAACAGTCGCAGACATATCTGTAACCGTATTGATGCATTCTCATTTTTGGCAACATTTTAGCAAAAGTATCACAGTGAGCAGAAAATAGGTTATGTTTCTGCTACTATTGTTAAAATAACCACATCATCTACAGCTTGTGGCGTTTTCCATCTTTAGCAGGGAGAGAAGGAACATGGAGGGCTTGAATAAAGCATGTTTGGCTCTAAATAAAAACATATAGCACCAAAAAGGTTATTCCCATAAACAACCTGGAGCAATTATGGAGTGTGATGCTCCCTAGTTTTGACATGCTGCTCACTGTAAAGGCAGGGCAGGTGATTTAGGAGAGGCTAGCAATTGCAAGCTAGCTTTGAAAGCATAAGATCCCACTCTCCCGGCAAATCACTCTCCAAAGCCACGCCTCCTCCAAAACACATGATGGCTGACCAGCAACACGATGAGAGATGGCGCCAGGAGAAACATGGTCCGACATTTTGACGGGCAGGGTCGTAAAAATTCCGTCATAATCTATTATTAACCGTTAATTTTCATATTATAATGACACATTTAATTGATTTTGTTTTTGTTCACATTTTCATTTTTAATATTGGACCTGTCCACCTTTTTCTTCAATGTGGAAGTAAGCCTATAGGCGAGACTTCCGGTGCATTAGTCGCTCTAGGTAAATAACGAGAAGAATAACAACGTGCAGTAAACGGTAAAACTGTTTGTGCTACAAACCAGTGTGATCATAATTAAGATAATACATTAAAATATTATGATAAGACACACCAATTTTCAAACGCAAACAGCAAAACATAAAAATAGCTGGACGCAGAGGAGACCGGAAGCTAGGCCCATAGAATTTACAATAAATACTGTTTTGGCGCTCTTTAATGTGGCGTGATAGATCGCTGTAGACACCTCAGATCGAATGAAGCAGCAGCGCAAAGTGCTTTTGCTTTACTGCTGTACTAGTGGGTACACGCCTGTGTGTAATCAAACACATAGCAAGACTCGTGACAGTTTTAGTTTTTGTTCTGGAGCTGATGATCCTGCGCTCTGCTGCCACACTGGAGCGCACTTTTCACCAACTGGACAGGGGTGGGAATTACAGTTATAAATTATAATAGATCTCCCTCAGTCTAATCGGTCAAAAGGACGGACGATCTTCAGTTTTTTCCAAAAAAATTTGTCAATGACAGAAAACGCAACCTTTCGGTTAACGCAACCTCTGGCAAATACATACGTTGACAGGCAGGTAGGACAGCCTATCGTAACCCTTGAACCGAGGGATATGATTGGACGAACATTTTAGGATCCTATGCCTTCCATAGACGATATAAATACATAAAAAAACATTTAGACCACTTCACTTAGTGCATGTTATATGAAGAGACTTTTAACCAGCATAACAAAAAATGTTACGAACCAAATCACCTATCCTGCCTTTAAACAGTAGAAATATTGGTGCTACTTGGAACCAAGATGGGTTCCTCTATTTGAGGATGCCTGAACTAGACCATATACAATGAAGCCACCCAAGCTCACCGTTCTTCATCAGCGTCTTGACCTGGTCCCCCAGAGGCAGCGTGCGGAGCTGAGCCATGGAGAGCACGTTACTGGGACCCATGGGCTTGACGCTACAGGACGAGATGACAACATAAGAAGAGGAACATGGGAAAAATAAAAACACCTCATTGCATCCTACTGAATGTTCTTCTACTCACACTTTTTCTTCAGCCAAAGGAGGCATGAGCATGGACAGATATTCACTGAGAAGAAAACAAAAATCCATCAGATGAACACGCATTTCACAATCTGATCCTCCAGTGTTCATGGGTAAATGACAGAAGGCACAAACCGTGGTGTTTTCACCAGTTCTGTGTTTTCTGCAGTGTCCATGGCCTGGCAGTAAAGATACTGGCGCTCGTGCTCAGAACGCCCATCCTAAAGATGAATGAGAATAAAAGAGAATGCATAAATAATATAATACACACTGAATGATTCCCCAAACTTTTTGTGTCATAAAATATTAGATGCGAGTTTCTGCAGTTTGTAGTTCTCTGATGTCTCTTAATATTTACAGTTAAATACTTAATCTCTTGATTTATTTGAATTATGTTTAAAATGTTTTTTATATAGGCTAAACGTCTTGAACAAAAATACACACAGTATAGCGATTATTTTGCCATTATACAATATTGCGATTACACTGTGATTTGAACTGTGATAAACATTTCAAAAATTCACTGTATTTAAAACCCAATCATAATTTATTATTAATAATAATGTTATCATCATCATTTACTGTAATTGTATTGTAAAATAAAAACAAATCAATATTATCACATATTGAAAACCAAACCTTACTTGAAGTCCCAGAGATTTAATGCTAATATTTCAATAATTTAACAACACATTTGCATGCTCACAGTTCTCTGCTGTCAGTTAATGGTCACATGACATGCAATTGGAAAGCCATTTTTTTTCTCTGATGCGATTTACAGTTAGATCAGTGTGTTATGATGCACCAGTCAAGTGTGCTGCGGTGGGTCACATGACCACACACACATTTAGACCGTGGTAATGCAGGTGAACCCAGGGCTCTTCAGCCTGTTTCTTCTGCAGGAACTCGTAGGACTGGATGCGGCGCTGACGGGCCTGTTCTGACTCGGGCCGGGAAAACCTCACCTGGTTAAAGGGCAAGTCAACAAAAAGAACAATGAGCATGAGCACTGGCTCAAACACAGATCATGACTCAGCATTCTGTTCGATACTTTCCAAAAACAAAACAACTGCATGAAGTCTTACAGTGATTTGTTTAACATCTTCCTCTGCCTCATCCTGAGAAGAGTCTCCAGCTGCAAATACACACACTCATTAGTTCATCTTAATAATGCATCTCACATACTGCTCTGAACTCCACAATATTTAAATATTCAGTTTTCCAGTCTGGTTTTCATGAGAGCACCTTGAGATTTGGTATGGTGCTCACACTGCACATAGTTTGACCCGTTAAATATAATCATAAAAAATATCATTAATAATAGTAATATTGAAATTCCAGGGTTTTTTTTTTTATAGTTTTTGAATAAAAATACAATTGTTTTATAACACACTTAAACAATACAATACTAGTTACATTTATTTTCTTTTTAAAATTTTTATATGAATTTTTAACATTTTCCAACCTAAAATCAGCAAACTTTTATTTTGGAGGGTTGCTGGAAAGTAAGTATATGCGTTGGTATATTGTATCTATATATCTACCAAATGTTTCTATATTTCTTTTTTCTTCCCAACATTGTTTTAAAACTATTTCCAATTTTTTTATATTTTCTATTCAGACTTTTTGTGATCCCTTGTTATTCTGCTGTTAAATTTTATTCAATGATTAGAAAGTTGAAAAAAAAAGCATTTCACGGCACAATATATATAGTTGTGTGCCAAATAAAATATTTTTATAAAATAGATTTTAAACAGTGTTACTGTAGTACAACTGCCATACTATAATATTTATGAGCACTAATAGTTTTATTAATATTTTGAATCAGTTTTTATTCCTTTTTATTTATTTTATTCATTTAATTTATTTAAGTTTTTGTCCTTTTCTTTAATATACATCTATATAGTGTTTATTAATATTAATTCAGCTTTAGTTATTTTAGTACATCAAGTTAAACTAAATTAAAATGAGAGATGCTGCCTTGGAAACTAGCTGAAATAAAAAGTTTCCATTTTAGTTGATTTCACATAATGTTTGTGTTTCTTTCAATGGTGTAATTTTTTAGTTTTAGCTATCTGATTTAAGAAAAGAAAAATGTTTCATATATAATCTTCATTTGCCCTCTAAGACCAAATCTAGACAGGATAATAAAAAAAAAAAAAAAAAGTGACCCCAAAACACCCCGCACCTTCATTGGCCGCCTCTCTTTCTCTATGTTTAGTATCAGCTTTATCCAGGTAGGTGAAGCTGGGTCTCATCTGGAGGATTCCCTGCAGTGGAGTGAGATGAAGCTCTCCTGCCACCAAAACATCAATAGCAGATCATCACATCACAACATACATGCTAATTGCTTCTACTCATCAGGAATGCGATGCTGCAAAAGCCAACCTTTGTGAAACACAGCCGCAGCGTAGCGGGACGTGTTAGTGGTCGCCTGGATCGAGGAGAACGTTTGCTTGTCCATCATTTTCCTGTAAGCAGAAGGAAAAGATTAAAACCACGAACACCAAAGTTTGACTGTAAACATCGGAAAGGTTGATGCTCCTCACGTCGAGTAAACGTTGGAGTCCTCCGAGGACGTGCCGTCCACATTGAGCGCGATCTGCTCGCCTTTACTGCGGCTGTAGTTCGGACTCATGGTGTCCATAACCACCTCCAGTTCAACCTGGATGCAGCGAGGAAAAACATCAGCCCTGTGTGTTTAACAAGAGAAACGAGCAGTGAAAACCAGCTTACCTTCTGCTGCTTGGGTTTAATTCTGGCCGACAAATGGGTCACATTATCATAGCTCATAGAAGCAGGACGCACTGGATACTGGAGAGGAAAAGATTCAAAATGTCAACAACAGTAGTTATGCAACTAGTGATATTTAAAGATTATCAGTCAATAACCAAATCTGTCGTGACCTTTGTATTTCACTGAAAATCCCAGCCTTGCCTATGGATGAGCAATTTCTTGGTGCAAAATGCAATACAGTTTGATTAAAAAAAAATAATCAAAAGTACCAGACAATTATAATGTTACAAAAGAGTTTTCTACTCAAAGGAACCTGAAACATGGTACGGCAGCAAAGTTCCTTGATTATTACGCCGGAATGAGAATATAGTTCCTAGCCATATCGGTCGAGAAAATTGCAACTTTTAATTTTCCGTCGGTCTTAGTACACGATGTAACTACAGAAGAGTCAAGCTTTAAATAGGAAAATTATCGAAACTCTTTAGTCATTTTTGAGTGAGATGCTAATGGTCTAATCAGACTCAATGATCTATGTTAAGCTACGCTAAAAGTGCTACCGCCAGTCCCGGAGATCGGCTGAATGGATTCAAAAACGGTAAAACTCAACTGTTTAACTCTAGGGGAGTCCTAAAATGAGCCTATTTTGAAGGAGTGTTCCTTTAAACTCCAATACATAAATATTAATGACTGTGATGTCAGTTTTGGTATCAGACAACCACTAGCTATAACCTTTTTTGTATGAAATATATTATGTGTCATATTTACCTGGAACAAATACAGCTTGTCCACGAGACTTCTGGCCAGATACACGTCAATCTAAGAGAAAGAGAGCAGTAAAAATGATACAGATGATAAAAAACAACGACGACTCTGATTGTATCATCCTGTAGAAGTTCAGCATGTTCAGCATCTACCTCTTGTATAATTGGATCATCATCATCTCCGCTGGCCATAATGAAGACCGGAGGAGGAGCCGCCGCTAGTGGACTTCAAACCTGCAAACACACACATATATACATAAACATATATGACCCTGGAGCACAAAAGCAGTCTTGAGTCCCTGGGGTATATTTATAGCAATAGCCAAAAATACATTGTATTCTTTTATGCCAAAAATCATTAGGACATTAAGTAAAGATCATGTTCCATGAAGATATTTTGTAAATTTCTTACTGTAAATATATCAAAACTTAATTCTTGATTAGTAATATGCATGGCTAAGAACTTCATTTGGACAACCTTAAAGGAGATTTTCTCAATATTTAGATTTTTTGCCCCCTCAGATTCCAGATTTTCAAATAGTCGTATCAAATATTGTCCTAACAAACCCTACATCAATGAAAAGCTTATTTATTCAGCTTTCAGATGATGCATACATCTCAAATCTCTATTTCCCTTATGACTGGTTTTGTGGTCCAGGGTCACATACATGTATATATTTATATAAATTGTATTTATTACATAAAAGGTCAAAGACAGGAAGTCTGAGTCAAAGAGAAAAAAAATCATAATTTGATTTCGCATATCACAGTTTCGACTATTTATGTCCTATCTATGGAATTCCATAACATACAAGCAAGTAACGTTACATACTTTCATAAACACGTTTATAACCGTCAATCAATCACTGTTTGTCATGATAATTAGCAGGCGACTCCTGATTAATGAATGATGCGTGTAACACGACACTGACAGCCAGCAGCTTCATAACACACATGATCACAGTGAAACACACTAAATATATAAGTAAAAAGTTTAAATAAATCACAGATGAAGAGAGTCAGCAAAATAAACATGCTAAGATGAGCTAGCAGCTCTCCACAGATAAACATAACACGCGCGCGCAGAACGCCTCAAATTCATAACATTAGCAATCTGTGTATGTTTATATACATGTTTTTTATACGTATGTAACTTTTGATACTACACTGTGACTGCCAGCTTGTTCTGAACACAACTGACACACACTTACCGAGGCCTCGCTGGTCCACTACATCAACAAGAGCCTGACGCTGAAGTTGCGATCTAAGCTGTGCGTCAGCAGACGTGCGCGTCCCCGCTCTAAACCCAGCGTTACTGAAGTTGTCTTGAAGTTCTTCAGCTGGACTGTGTGAGGATCTCTGTGTGTGTGTAGATGAGAGATGTTGCTGCCATGTTGCTGATCGCAGCCCTCACTCAAACACGTGGGGAGGAGCTGAGTGCGCTCGACATATCCCAGCATGCACTGCGGCCGTGTCACATAACCAGTGCGTGACACTAGATAGTGCGCGAGAATACCGTCTATGTAGGGAGCATATGGGAAATCATTCATCTTCTACGCTTGTGAAAACTTGTGTAGCATTTATAGTAAATAGCTTACTATAGTGTTTTTGAACCATACTATAGTAAAGTACTTAATATGCTGTGGTAATTCTATAACTGCTGTGGTCATATAACAACTATATTAATATAAACAAATGACTTACAATACTGTACTATAGGGTAGGCCTATATTATACCACAATACAATACAGTTTACTGTAGGAAAAACTAAAGTATACTACAGTATTTATTACAGTTTATCAACTCACTATAGTTAATATTACAACATGCTGTAGAATTCATTAACAAAGTGTCGTAAATACTCTAATATATACAGTATAATACACGTTACTATAGTATGCTTCAAAAACACTATAGTATTTACTTTAAATTACTATAGCATTTGTTCAGCCCATTTCCGCCACTGAATAAAATAATAAAAAAATAAAATCTGACCATTTTTCTCTCAAACTTAAGTGCACTTAAAAGTGTAAAGTACTTTCGAACATTTTAAAGCCCAGCGTTATTTTATATTACATTTAAAGTTAACATTTTAAATGTTAAAAAATTGCAACTTTTTTATTGATAATGTGTAATTTTAAATGTATTTAAATAAATTACAGCAACACTTTAACCATATTTCAAAGACAACAGAAGAAATTATGAAATTATAAGTTCAGATAATTGCATGCATTATAAATGTAAAGTGTAATACATTTTTATATAATTGAAAATACCATGCAGTTAGGTGTCTTACATGCAAGTATACTCTCTTAAAGTATATTATGATTATAGTCTTTGCTTCTACAGTGTATATATATATATATGTATATTAATCTAAGCAGTGTAACAGAGTTATTTTATGCCATCTGATGAATAATTTAATGACAATATCAAATGTTTAAGTGTTGCATTTCTAAATCTGTAGCTCATCATCCCCAACACAAACATGCAAACAGTTAGTTTTCATTTTGCCAACTTTATTTTATTATGTTATGATCCCATCAAATCAACAACACTGTGATATTGACTAAACTGACTGGAGACTGTAAAAACACATTAATGCATGTCATTTGCTTTCTATCACCCTGAAATGTGAAATCATTTGAAATTTTTGTAGTTTTCCTAGATATGCAGATTTAAACTCTAAATCCTAAAAATGAATATATTTAATCTGGTCAACATTAAAATGTATTGAAGATTTTGATACAACTTTTATTGTAGTGGTTTGCCACTCTTACTGTACTCTACTGTATGTAAACTGCTCATTTACACAAATTGCTAAATCTGACTGTTTTGACTTTCCGCCTCCTGCAGGCAATCACACGCCTTCTGGCATTCATAAAAATCAGTTTCACTGAAAAGCATTGTCCTTCATAATAATATGTGACCCCGGAGCACAAAACCAGTCATAAGGGTCAATTTTTTGAATCTGAAAGCTGAATAAATAAGCTTTCCATTGATGTATGGTTTGTTAGAGATACAGCTATTAGAAAATCTGGAATCTGAGGGTGCAAAAAAATCTAAATATTGAGAAAATTGCCTTTAAAGTTGTCCAAATGAAGTTCTCAGCAATGCATATTACTAATCAAAAATGAAGTTTTTATATATTTACGGTAGGAAATTTACAAAATATCTTCATGGAACATGATCCTTATTTAATATCTTAATGATTTTTGGCATAAAAGAAAAATCTATAATTTTGACCCCTACAATGTATTTTTGGCTACTGCTATAAATATACCCCAGCGACTTAAGACTGGTTTTGTTCTCCAGGGTCACATATAGTATGTTAGCCAGCATATACAGAAATCTGTTGCAAAATATGAGTTCACAGTTGTAGTTAGAATGAATTAAGCACACATCTATGAGCTGCTCTAGTTCAAAAACCCTTCATAATGGGAATGTATTTGTAAAAGGCTCGCCTGAGCTGGTAATCCTGCATCTACATCCAGTCTGTTATTTACTTTAACATGATTTGATCAGCAACTCTGATATTTATACCCAAACTGCTGTTCATACAGCGATCGGCATCCTTCGGAGATGCCATCCGACGGCCGTGAAGCCTGATTGAAATGAAATGTGTTTGAAGAGCCATGAAGATTGAGTCTTCATCTGTTCTGAAAGCTAACCGGAGGAAACTCCTGTTCATCATCCAGACGGACGGGTCCATCCGCAAACTCATGTTCTGGGATCAGCTCTCCTCTCTTCACACCAACATCCTCGGAGAAACCTGAAGGAAACACCGTCATTTACCTGTAAATCCTCAGGAAGTGGCTTAAAAGTGCTGAAAAATAGACATTTGATGTGTTCTTATGGGGCTTGTGATGTACCTGTGAGGGAACTAGAAGACGGAGAGTCTGGATTTGTGCTTGTGGCAACAGTTGCTGCGTATGATGGACTGCCAGCCTCCAGTTCTGCTTCATCTTCACTGTCAAACAGCCTGATGGAGGAATCAAATGCACTTTTTTCTACAGATTTGACCTTCAGTGCTTCAAATTTCAAAAGCTTCAATCAAAGAGTTTTGAGTGACCTTTAGAAAAATCTAATAGCCTCATTTATACATTTTATGGCTTATTATGAATCAAATTGGACAATACAGTCAAATTATATAAATTATATAATTTATGGTTTACTGTGAATCAGACTGAAAAAAAAAAAACAGTAATTGAACTGTGATTTTTATTTTTATTGTGCATTAAATTAGACAAAAAAGAGAGAGAAAAACCCCAACTGTAAATCAATTATATATTTTATGCTTTATTATTAATCCAATTGGACCAAAGAAAAACTGTAAATTATATATTTTTTTGTTTATGGTTTATCAAATTGGAAAAAAATGTACATCAATTATATATGTTACTGTTTATTGAGAATGAAATTGGACAAAAAAAAACTGTAAGCCAATTATATATTTTATGGCTTATTGTGCATCAAATTGGACAAAAAAAAAAAAAAAACTGTAAATCAATTATATATTTTGGGGCTTACTGTGTATCGAATTGGAAAAAGAAAACTGTAAATGAATTATATATTTTATGGTTTATTTTTAATTAAACTGGACCAAAAAAAAAACCTGTACAATAAATTATATATTTTTTAGTTTATTGTGCATCAAATTGGACAAAAACTGTAGATCAATTATATATTTTATGGCTTATGTATCAAATTGAATGAAAAACAGTAAATTAATTTGTATAGATGTAGACATTGAATTCTATATTTAATGGTTTATGTCAAATTATCAGAAAAAATTTAAGTCAATGCAAATATAATTTGTGACCCTGGACCACAAAACCAGTCATAAGTGTAAATTTTTCGAAATTGAGATTTATACAAATTTACAAAATATCTTCATGGAACATGATCTTTACTTAATATCCTAATGATTTTTGGCATAAAAGAAAAATCATTAATTTTGACCCATACAATGTATTTTTGGCTATTGCTACAAATATACGCCAGCTACTTAAGACTGCTTTTGTGCTCCAGGGTCACATATGAATTTTTGAAACAAATGACTAATGTGTAATCTGCAGTACTGGCTCACCTGTGCTTCTTCACTAAATGACAGTCTCCTCCTACCTGAGGATCTACATTGTAGATGTGGAGATGCCCATCTAGTGAGGCCACCAGAAGACGCGGAACCTTCTGGATCCTGCAGACGATGATATAGACATTCAAGTATTTCCTCATCTCCGTACGCTTATATACAGTAATGCATTGGACTCACGTGGAAAGAGCCGCAATGTTCCTCACGCCGGCCACACTGAGGCGAACGGTCGCAAACGCTCTGTCCTGATGCATCATATCCGACACCTGAGAGGGAAGGTAGGTGCTGGCCGCTGAAAACATCTTCCCCATATATGCAGACCATGATGGAGACTCCTTACTGTTCTCATGAGAGCACACGTGAAACCACGAAGGTGTCATAAACCTACAAAAGCCTACATTCTGCTGCATTAATTTATGCACATCGTATCACACCTGGGACTGTGGTGCTCCAGTCTGAATATGTGAACGGTCTCTGTGTTACTGGAGGCACAGAGAAACTGTGCATCGGCACTGAACGACAGGGAACTGATGCTGACATACCTAAACACAAAGACCATGAAACGATATGAGTTCACAAGCAAGTAAACTCAGTTCTCAAATATTTTTTTTTCCACCTGCCCTTTCGGATTATACCAGTTTTTAAGTCATTATTAAAAACTAATTTTTTTTTTTTCACTGGTTTTTAATGTTTTCATCACATGTCGCATGTATTTTTATGTATGAGGTCGGTCTGTTATGTCTTTTTACTTTTGTCTTTTACTTATGTTATTTGGTTTGTTTTTTTGATGCATTGTAAAGCATATTGATCAGCTTTTGCTGCATAAATAAACCTTTGACTTTGAAGTGATCCCCTTGTGAGGGATTCTTATTATTAAATAAATTCATATAATTATAAAAATATATTTATATAATAAAATGTAATAAATAATAAATAAGTAATGAATAAATACATTTTATTTATTAAAAAATAAATTAATAATATATAACTCCTTTCTCTTACCGAGGCTAATATCATAGACAGCTTGACAAGGAATGCCACTTTTAAAATTTAAGACTGAATTCAAATTAAATTAAGTAAAATAAATCAATAGAAATAATAAAATACACACACACACACACACATACACACACGTGTATATATATTTACTGTATATGTGACCCTGGAGCACAAAAGCAGTCTTAAGTCGCTGGCGTATATTTGTAGCAGTAGCCACAAATACATTGTTTGGGTCAAAATTATCAATTTTTCTTTTATGCCAAAAATCATTACGATACTAAGTAAAGATCATGTTCCATGAAGATATTTTGTAAATTTCCTACCGTAAATATTTTAAAACTTCCTTTTTGGTTAGTAATATGCATTGCTAAGAACTTCATTTGGGCAACTTTACAGGTGATTTTCTCAATATTTTTTTTTATGCTCCCTCAGATTCCAGCTTTTCAAATAGTTGGATATCGGCCAAATATTATCATATCCTAACAAACCATACCTAAATGGAAAGCTTTCCGATGATGTATAAATCTCAATTTTTAAAAATTTACCCTTTTGACTGGTTTTGTGGTTCACGGTCATATATATGAAAATTTTGCAATGCATCTATAATAAATTATGAAAGATTTCCAAGACAGTCTTAACATTAAAAAAGGAAGCGTGTTAATAAAATATGTTAGTTTTTAATACACATCAACCATTGGTATGTACAGTAAAAGTGCCTGTAGCTGAACACCCTTCTATTGTTTCATAACAGCTGTGTTTCATTATCTGACTGTATGTCAGCTCGCTCACCTCTTCATCCCTCTGCGGAACTCAAACAGCTTGACTCCGTCAGGTACGCTGAAAACCCGTATAACAGTGCCCTGGGAATCATAATTTCAAATCAGATCACAGTACAAAAACTGAAGCTGCTCCACTAAACCGTCATGGAGAAGACATCAGACTCACTTTTTCAGAAGCACTGGCCAGATTGGTTCCTGAAGCATTGAATGCGATGGCAGCCACATGACTGGCGTGAGCCGAGATCACGGTCACCATATTCTACAATTAATGAAAGTGGAGAGCTTTAAGTTTCAATAAGCTTCGCTTTCCGTTAAAGCAGGTTTAAATTGGGATCTTACCAGATTCAAAGCATCATACAGAGTGATTTCTCCAGCGGTGAAGCTCCCTGGATATGCCAGATATGAGTTGGAATGATTGACAGAAAGTGCACAGAGACCTGGCAGGAAAGAGAGCATCTACAGATCATTCAGGCCCAGTTTAACCCCCGGATAGATATAGCCACATTTTGATCAGATGAAGCAATAAAAACAGTGAAGACTCTGACATGCAGGGTTTTTGGCGCTATTACACCAGTAACTCAAAAGTATACTGTGTTTAGTTTTACTGGGCACTAAAGAGCCGTTACAGCCTTTACCTTTGGGGTTTGGTGGCGTGTTGAGAAGAGACTTGAGAAGTTTCATGTCCTTGATGTTGTGGATGTACAGAGCCTCCTCCAGACAAACTACAAGCCTCTGAAGAAAGGACATACAAAATGTTGGAAAAAACCCTGTAAGCCTCAAAACTAAACGTGATGTTAAAAGAAGTCTCTTCTGCTGACCAGGGCTGCATTTATTTGGCCAAAACTAAAGTAAAAATTTTGAAATATTTTACCATGTAAAAAAGATGTGAATATATGTTAAAATGTAATTGATTTATGAGAACAAATCTGAATTTTCAGCATCATTACTCCAGTCTTCAGTGTCACATGATCTTCAGAAATCATTATAATATGCTGATTTGCTGCCTAAGAAACATTTCTGATTATTATCAGTGTTGAAAACAGTTGTGCTGCTTCATATTTTTGTGAAAACTGTGACACATTTTATTTTTCAGGATTCTTTGATGAATAGAAACTTCAAAACAACAGCATTTATTTGAAATAGAAATCTTTTGTAACATTACTCTACCGTCACTTTTGATCAATTTAATGAGCATTACAAAACTCTTACTGACCCTAATCATGTGAACGGTAGTAAATGTGTACCTGTCGGTTGAGTTTGACAGCGAGGATGTTGTTGGAGTAGCTGTAGTTACAGATCTCACTGCCTTTCTTGAAATGGTAGATGTTCATTCTGAAGGATGTGGATCTGCTCACAACCACCATCAGACTGCTGGAGAAGAGCCGCTCCGCTATATACACATCAGGGCTTTCCACTAATCACACACACACACACACACACGCACACGCACAGGCACAGGCACAGACACAGGCACAGGCACAGGCACAGGCAAAGACACAGGCACAGACACAGACACAGACGCAGACGCGCACACACACAGATGCGCACAGACACAGACACACACAGACACACAGACATAGACAGACACACACAGACACAGACACAGACACAGACACAGACACACACACACAGACACAGACACAGACACAGACACAGACACAGACACACACAGACACAGACACACACAGACACAGACACACACAGACACAGACACACACAGACACACACAGACACACAGACACACACAGACACAGACACAGACACAGACACAGACACAGACACAGACACAGACACACACAGACACACACAGACACAGACACAGACACAGACACAGACACACACACACACACACACACACACACACACACACAGACACACACAATCAGGGGTTAAAGCAAAAAAGAATCCTGAGCCTGCAGTTTTTTCCGAGGGTAGGGGAGGTGGACACAGGGTTACGTGGCAAACAAACAACAACAAAAAACATTTGAAAATGATTTTCCTTGAAACTACCTGATAAACTAATAAAACAAAATGGTACAAATAAAGTGCTGCACACGCCATGAACGCAATGACTGTGGATACTAGGATACTATACTATTGCATAGTTACTGCTTTCCTTATTCAGACTGATTTTTTCATGAATATATAATTGACCTGAAGAAAGAAAGCTGTGGAATACACTTGGAAAATTATGAGCTGAAAAACAGGCTTTAATATGACTATA
The DNA here is from genome assembly GCF_936440315.1 of Barbus barbus. Taxonomy (NCBI): domain Eukaryota; kingdom Metazoa; phylum Chordata; class Actinopteri; order Cypriniformes; family Cyprinidae; genus Barbus; species Barbus barbus. The sequence goes on along the minus strand of NC_136760.1, from coordinate 2,061,367 downwards.
TTTATATATAAACTAATGTGAGGCAATAATAATTGGCTCAAATAAAGTATCAAAACCAAGTAATTCTATCTTTTTTTTTACGCAGCCAATGCCGGAGATCCGGCACGGTGCCGGAGAACTTGAAGCCCTGCATTATATTCTGAATGTTTACATTACAAAGAAGACATGAAGTGGATGAATGTCACTGCATTTAGATACAAAATATTAAACTATGTTGCATTGGCAATTAAATGATTAGAAGTAACATGTTTCACTAATGTTTGACAACCACAAAAGTGTCCAAATGCTTTCTATAGTTGTTATCGATAACAACTATAAAAAAAAGCATTATATTGTTATGTGAAAAAAATAGATGCTAACTGTACTTTATTTCGTCTAACTGACAAAGCAACACTTCTCATTTTATTTAGTTTAACTTGATGTACTAAAATACCTAAAACATACTAAAAGAAAACTAATAAAAATGCTATCACTAAAGCTTTAACTAAAATGAAAATGAAGAATATTTTAAATACAAGCTAATTTAAAATATCAATTAAATATATGAGTGATAATAAAATAACACTGATATGGTTGTATTATCGTATTATTTTAAAACATGCCTGCATAATTAACCAAAATAAATCACGATTTATTAAAACATATATATGTATGGCTTTCTTTACAAACAGGAATGTTAAAAGTTACTTTAGAAAATCTGAAATATAAGATGTGCTGACTTTGCTATTATTCTAAAATGTGGACACCAGCCGTAATACAGAATGAGTGGGTGTGTTCAGATCTTTAACTAGTAGTTTACTGATCGCTTTTTTCCAGATTTTACTGGGTTACAGAACCATGATTTGTTTATTTCTCTGTCAACTCTTTGGTCTGTTCATAGGCTCTGTGCAGGTGTTCATGTACATAACGGTCTGAGATGACCTGACCCTTGCCTTGGTTCTGTTTATTTTACAAACTTCCCAAAATGCAGCTGCAATCAAACATGTGTGACCGCCTCAAGGCATTAATGTCTCTGTGATCAAAAGACAGTTGCACAGTGATATGATCAGATAACTTTTTTACCTCCTTGATGAATGCAATCCATTCTGTCTACAGAGGACAGAGAGAAAAGCCTGTAGCCATTCTTACCACCGACAGCCAAAGACCTGAAAAAAGACAGACAGAAATATCTATATCCAACTATATTAAAATGTATTTTTAATCAAGAATTTTTAGATATAATCACACACACACACATCTATATTATATTTAAAAAATCACATAATCTATATTTTCCATGCAATAATAATAATAATTTTAAAACAAAAAGATGCATTAGAAATGAAGATATGCCATGTTTTTCCCCCATTTTGTAATACAGCATTGCGGCCAAATTAAAGGTCATCATCACTGAGTCCTGGTTTGGGAATTTTGTGTACTTTTTAAGCGCATATGCGAGCCTGCAGCACAAAAGCAGTCTTCAGTAGCACAGGTATATTTATAGCAATAGCCAACAATACATTGTATGGCTCAAAATTATACATTTCTCTTTTATGCCAAAAATAATTAGGATATTAAATAAAGATCATGTTCCATGAAGATATTTAGTAAATTTCCTACCATAAATATATCAAAACTTCATTTTTGATTAGTAATATGCATCACTAAGAACTTAATTTGAACAACTTTAAAGGTGATTTTCTCAATATTTAGATTTTTTTGCTCCCTCAGATTCCAGATTTTCAAATAGTTGTATCTCAGACAAATATTGTCCTATCATAACAAACCATACATCAATGGAAAGATTATTTATTCAGCTTTCAGATGATGTATAAATCTCAATTTTAAAAAATTGACCCTTATGACTGGTTTTGTGATCCGGGGTCACATATGGATCACATATACAAACTTGACAAAAGGGAATGCAGCATTACGTCGTGTCCTGGTTGAAGGAAGCGCAGAAGAGCCTCTGAAGTGTGGGAGCTCCATCAGATCTCTCTCTGTCTGGGGAGGACCCGGATCTTCGGACCTTCTCTCCGGTTCGGTACTCTGGGATCGGTTCGATCATCCCAAAACTGTCCAGTGGCAGTTCAAAATACGCTGTCCATTAACTGTGGCGATTTTGCTTTTCAAGAAAATTATATGTTGGGCAACTAATTATTGTTTTAAAATTATTATTATCACGTGCTCGATTAACAGCGCCCATTCGCTGACAAGCACAACATAGAGCAAACACAACAACCAGCTGACGTGATGCATTTACATCATAGTGCTATGAAGAATCTTATTGGTTGAAGAAAACGCTTGGTTTGGGCCTTGCTCAAAAACTATGTCTGATTGGCTCACATATGTACTTGGAGGCGTGGCTTTTGAAAAGCCGCCGGTGATTGGCTGCTTTCGCTCTCAATAACAGCACGTGGGGTTGTTTTGGTCGAATGCGTCGAGAGAATCATGCTGTGGATCATAAATCACCCCTAAACAAACACACACGCTTGTATCTCTTCAGTAAGTTCAACAACAATACATTTATTTCATTTTTTAAATTTATTTATTTTACTTTTGAGTGTTTCTACACAAGAGCATGTTTGGTCATTTTCAGGTGATTTTCTTTACTCAGCTCACAATCAGAAATGGCAGCAGATATGTTTTTACCTGATAGCTTTATACAGTTGTTAGGTCTGCAAAACATGCACATAATATAATATACAGCAGTTCATCGCGAGAGGAAGAAAAAGTCCCATTCATTTTCTTTAATTACTCATTAACCATTAATGCCCGTTCTGCTGTGAATTATGAGGCTGTAATTGATGGAATATGCTTTTTATGAACCCATTATTTCAATGTATTTTTAAATATTAATAATAATAAAAAAATCATATATTACAGGTGAAAAACTACATTACCCATGAGTCTGCAAAATCTCCACCAATCAGAGAATAGAAACAAGCCCATCATAAATATGTATAGGCTACCTAAAAAACATAAAATGTGATGTTTCTATATACATAATCAGCATCTTTAAATCAATAATTTTGTATTTATTCATTGTCACGAATCATGGGTAATGTAGTTTTTGACCAGAATTATTTTATTTAATTAACCACATTATTTTAGCTGAAGTAGCCTATTTGTATCAATATCGTGTGTGTTACCTCATACATTTATAAGATTTTTAAACAAAATAAACAACTTGAATGATTTAATTTAGCACAAAATCTGTTGCTCCATTAATGTTCAACATAACATTAGCCCCGTTGTACAAGATGGTGCTATATAGCACTAAAAGTGGTTTTTTAGCTCGTAATAATAGGGGAACCACACTGTAAAAAAAAAGATAAATTGAGCTTAAGATTTTAAGGCAACCAGCTTCAGCAGATTTTTGAGTTTTCTCAACTTGTTGTTTTAAGTTTATACAACAAAAAGTTGAGAATCTCCTACAAAAATAAGTTGAGAGCTCAAAAATCTGCAAAAAGCTGCTTGTCTTAAAATTTTAAGTTGGCTCAACTTTTTTTTTTTACAGTGCACTTTTGGAGCTGTATTGCATCAATCTTGGTTCTTCAGCGGTTCTTCAGCGGTTCTTTGGCATGACTGAGGTCCTATATAGCACCGCTACCACAGAACCTGTTAAGCTCCTGTATGGTTCTTCAGTGGTTCTTCAGCGGTTCTTTGGCATGACTGAGGTCCTATATATAGCACCGCTACCATACACAGAACCTGTTAAGCTCCTGTATGGTTCTTCAGTGGTTCTTCAGCGGTTCTTCAGCAGTTCTTTGGCATGACTGAGGTCCTATAGCACCGCTACCATACTGTTAAGCTCCTGTATGGTTCTTCAGTGGTTCTTCAGCGGTTCTTCACCGGTTCTTTGGCATGACTGAGGTCCTATATAGCACTCCTACCATACACAGAACCTGTTAAGCTCCTGTATGGTTCTTCAGTGGTTCTTTGGGGTGATTAAGGTGATTTATAGCACCACTGCCGTACAAAGCACCTGTTAAGCCCCTTTAAAGGTTCTTTTTACGAGCCAAAGAAAGTAAAGTAAAGTAAAGTAAAGTCGTGACGTATTGTCAAGTATGGTGACCCATACTCGAAATTGGTGCTCTGCGTTTAACCCATCCAAGTGCACACACACAGCAGTGAGTAGTGAACAAATGCACACACACACCGTGAACACACACCCGGAGCAGTGGGCAGCCATGCTGCGGCGCCCGGGGAGCAATTGGGGGTTCGGTGCCTTGCTCAAGGGCACCTCAGTCGTGGTATTGAGGGTGGAGAGAGCGCTGTACATTCACTCCCCCCACCTACAATCCCTGCCGGCCGGGGACTTGAACCCGCAACCTTTCGATTACGAGTCCGACTCTCTAACCATTAGGCCACGACTTCCCCCATTAGAACCACTGTTGGTGCTGTTTAGCACTATTTTTGTTGAAGAAATACAATGCAATATGGCACCTCTTATGGTTCTACATAGCACCATTTGACAAAGCTGCTGAATAACATCTTTAAAGATATGGTGCTATATAGCACTAAAAGTGGTTCCCCTACGATTACGAGCCAAGAACCACTTTTAGTGCTATGTAGCACCATTTTTTGTTCTTTAGAGTGTATATACATATACATAGGCCTATATATATATATATATAAGAAGATTGAACCAGACCACATGTTTGACATGCAGACGTCCTCCTCTCCGATCTGAAAACGTGACTCAACAGAAGAATGTAGTGAGTCTGAAAGTCTCCGCTAGGTGTCTCTGTATTTCTAGTATAATGAGGAGGGAGGCGATAAGACGCTGATAAATTCTCTAGAGTGAAAGGAAAGGATCTCTCTCTCTCTTCACCGCCAGAATCTTGAGCGCAAACACAAAGAGGAAGAGAAAGACTATATTTTTTTTACCCATTTCTATCCCATCACTGAGTGGACATACAGCCCCGGGCTTCATAACTAGACGAGCCTATTTGGTGCTTATTTGAACGTTTTCATCGCTGCTCCATTCCTCAACCTGCTCGCCATAGAGAAGCCCAGCGGAGACTATCGATCCGTTCCACCGGCGAGTCATGGCGAAAGATCCCGAGCGGAGCAGCTGCCTTCTGCGCGATCTACGGCAGCGAGCCGGTAACGAGCTGTGCGCGGACTGCGGCGCTGCAGGTAAGAGCATCTCACCTGGACAACAGAGGCTCGAGGCGCCGCACCTGTTCTCGCTCTCGCACCTGCTGTGAAAGGCCCAGAGCATAGAGGGCTACACATGCTATGAAATGTATGTAAATATGACATTTTTAATAATAATATATATTTTATATATATTTATATTTTTTATATAATGTGATTTTTTCCCATTAATAACATTTATTTTAATATTAGGCTTTATTTTCAGTAAATAATATATTTTTTAATTATTTATTATGTTATTTATTTTTATTTATACTTGTGGTACATTATTAAAATAAAATGATTTATATAATGTAGTAAGAAAATGTATAATAAATATATAATATATTTAGTTTTAGTTTATATTAGTATATATATATTTTAAGTTATAATATATAATAAATCGTGTTATACAGGTCATTTAATGTGATTTATGAAATATTTAGTTTTAATTTTATTTGTTATTTATTATTGCATTTTAATTAAGTATATTGTAATGTCATTACTTTAGTAGAATAAAAATGAGAGATATATAGTAAGTTAAGTTATAATATATAATAAATAAAGCATTATATTTAAGATTGTAATTTATATTTGTTATTTATTATATTTTGAATTAAGTACTTTGTGATGCCATTATATTATATTTTAAAAATAAAATAATATAAATGTGACAGTAAGTTGTTATATTAATATATAGCAGAACTTATAAATAATATAATATAATAATAAGTCGCATTATTAATATTTAAACTATGAAATATATTTGATAAAATATTAATTATCTAAATGTATTTATTGATACTATTTTAATTAAGTAATATATTGTCATTATATTACATTATTTTGTTATATTAGTCAAATAAAGTTATATATAAAATATATATAATTATTAATTATATTATTAATTGCTATGCATATTTTGATAGCCATAGCAATAAACGCGTGTAAGCTGCTCAAGTAATTTCATGCCAAATAAATGTTGTTTAATACACACTTTCTTTAGCGGTGACCACATGTTTGTGTCTTCATATCGGGGACTTCTACAGTGTCATTAAAGTGATTCAGCATTGCGTATGAAGCCACAGTCACATGTCATCATTGTGCCTCACAGGGAAACAACATGGAGCTTTGATTTTCACTGAGCTCTTGTTTCATGAGCAGACGTGTGTTCCTCATGATGTGAGGATAATAATATGGTGCTTCTGCACTACATACTAACCCATGAACACACACACAGTTGGTTGGGTGACATACAGCACTGAGTCACGCATGTTGTTTGTAATGTGAGGTGTTAAACATGAGTTTGTGGTAGATCTGAGGGGTGTTGTCAGAGGGATGTGTGTGTGTGTGTGTGTGAGTCACAGAGAGTGAGTGACTCAGCTTTATTCTCAGGTCTTATACCTGCCCAGCTCGTTTTTGAGTGTGTGTTTACTGATTTTAGGCAAGAAAATTCATTCAAATTCATTCAGATGCAGTGTCATACTGTACCTATTTCTCTGCATTGCAGCATTTCAGTACAGTATAACGCACACAAGCGCACGCGCTTACATACACACTGTCCTATTAAGACGCTAATAATATGGTGACTCTCACAAGAGAGTTCTGGGATTTTTGCCCAGCGTTGGACGTCGGCCCATTCTGACCGTATTACGACTGCATGGCGCTTTACAGGCCGGAGAAAAACACAGCGTATAGGCCAGACGGAGCGATGGATGTGGTTTGAATGACACATGCTAGACGCTTCAGATGATTCAGGGTGAACAGGGTTAGAGCAAATGTAGACGACTTCCTCAACACTTCTGATGTATATGTGTCAGTGTTGAATGATGGAGGACAGAGTTAGATCCAAGGGAGGTGCGAACATGAGTGTTATTTTACATAATATTAGCGATTTTGTTAATATTTTGAAAAAATATATAGTTTCGTATTTTTGGTCATTTTTATGTTTTTGTCATATTTATGTTATTTTATATTAAATATGTCTATATTGTTTTATATTCATTTTAGGCTTTATTTATTTATTTATATATATATATATATATATATATATATATATACATACAGTGGGAAAAAAAATTATTTGATCCTCTGCTGATTTTGTACATTTACCCACTGACAAAGAAATTATCAGTCTATAATTGTAATGGTAGGTTTATTTGAACAGTGAGAGACAGAATAACAACAAAAAATCCAGAAAAACACATTTCAAAAAAGTTATAAATTGATTAGCATTTTAATGAGTCAAATAAGTATTTGATCCCCTATCAATCAGCAAGATTTCTGGCTCCCAGGTGTCTTTTATACAAGTAAGGAGCTGAGATTAGGAGCACTCTTTTAAAGGGAAAATGTGTCCAATCAATCAATCAGATTCCAAACTCTCCACCATGGCCAAGACCAAAGAGCTGTCAAATGCCACACTACAGCCTGTCAAATTTGGCTGTACTGATTGCTGAGTGTGATGGATGATTTCTCTCTTGCTCTCACACTTTTTGCCTGTATTCACACACACATATATATGTATATATACCTGTATATATATACACGACGAACATCAAATCTTTAAGAAATCTTTTCATACCCAGAATAACTGAAGCCACTGAGCAACACCAAGAGCACAACGGTCTATATTCAGAAAGCTGGCGTGTTTTATGGTTTCACAGACGCTTCTCACGGCACGTGCAGCAGCTCAGCTCAGTCTCTGGTGAAGCACACTGTTGGTGCCTGTCACTTTGGCACTCGATGAGTAAAGGTCAGAGCGTTCAGTGCACTGTCATCACACACGTCAAATCATGTAAGACCCCGTTTACACTAGTAATTACATCTTTACACTCGTGCTCTGATCACAAAGTGCAAACAGGTCGCCAAATGTTTTACATTCATTATAAAGTTTAAAGGTCGTCAGGCCTCAAACAGTTCTCTGCATAATTCACTTTCAAATATGATTTGATAATATTTGATATTTTTATTTTACTTTATTTCTTACTGAAAATAGCTGAAATAAGTTTGTTTTCCTATGTTAACGTTCAAATTTGATATTTTATTTTAGTTAATATTTATTATATTTCAAGTAATGGCAGATAATCGGCGAATAATAACTTAATTTTCAGTCTAAGCCATCATATGGCTTCTGTAGACTACACTGAAAACAATGGTAACCTAAAAATGCTAACATCTAAATGAGCAAATCAAAAATATTATTTTTATTAATATTACTAAATCAACTTACATATATTAATGTATACTACCAGAACTACTTTAGGTGGGTTAAATCATGCAAAAATAGCTCTTTAAAGTAACGACTGCAGGCTACCACTTTTTGTAGCATATACAGTGCCTTGCGAAAGTATTCATACCTCTTCATTTTTTTCACGTTTTATGTTGCGGCCTTATGTTAAACTGCTTTAAATGACTTTTTTCCACATCAATCTACACTCCATACGCTATAATGGTAAAGCAAAAAAAAAAAAAAAAAAAAAAAAGGTTTTTAACATCTTTGCAAATTTATTAAAAATAAAAAAACTTAAATGATTCCATTGCATAAGTACGAGAGGGTGTTGTTGGCCCCTGGGTGGCCAGTGCCCAGAGATGTATGTACAGACAGGATGAGAGGAGTGCGTTGAACCTTGGGGGATATACTGCAAACCGGGTGGACAGCCCGGCGGAGTGGCCGTGGAAGCGTTGGAGGAGGTGAACGGGTTGGTATTCCACTGAATGGGGCTTACTATGATCTTTTCGGGTAGGATGGGTTCTGGTTCTTCTTCAATTTCCTCTTTAGAGTCATGGAGTCGAGACAGAGCGTCAGCTTTAACATTCTTGGGACCAGGACGATAGGAAATGGTGAAATTGAAGTGCGTGAAAAATAGAGCTCATCGGGCTTGACGAGTGTTAAGTCTCTTGGCTTCCTTCAGATACTGGAGATTTTTATGATCAGTAAGGACTGTAAACGGATGTTGCGCACCCTCCAACCAATGCCTCCACTCTTCAAGGGCCAGCTTGATGGCAAGGAGTTCTCGATTACCTATATCGTAGTTTCTCTCCGCCGGGCTGAGTTTGCGGGAAAAGAAGGCACATGGATGGAGTTGGTGTCCCCTGCTGCTGAGAACGGATGGCACCAACTCCTGAGGTGGATGCGTCAACTTCCACGATGAACGGTTCACTGGGGTCAGGGTGCACGAGTACTGGAGCGTTCGTAAACACCTCCTTGAGACGCTTGAAGGCTTCGGTGGCAGCGGGGTTCCAGACGAGTGTTTTGGGTTTGTTGCGAAGCAAGTTGGTCAAAGGGCTTGTGATGGTGCTGTACTCGTGGATGAAGTGGCGGTAAAAGTTGGCAAACCCCAGGAACCGTTGCAGTTCCTTAATGGTGCCAGGAGTGGGCCATCGTCGAATGGCCTCCACCTTCCCCTCGTCCATCCGGATGTCACCGCTATCGATGTTGTATCCTACAAACTGCACTGAGGACTGATGGAACGTACACTTCTCTGCCTTGAGGAACAGGTGGAAGTCTCTCAGGCGTGTCAGGACCTCCGCAACGTGGCGACCATGTTCGGCCATGCTCCGAGAGTAGATGAGAATATCATCAATGTAGACCAGCACAAACTTGTGGAGAAACTCCCGGATCCGGTGTGCTCATAGTCTGTCTGTTCGGTGTTGGTCCGGTCTTCTGTTACAGAGGTAGGACACAGACTGAGTGACATAATGTGAACGGGTTTTATTGACAGACTTGAGGTGGTGGAATGAATCAGGTAAGTGATGATAGAAGGATTCTTCGGTGTTCAGGAGGGATGGTAACTTGAATATCTTTTTCCAAAAAGGAGACAAGGAACAGGAGTAACTGCACACCTCACCAAGACAGTGGATCAGGACGAGACTCGGGAGCTGACAGACTTGGGATCGCTGGAAGACACACTTGGGATGGAACACAGCAGGTAAGTAAACAAGACAGTAAGTATCAAGCATAGAGATATGATAGCTATAGTAGTCCTCTTTGTAGGAACGAGACCGGACACTGGAGTGTTGTGAGGTGTGAGTATTTGAGGAGTGCGGGATGATTGCCATTGACGTGCAGGTGCAGGTGATTAGAATTCAGGTGAGGGAGTGCGCTGTGATTGCCTGGTTATTGAGCCTGGCCGATCTGTGACAAAAGGTGCTTCAGCTAAATATTTAGGTAAGGCTATGAATACTTATGCAATGTACTTATTTCAGTTTTTTTATTTGTAATTAATTTACAGAGTTGTGACAATTCTGTTTTTGCTTTGTCAATATGGTGTATGAAGTGTAGACTGATGTAGAAAAAAAAACTAATTTAAAGCAGTTAACATAAGGCAGCAACATAAAACGTGAAAAAAATTAAGGGGTATGAATACTTTTGCAAGGCACTGTATAACGTGTATACATTTAGTTGTTTTGTTTGCACTTTTATGATGATTTTGTGTCCATTTAAACTTAAGTCCCATTTAAGAGTAATTGCATGGAAAAGAGCACCAGCACATTCTTCAAAACGTCTCATTTTGTGGTTCACAGAAAAAATGAAAGTCATATGGGTTTGGAATGACATAAGAGTGAATAAAGGATGACAGTGAATACTAATTCGATCCCTATGCCTTTAAGACCAAGTGTAAACAAATCTGTGCTCTTGTGCTCTCGTATGTGTTTAACGAGCTGTGAAACAGAGTCTAGTAACTTTATGAGTTTATGAATAACTAGTCACACTGGCAGCTGGTTTTAAGGTGTGTAGTCTGCTTGCAGAGGGAGCCACACCTTCATCAGCAGATAACTGGTCAAGAATATTAACTTAAAGTGGGTAAAAGGCAAAACAAAGTCCGTTTTTAATCACAAGCCTCTCTATCTTCTGTCTTGCTTTCTGCCGCTCCCTCCAATCGCCCCTCTTTCTCGTTCAAACAATAACCTCAGTGTTTTTTTGCACAGTGAGTGTTATAGACACACACTAGTATGACACAGTTTCTCATGGATTGCGTCACTTGAAGAAGTCAAAAAGCCTGAGTTTCTGTTTATGCCTGCTTTGTCACAGCCGACACTCCCATGTAAGCCTCAGGCTGTTCAACTCAAGGAGTTCACAGCGTTTAGCAACACTCGCACCTGAAGTGTGTCAAACTCACAGTTTCTGTTGTCTGTGCGTACAGAGAGGGCGTGTGTGTGTGATTTGTGGGTGACATTACACACTTTCCTGTCACCCTCGCATTGTGGGTTCACTTGCGTTTAATGTTTCATCTGAGACTAACGGGTTTATTGTTATAAATAACCTCTGTTGTGTGTATGTAATTTTTAAACCACTTAGACCTCAGCATCAACTGTGAAGGAAACAGAAACACATAGATCACCATGTTTTTTAACCAGTTGTTAAAGAGGTTTTGCTGCAGTTAGTGTTCAGTATTTTGGCCTCCATGAGAGGTCTGTATATGGATACATATAAAAATAAATGGTATAGCAATGACTTTATTGTCTGTTTGCCAATATGCATACTATCAGTAATAGTAAGCAAGAATAGAATTAGTGCAACCTAGTGCAAATTTCCAGAGGCGCACGTGTAATGTAGGCCTGCTATTTAAATATATTGCACATGAATTTGAAAGGAATTGTTAAAAAAAAAAATTCTGTCATCATTTGCTCATGTATGACGACTTCTGTAGAACAGAAAAGGGGAAATGTTTACTGTTAAATGTTAAAACTTCAATGAATTATCTATGCACACAATTCCCTGCTCTTGAAATGAACACTAGTTGCAGGAATACACCAACGACTTTTATTGCCTTTCACATAAATTATGATTACAAAGTCAGATTTTCGATTAATAATACAATTAATAATACATATTTTCGCACAGTTCCTTGCACAATACTATGTTATGAGCTCAAAACATAATGCATGATTTGTAAACTAACACATTTTGATGTTTGCATCACCAGCTCCTTATATTTGCTTTTCTGATGTAGTAAACTTGCTCGGTAACGCACCCGGTACAGCATTGCACTTGTGATGTAAAGCACTTGGGTACGAGTCCGTCAAATAAAGATCACGATAAAAGAGCTCAAAGACCTGTAGAAGCAAGATAAAATGACATGGTTGCTTCAGCAAATGTGTTTTTATCTCACGTTTGCTTTTATTAACACTACTGGTTAGGTTTAGGATTGGATTTAGTTATGCTATTTTCAAATGCGACACAGCATTAACCTTTTAGCGCATTGCATTTGCAAACTGTTCATACTTCCTCTAACTATGCAAATTGGGGATGCACCTCAAATAGTTATAAATCTTCTTCCTTCCTCAGAGCCGGATTGGGTGTCTGTGACGCTGGGTGTGTTCGTGTGTCAGGGATGCTCGCTCATCCACAGAAGCATTGAAAACCTCAGCCAGGTGAAGTCTGTGCTGCAGGACACATTTGAAGATAAAGAAATCGAGGTGAGTCACAGACGATCCACAGGCAGGTTTTTTTCCCTTTTTTGGCTGAAGGCTGTTTACTGCTCCAAGGCTGGATGTACTGCAGAAACCAGCTCTTTCTGATCTCCTGAATAAAATCCAAATCTGCAGTAATCTCAAGAGCCACAGAGATTGATTGGCTCTTTGCCTATTTAAAAGATTGAGGATGCAAACCATTAGGGCTCAACATAAGCTTGGGAATCCAAAGAGAGCTGATGTTTGTGATAATCTGAACAGAGCCATCAAACCGTTGAATAATGAAGAGGTGCACAAGTAAATGGAACATTAAATTAAAAAGTGTCTAATGAACCTTTATCACAGACTGTGATTAAGTGTTACGTTTTTTTATATTCTCATTTTTAAAATATTGTTTGTACATTTAGCTTTAGTGTGTATTACATCAAATGACAAAAAAAACTTGTTAACGCTAATGCAAGTGTGTTTCTAACACAGCATCTATGGAAGTGGAAGTAAATTTGACACAGTTTTCTCTTCTGACTGCTGTTATCAGTCTCTTTATATTTTTTCCTCTTTTAGAAAGTTGTGAAAACACTATTGTGGAGTTTTTCTCTTGCAGTTTGAGCAAATAGGAAGAATATACTCCCATATAGAAGTTTATCTAACTTTGATGACTTCCACTGCTGAGATTAAAGGAATAGTTCACCCAATTTGCTGAAAATGTCCTCACCTTCAGGCCATCCAAGATGTAGATGAGTTAGTTTCTTCATCAGATTTGGAGAAATGTAGCTCTTGCTCAGCAATGGATGCGCTGCAGTGAATGGGTGCCGTCAGAATGAGAGTCCAAACAGCTGATAAAAACATCACAATAATCAACACCACTCCAGTCCATCAGTTAACGTCTTGTGGAGACAAAAGCTGCATGTTTGTAAGAAATAAATCCATCCTTAAGACGTTTTAACTAAAATACAAGTCCATAATCCATAATAACACTTCCTGAAAAAGTGGTCTGAATAAGGAGAGAAATCTGCACAAAACGGCTCTAAACAAATATGTTGGTGGACTACTTGTGGATTATTGTGATGTTTTTATCAGCTGTTTGGACTCTCATTCTGACGGCACCCATTCACTGCAGAGCATCCATTGCTGAGCAAGTGATGCAATGCTACATTTCTCCAAACCTGATGAAGAAACCAACTCATCTACATCTTGGATAGCCTGAGCATGAGAACATTTTCAGCAAATTTGAATTTTTGGCTGAACTATTCTTTTAATAAATGCTGTACATGTTTCGCCCACAGTTCTAATGTTAACAAATATTGTAAAGTGTTAGCTGTTTGTTTAATATTGTGCCTATAAATCATGCAGTGCATTCTATTCCTGTAGTTTATCACATCTATGGGGAATGAAGCAGCAAAGGCCAAGTACGAACAGCAAGTTCCTCCGTTTTATTACCGTCCTTCCCACACAGACTGCAGGTAGGACTCAAACACCTTAATTCTGTACAGCATCGTTTCCAAGAACACACTGATTGCTCTTGCTGTGCCAGGCTTGTTCCCTGTTGAGTGCACTTACAGTCTTTTAAGGCTCTGGTGGTGTTTGCTTTCTTGTGGTCATTCTGACATCAGCAGCAGCAGCAGCATTGTGGGGGTTTTTGAACCGTCACACACAGACCGTCAGAGGGACTGTTTTCTCACATGGCTCGAGAATGTGGTCCAGTGATGTAGATGTTTACTTCCTTCCTGTTTGTAGGTTGCGTTTCATGATGAGTGGCACTTTGGCCAAAATATTCTGTTCACATGTAATGCAGACATCTTTTTTATGATTTACAAGAAAATATTTTTTCAGTCTTTCACATTCATTACAGTTTATTGCTTGGCGTTTCTTTATAATTAATGGGAAAATCAAATAGAAATTTCGATTTCGAGTGTACGAAACCCGTTTCTGCCTCAGAGTAAAAAAGGTCATTGTAAGATCAAAAAAAAAAAAAAAAATCACATTATGAAATAAATATAGTCAATATAGTCACAACTGGGTGAAATAAATGGGAAATTATGACATTGCAGTTGTGAAACACATAAGACACGACTGAAAGAAGCAAAGTCACAATTATCTTCTTATTTGTTTTACTCTCTCTAAGGCTGGTCAAAATGATCGTGTGATCTTTCGCAATTTTGGAAATATGTCATTTTACAGAAGTAAAATAGGTGGTGAGTGTTGATTTAAGGCTCGCTGTGATTTAAACAAAATAAGAAAAAGCATAAAGGCATTAATGCTTTTGTTTACACCAACAAAATAATTTTCCCTTTCATTTTCTGGTGCATGCCGTTTTTAAAGGGAATAATTCAGCCAAAAATAAAAATGTGCTGAAAATGCGCTCACCCTCATCCTCAAACAAACTCATCTACATCTTGGATGGCCTGAGGGTCCATTAATGTAATACTGACATACTGACGTGAATTGTTGTATTTTTCTTGGGCAGGATTTTGAGGGAGCAGTGGATCAGAGCCAAGTATGAGAGACAGGAGTTTATACACATCGAGAAACAAGAGCCTTATTCAGCAGGTGAGTGCAGCACATGCAAACACACTGAGGTTTCTTTGTTGTGAATTGCGATTTCTCATGCAATTAGCTTTTGTTTTTGTGGGTTCGTGGCACTATGAGGTCAGTCTCATCCTCTCATTTCAGCTACATCTCTTGAGTTTTGTCTCAGAGGTCCATGCTGCGTCTAACTGGGAGAGTCAGTTTCATTACCACTCAGAATATCCAGTTTCATGGCTTACAGTCTTATTTATTGGGAAGCGAGGTCTCATTGGCTGACAATGATCTCATCTTTGATACACACTAGCACACATGCACGCACAAACATACATGCATCTGTGTTCTGTGTTGCATTGCAGGAATTTCATTGTACTGCATGAGATTTGCTGATGTGTTTATACATTCACACAGAAGGCATTTGTGTGTGTAATGGTGTTTTTGCAGTGGGTGTACAGTAAATAGCATTAGTCACACAGTGTGGCCATTTGCAATCTAATAGCATGCTGGATCCCGACAGAACTGTGCGATCTGAATGCTGGAGTATATTGTCTGGAGGCTACGGCGTGGGCATTGGTATTTTTGCAAGACTGAATTCAGTACCGGCTTGAGACACTCTGTTTCCACCTTCCCACTCCATCTCTTCTTCTACCATCTTAAGTATTAAAAATAGCATTGATGTAGTTTGTTTACTAATCAAAAGGCCAATGAGATTTTTTCATGTTTTTGAAAGAAGACTCATCTGCTCACCGAGACCGCATTTATTTGATCAAAATACAGTAAAAATTTTGAAATATTATTGCAATTTAAAATAGCTATTTTCTATGTGAATATATAGTCAAATGTAATTTATTTCTGAGATCAAAGCTGTATTTTCAGCATCATTACTCCAGTCTTCAGTGTCACATGATCTTCAGAAATCATAATAAATCATAAAAAAGGGTGGTGATGGCGCAGTGGATAAGACACATGCCTTTGGTGTGAGAGACCCGGGTTCGAATCCACTGTGAGACACCAATGTGTCCCTGAGCAAGACACTTAACCCCTAGTTGCTCCAGAGGCGTGCGACCTCTGACATATATAGCAATTGTAAGTCGCTTTGGATAAAAGCGTCAGCTAAATGAATAAATGTAAATGTAGACATAATAATATGCTGATTTACTGCTCAACAAACATTTCTGATTATTATCAATGTTGAAAACAGTTGTGCTGCCAAATATTTGTGTGGAAACAGTGTTACATTTATTTATCAGGAATCTTTGATGAATAGAAACAGAATTTATTTGAAATATAATTTTTTTGTAAAATTATGAATGCCTTTACTGTCACTTTTGGTCAATTTAATGCATCTTGATTAATAAAGGTAATAATTTCTTTACAAAAAAAAAAAACTGACCCCCAAACTATATACAAACATAATTGTATATACATTTTTGTTACTATATATATATAATCAAATTTAATATAATTAAACTAGCTGTATTTTATTTTATATTGTTAATAACTAAAATAGTATTGTTTTGTACATGTTATTATATTATATTCGATTACACTTTATTTTAAGGTGTCCTTGTTACAGTGTAATTATACATTTAAGTATTGAGTAATATTAATAAACTACATGTACTTACTATATGGTTAGGGTTTCTTGCATGTAATTATGCATAATTTATTGCTTTTATAATAGTAAGTACATGTAACATTTGTAACAAGGACACCTCATTATAAAGTGCTACCTTATAGTCATTGTGGGATTTTTTTAAATTTAAAGTATTTATCAAATTATAATCTTATGTCTTGCATACCAATGTTTTTGCATGTTCTGGACTGTTATCATGGAGAACAGTAGAATCCAGACGTCTCCAACAGAAGAAGTGCTTTATAAAGAATCAAAGGCCTCTCTCATAATCTCCATATCTCTCATCTCTTGTCTCTCACACACTCGCTCTTCTCTTCTCGCTCGCTGTCCTTTCCCCTCGTCTCCTGCAGTATCCTGTTTGAATCCATGATGAGACGTTTCGTTACAATTGATGCACAGCTCAAGACTGATAGATAGACAGATAGACGGATGAATAAGTCCCTCGTGGAGCTGTGTGTGTGTGAGCTCAGTGAATGTCGACACACTCGCGCACAATCACCTGTGTTTGTCTGGGAGTCTGTGCTGTGTGTGCTCCTCCGCTGATCAATAGTGGTATTGATGGGTCATGTGGAGAGGCGCGGTTATCGATTGATGAGGTCATGCAGAGTGAATGATTCATGAGCACTAGTGCACCAGAAAACAGAGAGACAGATAGAGACCAGCTCCTTATTAGTGCACACTAAGGTAAACATTGCTATTGCTATTGCTTAGGGACTTTAAAACCCAACCGTATACATTAAAGGATTAGTTCACTTCCAGAATAAAAATTCCGGATAATTTACTCACCCCCATGCAATCCAAGATATTCATGTATTTCTTTCTTCAGTCGCAAAAAAATTACATTGTTTGAGGATTTTTCTCAAAGTGGGTTCAAAGGGCCCTATACACGATCCCAGCTGAGGAATAAGGGTCTTTTCTAGCAAAACAATCACTCAATTTCTAAAATAAATAGACATTTATATAATTGTTTTTACCTCAAATGCTTGTCTTGCACTAGCTCTGCGATGCGCGTCCATGTCACGACACACTCTGGAGAAGGGAACGAGGAGGAACTTTTTCCAAACTTAGGCTTTTATTAACAAAACTCAAGAATCGCTGGAGATACAAATGCACATGAAATGATGATAAGACCCAGACACAGAGGCAAGGAAACACAGGGCTTATGAAGGGGAGACTTAACTACATAATTAATAACACAGGGCTGGGGACTAATAAACTAATCAACGAAAACTGGGACAGGAACAGGAACATAACCAAATAAGGGCATAAGGAAATACAGGGTGCACGTGGAAACACAAGACACAGGCAAACTAAGTCTGACAGTCTATGCCTTCGCATTACATAGTCATGTTGGAACGGTCACACATGGCATAGATGGAAGTACCGACCCAGTGTTTACAAAGTGAATGTGCAAAGAAAGTAAAATGCTCTTTACGGACGATTTTAAAGTTGGAGGAGAAAATCAAATGGAGTCTAATGCAAAGTCGTGGACAAGCATCACAGAGCTAGTGCAAGATGAGCATTTGTGGTTAAAAAGTACATCATTTTTATTTTTTTTAGAAAATAACAGATCGTTTCGCTAGATAAGACCCTTAAGATAAGAGATCTTTGAAGCTGCATTGAAACTGCAGTTTGGACCTTCAACCCATTGGCCACCATTGAAGTCCACTATATGGAGAAAAATCCAGGAATGTTTTCTTCAGAAACCTTAATTTCTTTATGCCTGAAGAAAGAAAGACATGAACATCTTGGATGACATGGGATTGAGTCAATTTGGTCACACCTTATATTAGGTGGCCTTAACTACTATGTACTTACATCAAAAAATAGGTACAATGTACTTATAGTGGTCATGTTGTATTGTAAAACAGTTTTGCTGCTACTGAGGTGGGATACGGGTAAGGTTAGGGACAGGTTTGGTGGTATGGGTGGGTTTAAGGGTGGGTTAAGGTGTAAGGGATGGGTCAACAGTGTAATTATAAATATAATTACAGAAATTAATTACAGATGTAACTACATATAGGCATTTTTTAAAATATAAGTACAATATAAAAACATGTATGTACACAATAAGTGCATTGTATCAAATGATTCATTTAAATGTAAGTACATAGTAGTTAAGGCCTCCTAATATAAAGTGGGACCGTAAATTTTATTCTGGAAGTGAACTAATCCTTTAAACCTCGGTCTCTTTCTAGAAAGCATTTGATTGGACAGAAATCTCTAGTGCTGGATGAGTCATCAGTCATTATTATTGTTTTCAGAGGCTATTAAAAGTTCACTTTATCAATGTTTTAGGAGAACATTACTATATGTTAAAGCTAACAGACGTGGACTTACAAGCTGCAGAACTCTTTAGATGTCTTTTAGTGTTTTTTTTTAATCTTTTTCCGATTTGACGTTGCTCATGTATAGTAAGCTACTTCCTTTTTTACTAAAATATTTTAAGAATGTAGCTATTCATAGATGCTGCGAAAGTTTGTAGGTGGAAAACACTCCTCCTCATGCTTTCTTTTTCACTCTTCTCTCGCTCTCGCTCTTTTGTAGGGTACAGAGAGGGCTTACTGTGGAAACGTGGTCGAGACAACGGGCAGTTCCTCAGTCGCAAGTTCATTCTGTCTGAACGAGAAGGAGCGCTGAAGTACTTCAACAAGAATGAAGTTAGTCTCTCTCACACACACGCTTACTCGTCTGAATGAGGAATTTATGCTGGATTTATAGAGAATATATAGTATATTTGGTTACACTTTAGATTAGGGAACACATGTTCACCATTAACTAAGAATTTCCCCTCAATAAACGTCTAATTTGCTGCTTATTAATAGTTAGTAATGTAGTTGTTAAGTTTAGGTATGGGGTTGGATTAACGGATGTAAGATGTGGTTATGCAGACTAAAACATTAACATGTGCATTATAATAAGCAGCCCATGTGCTAGTAATATGCATGCTAATAAGCAACCAGTTATAGTGTTCCCTAATCTAAAGTGTTACCAAATATTTTGTATATAACTAGGTAGTTAACTGAAATTAGGACCATATAAGTAATTATTAGTACAAATAAATAAAATATAAAAATAATATATATATAATATAATATATAAATGAAATTAAATATATATATATATTATATATAGGTAACTAAAATAAATAAATAAATGCATATATATATATTATTTTAGGTAATACTTTATTATATTTAGTATTTTAGTTTAGCTAGTTGCTCGGGCAATATTTATAATTTTCATTTCAAGTACAAAAATAACTACAACTAAAACTATATGTATATATACACACACACACACACACACACACACACACACACACACACACAGAATTACTAAAATTTAAACTAAAATAACGAAAATTAAAATTAAAACTGATAACAATATAACAAATTTAAACAAATTATATCTATTAATAAAAACTAAACTATTAAAATATATTTAAACTATTAATACAAATATATATAATTGTATTTCTTAATTAATTTTAATTATTAACATGTGTATATAAAAGTATGGAATGAGCCAGCTTAGATTTAATAATTTAAATGTTCTATATTACATTTATACACATTTAGTATATATTTGCAATATACATTTAATTTGAGATTTTAATTTACACATTTGTCATTGAGAATGTCCCCTGATGAATATAAATATATTAATTTATAAACATAATACACTAGTTTTTAATTTATATTAAAGTTTTTTATGAAATTATCATTCATTTATAAAGATATGTATTAAATGTGTGTGTATAAAATATATTTTATTAAAATATATATTTATTGTAATTTTTCGTTTAATTAATTTATCATTGATAATGTCCCCTGATGATACCAAAGGAAGGCTTTGTCATAATTAACACACACACACACACACACGCACGCACGCACACACACACACACACACACATGCACACACACACACACACACACACACACACACACACACACACACACACTACTGTAAGTTGTGCTTACTCAAAACAATCCCGGTCCACCGGCACTATACATCTGTAATGTGACTCTAGGGATTTCTGGTTGTTTCTCAGAATGTGTTGTTGTCCGGAAAGCGTGCATTTATAGCTGAGATATTACTTTTATCTTCCAGGCAAAAGAACCAAAGGCCATAATGAGGATTGAAACTCTAAATGCTACTTTCCAGCCGGCTAAAATAGGAAACCCCTACGCCCTGCAGATCACCTATCTGAGGGACAACAGCACCAGGAATATCTTTGTGTACCATGAGGACAGTAAGGTATCAGGCCCATCAAATTCCTTCGCTTGTGCTCTTGAATGTTTCTGATTGTACATCTGCCAGATGCTTTTCTCCAAACTAACACAGTTTATCAATAGATACAGTACAGTCACTGTCTCTCTCAAGGTCGTATTGTGAAATGTTTCAGTGTATAACCATCACTGCTTCAGCCTTTATTCAGACTCTTATTATTCAGAGGAATCAGTTTGATATGATTGCATTTCATTTCTTCCCCTGAGGTCCACTTATAATGTGTCTTGCTCCCAAACGGGTCATATTTGAGTTTTTCATGACCATTTTGCACGCTCTGACTAACCGGTATAATTAAATTGCCTGTTTTTAATGTTTGACCTTCTATAGAAAGGTAAATGTGAAATGAGCAAGAGACTGATGGGTTGAAAACGAGCATTTAAATGCCCTATTCCTCAAAAACAGCCTGTTTGCAAAGTCTACAAGTACAGTGTGTCATATATTTGACAAAGTTTACACATATCTTACTTTTTTGTATAGCAAATAACAATATGTTCTTCACAGGGTTAAAATAGTTTACTCAAATTAAAAAACTTAAAGAATTGATTATTTGCTGGTCCCGGACAGTACTCAGCTTATATAATGCAGTTAATATGAAGCATGCAAAACATGCTCAAAGCCACACATTTGTATTGATGCTGAATTAGAGATACAAGAGTTTATTTACATGTTGCATTTCCCCCAAACCACTACTTTCAGTTTGACTTTAAATACATTTGTTTAGATTTAAATATTTTTTTAAACATTTAAAATTTGTATAGACAGTTTCAACGGCAACAACATAAACAAACGTTCCTGCGTATGCACGCTTTTGTGGCTCTAACTTAACTTCCGGTAGACATCCAAATAGAATCAGTAACAACAGCTAGAGTAGATTATTTTTTTAATAACAAGCAAAATATGTTTGTTGAGTAAATCAGACAGACTGAGATGCAGCGATAACTACTTGGACAGACTTATTAAAAATGCAAATTCATTCTCTGGCAGCAGGAAGCGCTTTAAAGCAGGAGAAATAGAGGGTTCCCCGGTAACGGCTGTTGGGCTGTACATTACACAAAGCAGCGCTGAGGCTACTTTATCAGGCATATAATAACATGCAAGATGAAATGAAAATGACATCAATTTTCTAAAGACAGTCTTCCTTCAGAAATACAGTGATATAAAAACACCCGTGCATTACGTGCTCATGTTTATTCAACGAAGCCTTTTGGAAAATCGGTCAGTTTTGATATCGTGGCGGGTTACCACAAATAATTAAACGTATGGGAAACACATCCCACAGCACAACAACCTGAGCCCAACTTCATTACTCATCACTTTAACTTTAACTGTGTTTGTAGCCGGCGCCACTAACCAGACAGATAAACAAACCGAAAGTTAACTTCGGGCCAGGCACGTGCGCCTGATGAAACCATCTATATATAGTGAAAATATTATATTTTTTTAATAGCTACACCCCCCCCCAATAAGACCCGTTTTAATATTCACTCAATCAGATGAGCTGCTGATCATCCACGTGTAAACCTCTTAGCTTTGGCTTTTCATTTGTATGCCGGATGAAGAGCAGCATGCTTCGGGTCAAGCATTGGTTAATACATTTACATTTATGCATTTAGCAGACGCTTTTATCCAAAGCGACTTACATTGCATTCAAGTTACAGTTTTTAGATTTTATCAGCTCTTGCTTTCCCTGGGAATTGAACCCATGACCTTGGCGTTGCTAGCGCCATGCTTTACTATTTGAGCTACAGGAAAGCCTAATGCATCGCTTCTACCACAAACATCAGTGGTTTGAGCTGTAAAACGCTCTTCCTCTTTCACCGCACACACTACCAGTGTGCTTTATCACAAACATGATCTAACTAATTGTATCTTGAGATAAAGAGGAACAGCATGAACTTGATCTACTGGAGGATCAACACAGCTTTGGCTCTCAGAAGAGATGAAGAGATATTTTCTGGCTGCGGTTGAGGTGGAGCTGTAATGTCACGTGTGGAGGTCATACAGAAGTTATTGCACCATAAAGCATCCTCTGCTGGCTGCAGATAAACACTGCAAAATCTGCCTGTAGTCCTCATTGTGTGTGTGTGTGTGTGTGTGTGTGTGCAGGAAATGGTGGACTGGTTCACTGCGATCCGGGCAGCACGGTTTCATTACCAGAAGGTGGCATTTCCTGGAGCTAATGATGAGGACGTATGTGAATCAAATCTCTTCCAGCAACTGACACATAAAAATGAGTTATGAGCGTGAAGCTCACTGTATGATTGTGAACGCACGCACTAAATCACATTTCTCATTCTTACACTGCAAACAATCATCGTCTTGTTCAGCATTTTAATCTTGTAAAAACAAATTCAATTTACTTGAGAAGCTGAATTATATAAGATATTAGGAGAAGACGTCTGAAAGCTGTTTTTAAGCATACATTTTAAATTTAGTTACAATTATTTATGAAAAGATATCATGCATTATAATAATGTACATCATGAATGATCTTTATAATGTATTGTAGATAAAGGTTTTAAGTATTTAATTGAAACTATTTAATTCTTTCATAATGAGTCGTATAGCATATGTGTGTGTGTGTGTGTGTATATATATATATAGATAGATAGATAGATAGATAGATAGATAGATAGATAGATAGATAGATAGATAGATAGATAGATAGATAGATAGATAGATAGACATTGTTACTGTAAACCAGGTCAATAATACTGATTTAAATATCTGTGCATGTTTAAAGAGCATCCTCACAGACATTTACATGTTAATATATTATTGATATGTTTTCTCTGTCTGTGTTGATTATGATGTAGCTGGTACCCAGACTCACAAGGAACTTCATGAAGGAAGGTTACATGGAGAAAACGGGCCCAAGGGTGAGAGTTTGTACTTATCATCTTGAATAAATATTCAGAAAAGAAATGCAGTCCAAATCATGCTTCATTCTGCTAGTTTCGTTTCACTCTTTTCTCTGGCGCAGTACATAATTTTAAGTGAAATCAATATTTCATATCCTTTCATGTATTTATTTGATAAGTGGCTGTGTAATAAGGCAGATAATGTCTAGTCAGCTGGTCATTATCACAAAATAAAGTCCTCAGGGACGATACTGACCTGCTGACTGGACATTATCCCTTACTAATGCCATTCTAAACTTTGATTCATATTGGAGTCGTCTCTTTTTTAGCACACAGAGGGCTTTAAGAAAAGATGGTTTACCATGGATGATAGGAGACTAATGTACTTTAAAGATCCCTTGGTGAGTAAAAGTGGTGCTATTTAGTCTTTTTTCTGGTTATATTCCATTTCCAAATTGCTATTTTATTATATTATGCTATATAATTTATTATTTACTTTTATTATATTAGTACACATTAAGCATACTATTACATCGGTTTTATATTATATTATTTTAGTATGTGTTGAATGTTAACTATTAAAATCTAATTTGAATAATATTTTATTATTATTAATAATATATTATTATTTTATTTTGAATATAATTTAATTTATTTTTAAAATAAAATATGATATTCTATAATTTATTTAAAAATATATATTTTAATAATTTTTTATTATATTATATTATACTAAAAATAATATAATGTAATATAATGCAATATCACTTACAGTTTTATTATATTATATTATATTATATTAGTGTGTAGTACTGCATTTAACATACTTGTAAAATATATTAAAATATTATATAATACAAGAAAAAATATTTATATATTTAAATGTTATATATATATATATATATATATAAATGTTTTATATTATTATATCTTATATTCTATTATATATTAGAATATGTTATGTGTAGTTCTAAAATATATTTTTATCATTTGAAATATAATTTTTATAACATGTAATATCCTATCATTAATTTTTATTTTGTATTATGATATTATATTACATTGATAATGTAATATAATTAGCAAATAAACTATTTAATTTAATTATCCAATGTTTCGGAAAGAAGCCTTTGTCAAGGTATGATTTATATATGTATATAATATACATACAATATATATACAGTATATATATATACATACAATATCATTTTTTATTTGATTGTATTATATAATAATATGTTAGTATGTTAAATGTAGTACTATATTTAACATATGAAGAGTTCATTTGCAAAAACAGAAAACAGTTGGGTTATTTTAATTTAGTAAAAATAATTAACTAACACAATAAAAACATGATAACATAATGGCCCGGTTTCATAGACAGGACTTAGCCTAAACCAGGATTAGGCCATAGTTCAATTAGGACATTTAAGTAATTTTGATAAACATGCTAAGAAAAAAACATTAGTGGGGTGCATCTCAAGACATATTTGCATATTTATTATAATAGAATATAATACAATTAAAAATGTAATTTTTCAAATGAAAAATGGAATATATAATATATATATTTCTGAATTATTATATAATATTATATTGATTCTTTTAGGATGCATATGCACGTGGCGAGGTGTTCATCGGCAGTAAAGAGAACAGCTATACCGTGGTACCCGGACTGCCGCCCTCGATCCAGGGATACCACTGGAAGTACGGGATCACCATTGAAACCCCGGACAGGAAGTTCCTGTTTGCTTGTGAAACTGAAGCGGAGCAGAAGGACTGGATCGCTGCCTTTCAGAGAGTCGTCAACCGACCCATGATGCCGCAGGAGTACGCAGGTACACAAACACGCTCGCTCAACAGAAGGAAACTCTCCAAATCAGAATCTGAGAAACTGACTGTATCTCTTTCTCTTTGCAGTTGAGGCTCATTTCAAGCACAAGCCTTGATGCTGGCTGTAAACCTGCCTGTGTGTGTGTGTGTGTGTGTGTGTGTGTGCTGCAGACGGGACAGATTGGACAATGAACAGCTATATTCTGTCCAATGAAGCTCTCCGGACCGAGCGAGTACAAGAAACGTCCCCTTCCTACCTTGAGTTAGTGCTAACGGCCCGGACGCTGGACTGTGTCGCAGACGTCAACATAGTGCCGACACTGAGGCTTACTTATCATGAATGTGTAACCAAAGGGTGCCGGCAGCCGAGCTACTGTACAAATATGGCATGTGAATGTTGTTCATCGCTCTTAAACCTAACATTTAATCTGTAAATCACAAGGTGAGCAAGTACTAAACACCACAGTGTGTTTTGACTGATGTTATTTATTGGATTTTCCAAGCGAATGCTGCTGTGACGTTTAGTGGATCCTCAAGTCGCTACGCTACACCACTCCGAGTGTCCTTTCTGATCGTCTAGGGCTTTCGTTCATCATTATTGATCATTTAAATGTGTGAAAACCATGTTAGAAAACCAGTGTGACCGATATAGGCAGAGGTTTCATATACTACATACTACGTAGTATATACTACGACACTACTTCTGGTGTAGGTGCAGGTTTCTACAGACGTTCTGTTCTTGATTTGTCCTCCTCCACTAGGTGGAAGCATAGCACACAGATTAAGATGCATGTGCTCATCACTGTTTCTTTTTATGCAAAATTGGTATTAGCCATAGACTGATATATCGGCCGATATTTGGCCATTTGGAGATTACCTGCTGAAAACCAGGTTGACTTGACTGAATAAAACTAGTGATAGATCCCCTTATCTTAGTCAATAGGTGCACTCGACAAAATATTTAGGCCTAAATGGAAGATTTATTTGATAAAATTTGGATTGAACGTAACATGATGCATATTTATCATATATAAATGAAACTGAATGTGTTTTAAATACACAATAACCAGGTTTACATATTTAATTTATTAATAAATCCTGTTTGTTTCTGTTTTAAATATTTTAACCATGTTCGTAATTTTGAACTGCATAAATGTGATTGATTTCACAAATGCATGCTGATTCTAAGGAATTAAATATTATTACTATTTAAATAAAATCAAACAGATGCAAATAGTTAAAAATAAACTATGATTTTTGCTTGCAGATCTGTTTCATTTCTGTGTGACTTACAAACATGCATCATATGTAAGTTTGTTTATATTTAATTCAAATTTTATATGCATTTCAAATACATAAATATTCAATTTAGGCCTAAATATTTTTATGCAAAATAAGCATCTATTTAATTTAAGCAATCTCATTTGCTGTCATTAAATTGCATTGTATGTATATATATATATATATATATATATATATATATATATATATATATATATATATATATAAGCGTTATAGTGGTCATCAGCATAAATATTGGTATATATATATATATAAAAAACACTTTGGTTGACCTCTACTTTATATACAGCATCCTTAATTTCAGCCAGACTACATCTGTTGACTCTGAAGAATACAGATTTGATATAATGGATATGAATGTTTCGATGGAAGGTTGTAATAATATTAATAATAATCTGATGCGTATCACAGCTCCTGTAATGTAACTCCGGCCCTCTTGTTCAGGTTATGATGATGCTATTCAGGTGTTTTTCTTAATTTGATTCAAATAAGGGTTAGTGAATGTTTACCATCAAAAATGTATCATGGTATTACCATAGGTTTGTTTTTGGGGACTTGTACCACGGTAAAGGATCATGTACAGTCACTCTCAATCTCATTATGTCAAAGTAAACTAAATAAGAGTGGTTTATTTTGTGATCATGACTGTCTGACTGTACTTTATCCAGCTTATTATACAGCTACTTAACACATAAATAAATATGTGGACATTAAAAATTGATTTGAGTTGAATTTATTTTGTTCTGTTCAGCAGGGTTATTACAGTTAAATAAATTTAAAATCATTTTTAAAAAGCATGTTGTTAGTTGAAGCAAAAGTAACTGAAATTAAATAAAAAAATTTTCTTTATATTTATATTGACTAATTGTTATTATTATTATTAGTATCTATTATTATTATTATATACAATTCATAGTAATATATTATAATAATATATTGCATATAATAATTGCTACTTGTTTTATTTTAGCTAGTTATATGCGTAAAAACAAATGTATATAGATATGTTAAAAAACTAACTAAAAAAATAAAACACAAAACATACTAAAACTTTAACTAAAATTAAAATACAAAATACAAATTTAATTCAAATATTTAAAAAAACAGAAGTATCTCTATGATACTACTGTATTCATAATATACTGTATGAATATATAATAAAGTTAAATGCATATAAAATGTACACTTTAAAAAATATTTGACTATTTCTATTGATTTAATTTGTTTGTTTGTGGTTAGAATTGTAATTACTCAGAACCTTGATGTGTGTGTGTTTGTAATTGTGACTGTATGTGTGTTTGTGTGTGTTTGTGTGTGTGTGTGTGTGTGTGTGTGTGTGCATTTGTGTTTATATGTGTGTGCGTGCGTGTGTGTGTGTGTGTGTGTGTGTTCCTGGCATTCCCATTATGCAGATAAAATGTCCCCACAAGGAGAGTAATACCAGTCATATAATACAGAATTAAGTTTTTTTTGCAAATATAAAAGAGCAGAAAGTTTTGTGTGAGGGCTAGGGTTAGGGTAGCAGAAAATACAGTTTGTACTGCAGAAAAACCATTATGTCCCCCATAGTGATAGGAACACCTGTGTGTGTGTGTGTGTGTGTGTGTGTGTGTGTGTGTGCGTTGAAGGGGTTTGTCAGACACCGTTGCTTGACCCGATGCATTCCACTGCCTTCCTTCCCCATCAGCCTGGCTCCACTGCCCTGTGGAATTGTGGGTAAGTCAATGTTGGTTCTGTCTGGCTGCTTGTTGTCATTGGCGTCCGGGCTGAGAGAGCGAAGTTGGGAGACACTAACTCACACAGACACAGCAGGAGGCTGTTTGCAGCCCAGCAGGAAATCATTAAATTAGGGTGGAGTCGCTCAAGCACTGGCCATCCTATTTACTTCATCAGCCTGATCCAGGAAGGTAAAGACTCTGAGAGCATCGCAGCAGCTGCCAATCACACATCACTCATTGCACAAAAAGCCTTGTTTTGAATATTTATTGGCATCAAAGAACATGAATTTTGCCCCTAACATGTTCTTCTGACGTTTGCAACTTCTGTTGTTCGTTTAGAAGATGCTTGTTTGCTGTCCAAGTTGTCAGACACATTATGTCTTGGATACATGCTGCCCGTATCACTAACATTTATAATAGATTGCAGCTTACAGCAGTTAGTTCCAGTCCTTGAATTTGATAGGCTGAAGCACTGGGACTTTTCATTCTGTTTGTGAGTCAGACAGACTGTCAGTCTGTTTCTTCCTGGTGTGGATTTATTTTATTATTATTATTATTATTATTTTATTTTTTTTGTGTGTGTGTGCGTTTCTAGTTGTGGCAGTAGGTGTTGCCAAATTTCTTGAATCACTGAATCCTTCATTTAGCCAAATTGTTCAAAGACACAGATTCATTCATTCAGCAAAACAGGTGACTGTAGTATTTATAAGAGAGTCATTGAATCAATTACTCAACCGATTCATTCAACTAAATAAAATAGATTAATAAATAAATTAATAAATAAAGATTAATTTAATAGCACAAAATTCCTTAATTTCCCAAACATTATGCATTTAAACTTACAAATAAAAAATATATAGTATTAGTGATGTATTTACTTATTTATTAATTATATAAGTGAAAACTAAATTGAATTAATCATCAAAAAACATCTTCTACCTATTCAAACTCTCAATATTTTTTAAAACAAATAATAATGTTTCACATATATTATTTAAATGAATTTATATTCAAATATATGTATATTCATTTCCAGCAAAAATAATACTTGAGTTGAATACTCGTTCAAAGAAAATGATTCATTCATTAAGTGAAACTGAATTTTAGAGTGAGTCATTGAATCAATTACTCAACCCATTCGTTCAAAAGCACTAATTCAGTGAGAAACGAAGCACCACTACTGCCTTTTGCTCTGAGATTTTCATTGGTGGATCACAAACAGACAAAGTACCTGCAAATATTGTGTATTAAATGCAAGCTCTTTAATATTTAGCTGTAAGTTTGTTGCCATATGTTAATTATGGTTTATGAGTTTTTAACTCAGCTTCATGTGTTCTACATTGAACTTTGATCTGCTGTAATCATAGTCAGCTTTTCATCTTTAACAGTGCTGATGTGTGTTATGCTGTTTTTATGTGGGGGTCTTTTTAATGGCTCAGCGTCCTTTTTTTGTCATTGTTTTTTGGCTCTTGCACTAGAGATCACAATCACCATGCTCTCCAAATGTCAAAACTTTCAGAAACCAGGGTCCAAAAAGCCGAATACAATAAAAACTCAACATAACACACCATAACTAGAAATCAAAATCATAAGAGATACTACATCTTGTAGTGCTTACTGCGTACCATCCAGTTTTAAGACCCAATAATGTCAGCGAGCAAAATGATGCGTGATGTACATATCAACACTAATTACATTCTCCGCTTCAAAAATCATCAATGTAATAAAACGTAGTGAAAGGAAAATAAGTCCTAGTCCACCCACACCCATCTGCTGCTGTGGAATCACTGGCTCTTTTCCACACATGAAGAACTTATTCTCTTATCCTGCACTCAATTTATGCATTTTCTGCTGCTTTTGTTGCTGTTTATCCAAATAGCAGAGGGTAGTGTCTGTTCTTGTGTTCTTCTTTCATGTAACGGCAGTGGTAATGATTTTCTGCTTTGTATTTGTTTTGTTCCCTCCCTTAATTAATGCCTCTTTTATAATGAAAACAAAGAGCCCTTTGAGACGCTGTCATTCAGAATCATCCCTCTCTCTTTTCTGCTCTCCCTCGCTGATTCTTGGCTTTGTAAACCGCAGATGATCCAGCATCTCTCCGATATTCAAATATAGCTTCATTTTGGACTCAAATTGTGACAAAAGCATGAGTTATTCTGCTCGTTTGACAGTTAGACTCAGCTTTTATCAACAATGAAGACATCAGGCGGTACAGCACATTCATTCGCTCTACATTTTAATTGCGTATTTTCAAGACAAATCCATGATTGCGTTTAAATAGCGTATTGAATATTGACAGTCTATCGCATCTCACTCCAAAAAACAAACACTTTTTCCAGGCCATAATACAAACACAAAACATTTGATATTGAAAAGTGAATCCAAAATCTGTTAGGAAAATCTAAAGGTCACAATTACCAGAAAAGTCAATGAAATGGCAAGACTTTAGAAAGATTTACTTCAGAAAGCATCAGCAAAAACACAGTCCCATAATTCTCAGCATCAGACATCTCTGACCCAAAACTTGGCATCAGGGTCGTGTTAAAGTCGTGTAAACCGGCTGCTCCCAGCTCGCACCGGGACTGTGAGACGGGCTTGATAAGCTGTTGAGAACAGGAGTCACGTACGATCTTCTGGAGGAATGGAAGTACGGATATTGATAAATGCCAGCGGGATACCCGGAAAATGTGGTGAAGTACGTCGAGTTCTGCAGGTCTGGACAGTCAGTCAGTTCAGATTGGGTCGGTGACCCGTGAGACTCTCCGTAATGAGAAGGACTCAATTGTTCTGTTTTAATGAGCGGTCTTTGTTGGTTTGCGCTGTTGTTCGAGGATGCAGACGGTGACCCGGACCCCTTGTTCCATGCCGAAGCGCTGCCGTGAGGATGATGGTGGTAGGCCGTGCTGAAACAGCCGGGACTGGAGTACGGCCTGCCGTTGTTCTCCATGTGGCCGTTTAACGGCAGGTACTGGTCAAACTCATGCACGTCAAACGGGCCCATGCTGCCGATGACGTCGCTGCTGAGCTCCGAGATGTCCACGTTGCTGAAGTCGATGTTGTGTCTTGTGTTTTCCGACGCACGCCGGGACTCCAGTTTGGTGCTTTGATGCTGATCGGACTTCGGGGTGGTTGGAGGTGTAGGAGGACCGTGAGGTTGAGCTGGGTTGGAAACATCGAATGTGTTTTATTGGGTTGAGGTGGAAAAAGAAACCAAGACACCCCAAAGAACCTTTAAGTGAACAGTTCTTAATAGAACAATTTTTTCTTAGAACAAAATTATATATATATATATATGTGTGTGTGTGTGTGTGTGCATGTTTATGTGGTTTATGAGGACACAAATTTGTATAATGACATGGGTATGACAGAGGTATTACGATATGAAGGTTGTTTATGAGGACACTATGTCCCCGTAATTCAAAAGGCTTAAAAACATACTAAATGGTGTTTTTTTGAAAATCTAAAAATGCACAAAGTCTCCTGTGAGGGCTAAGTTTAGGTGTAGGGTTGGTGTAGGGCAATAGCACACACAGTTTGTTCAGTATAAAAACCATTACGCCTATGGAGAGTCCCCATAAACCACAAAAACCAACATGTGTGTGTGTGTGTGTGTGTGAGCATGTGTGTGTGTGTGAGCGTGTGTGTGTGAGCGTGTGTGTGTGTGTGTGTGTTCCATTGAACCCCCTTAATAATTTGTATGTGAAACATTTAGCCTATTAACATGTGATCCTGTCATATTTTATGTAATAGTATAGAGGCATTTGATTTGAACAATGCATATTTGAACCTTTTGCGGAATGGAAGGGTTCCATGGACGTTCTTCATGGTTACATGGTTCTTCATGGAACAAAGAATAAAGAACCTTTGTTTCTTTGACACTCTTTATTGGCGTTGATGGTTTTTTCCTAAACTACTGTTCATTTAAAGGTTCCTTGGGGAACCAGAATGGGTTATTCTACTACACATTAAAAATAAAAGTTCTTTATTGGTATTGGTGGTTCCATCAAGCACGTTTAACATCCATGGAACTTTTCCATTGGACATAAGATTGTTTATAGCAGAGGGTTATTAAAATGTTATTTACATTATGAAAAAACTGGTTCTTTTAAAAACAGTGTACTGGAAGGTTCTCTGGAGAACAAAAAAATGTTTTTTACACTCAATAGTTACCATTAATGATTCATTCCATCAAAAATGTTTAAAATCCAAGTAGTCAATCTCCACTTGGTAAACAGTTCTTTATTATGGAAAAAGGTTATTAAAATGTTTGTTACACATAAAATGGTTCTTTTAAGAACTGTTCACACTCTGATTAATTAATGTTCTTCATTGGCATTATAATAGTTCCATTAAGAACCTTTAACATACATGGAATATTCCACACATTTTTTTATAATGAAAAACGTATTTTAGATTGTTAAATAACTGGAAGGTCCTTTGGGGAACCAAAAATGGTTATTTTACACGCCTACAAAGAAAAGTTCAGAAAGAATATTTAACATCCATTGACCTTTTCCATTGGACAGAAAATAATTAAAATGGTTATTTTAAGAACTGTTCACTTAAAGGTTCTTAGGGGAACCAAAAATGGAACTTCTACACTAAATATAAAGATTCTTTATCTGCATTTTTGGATCCATGAAGAACTTTTAGCATTCTTGGAATATTTCCATTGCACATTTACACGAAGAACAAAAGTTATTTTAAGGTTCTTTGAGGAACCCAGAATGGTTCTTCAATGGAATCACTGAGAAAACCCCCTTTATGGAAGCTTTATTTTGAAGAGCATAATATAAAGTATGACACAGCCCAAACTGTAAGACAATAGCTCTTTCATAACTCACCACCATGGACCTGTTGATGGTGCATCCCTCTCATACCCGCTTCCACTTTGTACATTTGATCCGAGGCGTGAGGGTTCTTCTCAGCTCCCGTGTCCAGTTCACTCTGACCTGGCTTCAGGCTCTTCCGTCTCCGCGGCTGGTATTTATAATCCGGATAGTCTTTCTTGTGCTGGAGCCGTAGTCTCTCTGCCTCCTCCACAAATGGTCGTTTCTCGCTCTCAGAGAGCAGCCTGGATGATTGGTGCAGCCATCCGTTGCAAAGCATGGAATGGAAAAGTGCACAAGTGAATTAAATCAGTCGTGTGGGAATGATGAAAAATAAATCCAGATTTAGATGGTAGCTGGTTTGAAGCTGGTCAAAGCTGGTGCAGACCTTCTTGATTCGGCAACAAACCAGGGATGCATTTTTCAAATGGTCGCAAGTTCTATCGTTACCAATAAAGTTCTATACTTTTGGGAAACACACACCAGATTATTTACAAGCAGCTCCACAGAACATTGCATTTATTTCTTTAAACTATTTAAATTTAACTAGTAGCTGAAAGTTAATACCATCAACAATTATAACCTACTAGTACATATTCAATTACTAAACTAGTACTTTTGGTAACACATTACAATAAGGTTTCATTTGTTAACATTAATTACATTAGTTAACATTAACTAACAATGAACAATACAACATTTATTACTCTCAGTCAACATTTACAAACACGTTTTAAGCATTTAATACACTGCAAACTAACATTAACGAACTATTAACTAACATTAACAAAGATTAATAAATGCTGTAAAAATATTGTTAGTTGTTAACAAATTAGGCTTTAAAGTGTTACTTTGCTACTAGTCATTTTCCTAATATTGACAAGTATTGCATGTGTTACTTGCAACAAATTACACGTTTTCTGAGCTCTACTGAAGAGTATATATTCCACTTTGGTGCATGTTTTAGCCTAGTACTAACTAGTCTTGTACCTATGAGAAACTAGTATCGATCCCAACTGATTCCAACAGTTACACGTTTTATTACTTGTCAAATAAATTTTCTTAATTCTTGGTTTACAGTTGAATTCAAAATCTTACTAATAAGTCATTTGAGTGTCTAATTCAAGTGCGTGTATGGGAACGTGAAATAAATTAATTCTAGTAAGTAGGCCTACTAATAGGCTATCTGATAAAAAAAAATAAAAAATAGTACAAGTAGTAACAAATAGCTACTAAAGAAGTGCTTGCCATTCATGAGCCAGCATTAATGATGTTCATTAGCAAAACTTCTTATTTATTTGCGTAAACACACTATGCATTATGTAGGCTACATGATGTCATGTAACGTGTGATCCATCGATCTCCGTGATGTTGAACTGAAGTGCACGTACCTCCATAACTTGCCGAGGGTCTTGCTGAGCTCGGCGTTGTGGAGATGGGGATACTGATCCGCGAGCTTCCTCCGCGCCGCCTGCGCCCAAACCATAAACGCGTTCATGGGTCTCTTCACATGAGGCTTGTCTTTCAAAGACCTGCTGCCCTGCATAGGCATCGGCACCAGCGACCAGTCATAGCCTTTGAGGACCTGCGACACCGCGTCTCGAATGCACGGGGGGAAGCGGGCATCCTCCTCGCTGTCCGCCGGGTTACCGGCGCCGGTTTGGGACTGCGAGCCTTGTTCATCGGACACTGATGGAGAAGACGGCGAATCAGAGTCCACATCGCCGATATAAGAGCTTTCAGTCCCAGAAGGAGTTTTATCCGGCTCTTTTGACATTTTAAAATCCTCGCTGATGAAACGTTAACAAAGATTAACAAAACGTGACAAAAATCAGCCAGCGGTTACGTGCGCGTTTTACGCGTAACGCGCGTTGGCTTGGAGCGTATATTCCAAATAAACCTATTGATTTACTGGTTTCTTGAATCTCAAGGCTCGGTCGATCAACACTGGTGAACGATCTGGCAACAGTTCACAACTTGTTGGTAGGAGTGAAGTTTTTCTAAGGTTTCTATACTCTCGCACTCCTCCTTCTCTCCTCTCATTGGAGGAGAAGCTTTTGCGCAACTACAGGGCATCAGCATCTTTTTCACTTAATTGAACATAATTGACTAACAAATTAGACCATAAACCCATAATTGCTCACGGTTTCCCTTAGAAATCCAACCTTAGCCCACAGTATTTTATGAAAACGCTCCTAGGTTAACTAAATAAACATGACGTGAATAAAAATATATATAAAAAATAAATATTTGGTATGTGAAAGATATATAGTTTTCACTGCACAAATGATTATTTTATTAAAAAGTGCAAATTTTGAAAACATACTTGGTCTTTACATTAATATATATATATACTGCACGTGTGTGTGTGTTCCGTTGAACCCCCGTAATAATCTACCATCTAATAATTTGTATGTGAAACATTTAGCCTATTAACGTGATCCTGTCATATTTTATGTAATAGCATAGAGGCATTTGATTGGCATATTGAACAATGTATGTTTGAACTTAAAGGTTCAAAGTTTCCATAAAGTTGTCACATTTGTTTAAAATGTTGTAAATCTACACAATTTATTAATCACAATATTTAGACCTACAGTGTATTTGTAAAAAATACAAAAAGATTTCCTCACTAAATGTGCTGAAATGTTTTTTTTTAATGGTATATCTTATGGTATAAATTGTTTATAAATGTTTAAATGAACAATTTTTAATCTTTAAATGAATTTAATTTCTAAACATCTCAACACATGTATTTTAAATATAAATGTTACATCTTTAGCTCTGCCACACGGTTTTTATTTCAATAATTATTAACAGTCGTGTAGCATGAGCAAGAATAAGCGTCTTTATTGCTACTACAGCAGTTCCGCCAGTCTCAGCCTGTGTGCATACTTTCCATCCTAAATTCTATGTGATATTAGTAATTTGCAATACTATTTAGGGCAGATAGGGTGGATAGTATGCACACTGGGACGCAGGGCGGGTCTGTAATGAAAGTTGTGTTGGCAGAAGCGCATTGTCCTCTGATTGGTCCGCTGCGCTGCGCGTGATTTCTTACGCATGTGCAGAGCGTTCGAAAAATATGGCGTCCTCCAGTGAGAGCTCAGAGAATAGGGAAAGTTTTCTGAGAAAGCGACGTGGCGATGCGCTTGTTTCAGACAGTCTTTCACACGACAGCTGCAGCAAGACAGTGCAAGACGAAGACCCGACCAAATATGACAAGAAAGTGGGCGTATCGTTACAAACTGGGACCTACTGGCTCACGCGCATCGTGCTGCTGCGAGCCATTGCTTTCATCTACTGTGAGTTTGACAGGTGGCAGCTCTACAGGATGCAGTTGCTAGGAGATCAGGCATCAGTTAGTTACAGTTACTAATCTGTGCAACAGAAACCTATAAGTTTGCATTAGTGAATTGCCTGTACTGACACACATTAATGGTTTCCACTACAAAAACCATTACAAACCACCAACTTTTAACCAATAAAACAATTAAAAAATGTTTTTTGGGACATATTCCATTAGGATTTAGTGGTTTTAAGAAGCCACCAATAGAAGGTGACCAACAGCGTCCATTAGAGTTTCCAATAAAACCAATATAATTCCCATCATAACCAATATTTTGTGATGTGTCTATTGTTTTTTTCAGCAGGGATAACTCACCTTTGTGCTCGCCATGTGTGAAATCACCACTGTCTCTCGTTTTCTTTCTAGTTGTGGCTTTCACTGTCGCTTACAACCAGAACAAACAGCTCATTGGAGAGAAAGGGCTCATGCCTTGCAAGGACTACTTGAGGAGCGTCAAGCGTTATGTGGGTGGCAAGATTGGCTTTGAGGCCCTGGCGTACACTCCTACAGTCCTCTGGTTTATGGACTGGAATGACATGGATGCCAACCTGGATGGCATTGCTCTGGCGGGAATGGCTCTGTCAGGGTTTGTTTTAATCATGGGAAGTGCCAATATGATCATTATGGGAGTACTTTGGATCCTGTATCACTCTATTGTGAATGTCGGACAGGTTTGGTGAGCACACACACAAACACACTCTCTCTCTCTCACACACACACACACACACACACACACACACACACACACACACACACGTTGGTTTATGGGGACTCTCCATAGGCGTAATGGTTTTTATACTGAACAAACTGTGTGTGCTATTGCCCTACACCAACCCTACACCTAAACTTAGCCCTCACAGGAGACTTTGTGCATTTTTAGATTTTCAAAAAAACACCATTTAGTATGTTTTTTAAGCCTTTTGAATTACGGGGACATAGGCAGTGTCCTCATAAACCACCTTCATATTGTAATACCTCTGTCATACCCATGTCATTATACACATTTGTGTCCTCATAAACCACATAAACATGCACACATACACACACACACACACACACGTGCATTCATATTTCTCATGTTAAAACAGTACAGTCTTATTATTGTAATAAAATTAGATTGAATTATGCCATTTTGTTGGAGAAAAATGGCCTGTTTTGCCACACCTACAACATTTCATTGACTTTTATGTAGGAGCCCATTTCCTCCACTTAAGAAAAAAGTTATGCTTCAGTAAATTACAATTATTACCTACATGCCATAAAAAGCCGAAATTATGTCATACTGAGTTTGAATTATGAGGTAAAACGTCATGATTATGACATAATGACATAAAACGACAAAATGATAAGTAGTCATAATCCTAAATCAAAGTTAACATAAAGCTGACATTATGGCAGAACCATGACAAAAACAATGAGATAAAAACTAATAATTATGACACAAAAGTGACTTAAAATTATGGCATACTAAGTCATGAGATAAAAATAAATAAATAATTATATTCATAATTTTTACTTTTTATGTCACAATTTGACTTTTTATCTCAGTATGATTTAGTATGCCATTATGTTTGCTTTTTAGTGTAAATTGTTGCTTCTTAGTGTATCATATTTTGCTTCTTAGTGTATCATAATTATGCATTTTTTTTCTTCGCAATAATTATGACCTGGTTTTCCAGGTGATGCATATGGATTTCACATCATCATTTTTAGCTCATAATTTTGACTTTTTATGTCATAATTATGCAATTTATGTAATTTCTCATAATTATGATTTAGTATCTCAAACATTAAATGTTTTAATAATTTAGTATATCAAAATTTTGACTTTTTGTCATAAATTGACAAAATGCATAATTTGTCTTTTCATCTCATAAATATGACCTGTCTCACAATTTTGACTTTTTATGTTTTGATGTATTTTGACATAATTATGCAATTTATTTTATGTATATTTTTTTCCTCATAATTATGATTTAGTATCTCAAACGTTTAATTTTTTGTTTAATAATTGAGTTAGTATCTCAAAATTTTGACTTTTTTCATAAATTGAGTTGACAAGATGCATAATTTGTCTTTTCATCTCATAAATATGACTTATCTCACAGTTTTGACTTTTTATGTCAAATGATCTCTTTATGACATATTATGTCATAACATTTACTTTTTGACTTATAATAATGAGATTAACTCTGTATCTCATAATTTTGATTTTTAGTGTCATAATTATGCATTTCATCCTAATTTTGACTTTTTAGTATCTCATAATTTCTAATTTGACTTTATCTAATATGACTTAGTATGTCATAGCTTTTACTTTTTTCTATGACTTGTCATAATTATGATTTTTGTTATCTTATAATTATGATTTATAATTTATAATTTCAATTTATGCCATAATTTGACTTTTTATCACTTTGACACAGTGTCATAATTTTTGCTGTCTGTATGACTTACTGTGTCATAATTATAGCTTCTTATCTCATAAGTATGACTCAGTATCTTAGTAATTTTGACTTTATCTCATAATATGTTTTTTTTCTTGCGTAGCGAGAATGGGCTTCCCTACTTTTAAATGATGAAAATGAGTTTAATCTCATATATTTCTCTGTTTCCTTTTATCCAGGTACTCCTTTGGTGAGTAATCATCTCTCACATTGTTTGTAAAATAAAGTTATGCACTTTTTGTTTTCTAGTAGCAACATTCTCATAGATGCCAGTTTTAAATGAATCATGGCAACAGAAGAATAAATCAGGGCCTCTTCTCTCAGAATTCCCTTCAGTGTTTAGATTTCTGGTTTGGGATCTCCACGAGTGTGACCGATAGAGGCTTTGAAGCCAAATCGGTTCAGTAAGATGTCTACTGCGCCAAGTCACAGTGGGGAGATGAGCATTTGTGCTGGCTGATTCATCTGAACTCTTACCCCAGCGTTTTACCTCATCCCACTAACCACATCTGTGATCGTTCCATCCCACCAAAATCCAAATTCTCCAGATAAACAAGAAAGCCACAAATGGGCTCAATTGGCCAATCGGTATTTAATTTAGGCCTATTGTTGAATGGAAGACAAGAACATGTTTTTTAATTTATATTTGAATATTTCTTTTGTGTTTTACACCAGTTTTGTCATTTAAAGCCTTTCCTGGTTTTAGGGATCAATCCAAGTGCATGCAACAGTGTAATGCCATGTAATGGATTTCAGATGATCATCAATCTTTTTCCATTTTCAAAAGTATTCATACTAGTGGTGTAAAACTACAACTATATGGATCGATGCATCAATCAAATGACCAACAATATGATGACACAATGTGTAAAAATTTTTTTCGAGAGAACAGAAAGACTAATTAGATTTATTATATTGAAATATATATATATGAAATATATTATATTTAGAATATTATTTTAAAAACTAAAGTGTTTTTGTTGTTGTTGTGGATTCTATGGAAACCTGTTTACTCCATGGAATAAAAAAAAATACAAAATGTAATTGCCAACCTTTTTTTTCTCGCAGTGTTGAGATTATCTCACAATTTAGGCTTTTTTTTCTTGCAAGATACACATTTGCAATTCTAAAACAAATTGTTCAATAAAAGTCAGAATTAGGCAAAAAGGGCAAAATTGTGAAACAAACTCATAATTGCAAGACAAAAATTTTGAGATAAAAAGATTATTATTTTTTTCTTTCTGTATGTTTCAAAATTTAGATTTTTTCTTTTTGTCTGACAATTCTGCCTTTTCCCCTCATAATTCTGGGGGTAAAAAGTCAGAACTGTGATGAGTTGAAATTACTTTTTTAAGCTTCCGGAGGATCCCGATTCGGATTCAGGATTTGCAGTTTTCAAAGATTTTATTAAATGTTCATGTTCTATTTCAGTTGCGGATTAATACAAAAGTAACAGTTTCTGCAAAATAGGCACATGATAACATAAAATCAATATATTGATCACAGACTCCTGAATCTTGTTTAAATGATAATCTTATCGTGGCGTGGTTTGAGGTATTGGCAAATATCGAATAATGTACACCTCTAAGACATTCAATATACAATTATATTTTTTTATGAACAGTACCTTGAGTGTGAGTGTTAAATTGGTAATCTGTTTTAGTTTTATTTGGATAGGAGTTCCATGCAAAAACTTCTCCAGTTCAGTTAGCAGTAAACTAAATTAAGTGCAAAGAGAACGTGGCGGCGTCTCAAATATGCAGAATCTTCTGTTCTTCTCCCAAGACTCAAATGCAATCAGCGGCGCTACAGATGTAATGAATTATTCAGTCCCAAACCAAATAATTGTGTCTAGAAATCTGATTAAGGGGTGTAAAAATAGCAACGAGATACTGGAGCGATTCTCTCACCCATCTCCTGTGTGTATGATACTTTGTAGAGATAAATGTGAGCACCTCCAACCTCTGTCACGCTCCAAACGCTCATTTCTGCCCACTTTCCAGTGTGTGCCGTGCACAAACCACCTACAGGCTTTACACGAGTAAACACAGCGCTGCGACGCTCGAAAGGCCATTTCTTTCCCAGAGAGACTTCAGGGTGAAATCACAGCGTTTGTGCCATAAATTCTCCATAGAAGCCGTTTGCAAGTGTTATTGCTAAACATTTTGATTGCATCTGAGTGATTCAGTGCGCTTGAGGTCAGATGAAATCTGCTAGTATGTAAACGCTTGATTCTCTGAGTAAAGCAAAGCGATGCGGTGATTCTTGATTCTCTCTGTACATTAATACCAGTGTTCTGCGGCTCTCAGGATTTTGCTTGGATTGACTCCCTGAGGAGGAGTGTAGATGGCAGTCATTTAGAGATTCGAAGCACATTCTCTTTGCTTTAAAGCAGCCCAGCGGCAGGTTAAAACACACATGGGTGGTGTTGAATGCCAAGTGAAATAAAAAAAGGAATATTTTATTATTTGATGCCCTGTTTTAAAGGCCTGTTCACACCAAAACCAATAACTGTAAAGTTTTAATTATCATTAGAAGAGAAGTTCACATCACAATATCGCAGTCACTGTCAGAATGATTGTTTTTTTGATGAAAGATTAAAACATTGACAGCAAATTTTAAAGTCTTAGTAATTTTTGAAATTTTTATTAGTTCTGTGCAGAATAATTTTTTTATATTGCCTTTTTATTTTAATTTTAAAGTTGTAGTAATTTTGTTGTTTAATTTTTATTATTAATTTGTCAATATTTTAAATTAGATTTTATTTTTATATTTTCTGTTTTCATTTTAATTTTAGTTAAAGTTTGAGTAATTTTGTTGTTGTGTGTGTGTTTAATGCGTCTATAGTTTTTACTATTTAGGTTTCAGTTTTATTTATTTTACTTAAGCATGCAAAATGTTTATTTTTCAGTGTTATTTCAGTTAATGTTTATTTTACTCCAAATAATGAAAATGTTTTTTGTTCTGTTTTTAGTCACAATGATGCAACAATCGTTGTTGCATGTTTTCCTATTGTAAAGAAAATCAAATGAACTAAATATTTTCTAAGGATATAAAATGGGTATTTTTTTTGGGACCCGCTCTCTGGTCCAGTAAAATAGCAAAATCAAAAACATCCAAATGCATCCCATTACTGATATACATCTGCTGACAATCAGGGATTGATGATAAAACATTCTGAACCCTCTCTGACTAACAAATCTCATAAGCGGAGACTGAAATCCTAGAATATTACAGATTTATTAGAATCAAACGTGGAGAATTAAGATACGACAGCATGTGGAATCATTCAGATTTCATAAGCAGCTCTTTTGTACTGTTTTGATTCTCATGCTGGTTTTGTTTTTCTGCAATAACATTAATTTTCCACTCGTAGAGATGTGTTTCGTCACAGTTTGTGTGTTTGTGTGAGTGCAGGTTGGGAAAGCCAGCTTCTGGAAA
The DNA here is from genome assembly GCF_936440315.1 of Barbus barbus. NCBI lineage: Eukaryota > Metazoa > Chordata > Actinopteri > Cypriniformes > Cyprinidae > Barbus > Barbus barbus. The sequence continues at coordinate 2,018,595 of NC_136760.1, read as the reverse complement.
CCGGTTTCTTGGGGATCTTCCTGTGTCCGCTGTGGAGTCTGTGTCCGCAGCCGCGCCGCTGCCCGCCGTCGCTCATCTCCATCTGGACCTTCCGCTGGCTCATAGTTCGCATCATGCTGGGTGCGGTCAGTACACTTACATGCACATTCATGCCTTTCCCTGCCCGCCTCCAGTCATATATGTCACAGGACGAAGGAAAAGTACATGTGCGCTGCTAATGCTCACTTTAAACGCTGTCAGACGACTTCTGTCTGGATTTTTTATGGCTTGTGTGACTGGCCCATAACTATTGTCTGCCAAAGTACGGAGGTTGCCATGTAGATGAAAATGTTTTTCCAATTAGCGCCATAAATGAGGAGGAATGGGGTAGGCGAGCTGCACGTTCGGTTAAAGCAGGCCAAGAATATAATTGCCTTTAAGTGCTTACAACTGTAAAAACCCTGCAGCCGTTTCCCCTCAGACACACTAGGAATAAAAACGCCTCGCGGACTGAGAAACGAACAAGCTGCTTTTAATAGCAGGGTAATGATTATCACTCATTCGAGGTGTCTCCTCAGATTTCTCTGCGTTTATGGAAATGAAGGAGTATGATTTAGGTCCTGTGAGATTTCCGTTTGGTTTGCAATGAAGTCATTAAAACTGATTGGGGTGGTCAGTGTTGTTCGGCAATTAGCAAGACGCTTCTTGATGAATGTGACGTGGATTTAAGCTAGTTTATTTACAATATGCAGGCTTTAACGGGAGGTTTTTATGGAAGCTTGTTTCCACCATGGGTTTAAAAAGATAACTGGTAATTACATATTTTTATCTCACAATTCTGACTTTTGTTTTGCAATTTTTTTTTTCACAATTCAGAATTTTTTTTCAGAATTGCTACTCATAAATTCAATTCTGAGAAGAAAAGGCATAATTCTGAGATAAAATTTGTATATATTTTTTTATTCCATGGCATAAAAGCATTTCTGAGAAGCCTGAATTTATTTCTCACAATTTAGAATTTTTTTATTCGAGAAATTTTGAGTTTATTTTATTTATTATTATTATTATTTTTTTTTTTTAGCAATTCTGAGTTTATATTTTGCAGTTGTGACTTTTTAGGAGTTCTGAGATTATATCTTACAATTCTGCCCTTTTTTAGCATTTCTGATTTTATTTCTTACAAGACTAAGTTTGTTTCTCACAATTTTCACACTTTTTTTCTTTTAGAATTTGAGTTTATTTTATTTATTTATTATTATTATTATTATTATTATTATTTAGCAATTCTGAGTTTATTTCCTGAAATTCTGAGTTTTTTCCCAGGATTGTGAGTTTATATCACAATTTTAAGTTTATATCTTGTATTTCAGAATTGCAAGAAAAAAAGATAAAAATTCACATTAAAAAAACAAAAATCCTGTGCTGGATACAGGCTTGCATATGTTTTTGCTGGAGGCCTTGGTCCAGTGTTATTTTAGTATTATTGATGTACTATTATAGTTTTTAGTACTATTTGAATTAGATTTTGTTTTTATATTTTCTGTTTTTATTTTAATTTCATTCAAAGTTTTAATATATTTTTTAAACATTTATTTAAATTTTTTTTTAAATCTTTATAATTGTTTTTTAAACATCTGTGTAGTTCTTATTCATTTCTATTAATTAGTTTATTTCGTCTTAGTTTTTTTGTACTTTGAGTTAAAGTGAAAATGAGAAACATTGGCAACTAGATAAAATAAAAGAAGTAATTTTTAAATTGTTTTTTTTTTAGGTAATGTTTATTATATGTCAGGTAATACCAATGTTTCTCTAATGGTTTTAGTTTTAGTTACCTATAATAACCCTGTCTTGTGGTTGCTGGATCCTCTTTCTTAACTTCCACACATCTGTGGAGGTCTGTTACACAAGCGCAGGCCTTAATTCACCAAGTGTTTGCTTCTTGCTGTTTTAACAGTGCAATTAAATCAAAACTGTTGTGGCAAAACATTCATTAGCACCAGTGCTTCGCAGTAATTTGCTGTGCTCGCCAAATGACCAGAGCGCTGTTTAGCATTTCACAAGATGTTCTCTCTTCCGAGAAGCAGTGAAGGAAACGCCAGCTGTTTGTGAATGTAGTGGACTCAAGGTCTGAGCTGGAATCAGGGGCCAAGTTGTCGTTCACCATCGTTTCTTTTCCACTTCTCAGCAAGGGAGGTTTTTCAGCACACATCAAAGCGCCTCTCCAAACCCCTCAGACTCCAGGCTTGGGTTTCCGACTGGATTCACGGTTCACATGATTCCCTGGGCTCCACACGTTTATTATCTGTTGGAGGGTTGTTTCTGATGTCTGGCGTTTGTCGGGAATCTTTCACTTAGCGACTGAAGTTCACACATTCCATCAGGAGTCAGAGCGCTCGTGTTGGAAATGTTCTCAAGCGTCCCGTCCATCTGCTCATATTCATTAGTCGTCTGCCTTGAAGATTCATCTGTAGTTTGCAGCCGTTGCTTAAAAAGTCACTAAATAAATAAGATTGTTAAAACAGACTAAATAGTCCAGATAATCTCGAGCAGATCAGGAGAACAGGATTCTGATCTCCAAGTGATTTAATTAAATCTACTTAAATCAATTTAATTAAATCTTATTTAATTTAATAATTAAATTACATTTTTGGAATGCTATATCAGGCTGTTTAATGTAAGACAGTGTGTGAATTATGCAGTTATTTTCAGAGTGGGTGAATTTTTATAGAAATTTCATTAAGAACATTTCTGGAGTGGCTTAAGTTTATCTCGCTCAACTTCACATTGTCTTTTGACACCGCAAGCATCCAAAATTAGACAAATTATTTGTGTTTTTACATGATCTTAAAGGTACAGTTCATCAAAAAATGAACATTGTCATTTACATATGTCATTGCAAACCTGTTTAACTTTCTTTAACAACAAAAAATATGTTTTTTTGCATACAGTTGTGTAATATATATATATATATTAGTGATGCACGGATGGCGGTTAGATCCGCGGGCGCTGTGGATAATCCGTGGGGCGGGTAATAAAAAAATGCATTCTGATCATTTGCGGGTGGGTCGCAAATAATGCACTGCGTTTAGTTTGTGTGCAGATTCAGAAAGAGACATTCTGCTTTGCTTTAGTCTACCTGAGTGCCTCCTGTTTTCATGCACATTTCTCCTGTTTCAGACACTCTGTGAGTGTGTGTGTGTGTTTGACATTTCCTCTTTCGGATGCTTGGCAGGAGTTTTTGGCGTTCCTTACGGCTGTGTCAAGAATGGGCAGCAGAAACTCTCCTTGGCCTTTTTGTCTCCTGTCAGCTAAACTTTTATAGAAGTGAATTGCAGCAAACAGAAGTTAATGAGGTTTTGATTCAGCTGCATGCAAGCACCCATCAGATAGTGTGGAAGTAACGCCTGTCACATGCACCTGTGTGCTTTTACCGTAATACAGCATACTTGCATGCTCTCGTGCTCGACTGACTCTAATTACCTGAAATTAAAGATTATTTGGTCGAAGAGGAGAAATTGCCCTTGTGTTACCTGCTGTATGATCATCTCTGTACTGCTGTAGAGTTAGAAGCTGTTGGTTTAAGAGTAGGATTTGAAGAACTGACTGCTGTACACAACATATTCTTGAATAGATATTGAAGATCTTTGCTACAGAAACATTTAGTCTGTTAATTAGTGGCGATAACCTATTTTATTTAAGTTTTTTTGCATGAATATTTTTTTAGCAGTGATGCTTCGAAGAGGATGAATTTGGAGACAAGATGTCTTTTTAATGTTGAGCTGAACCAAAGATAAAACATTGAAATTCCAGAGATATTTAGAAATGTTATTTTAAATGTAATTTTGCATAGTTACAGTTAATGCATTTCAATATTTAGCTTTAATGTAATTTTTCACTCAAAAAATATTTAGGCCTAAATTTAAGAATTATGTTTTTTAATGTATTTATATTAGTTATTTATTTACGTATTTACATAGAATATAACATTTTGAATGTCTATTAAATGTAATTTTTACACTCAAAACATATTTAGGCCTAAATTTAAGATTTATGTATTTGAATTGAATAAAACATTTTCCATCCATTCGGATTACACACTTTTAACATAAACTAATAAACTTTATGTGATGCATTTTTGCCAGTCATACATAAATGAAACGGGTCACATTTCTGCACATGAACAAATCATGGTTCAATAGTTTATTCAAAATCAATCGTTTATTATTTGCAATATTATAACTATTTGCATCTGCTTTATTTAAATATTCATCATTTGCTTAGAATCAGCATAAATCGATAATTGTGGAATCGATACAATGTATTCATTTAAAAATGTATGAACATGGTTAAAACGTGGTGATTTAAGACTGAAACAAATGGGATTCGTTGACAATTATGCATCACATTTATCACAAGTTTGTTAAAAATCAAAATGAAATACAGTATGCAGTTGAGAAAGTGAATGCTGATGTTAAGTGTAAATGCCTAGTTTTTATTCCTTTTAACAGTAAATGTGTTTTATGTTTAGCCTCAGTTATAGAGTCATGTGAATTATTTGAGTCAACAGCAGAAACAGCAGTTTGAAAGCCATACAGATGGGAATAAACGCCTGATTCCCTTATGATTTGGATCTATTTGTCGTGATTTGAATCAAGTTTATTTGCAATTTAGTCAAATAAGTAAATGGCATGTAAGATGTGAATAGCGGTCATTAAAGCAGTGTGACGGCGGAGCTCCAGTTGGACGTCGGACGCTCTTAATGCTGGCTTTATTTATTGGCCAGCTGATAGGTGGGTTGAGGGTGGGAGTCAGTCATTTTCACATTAGTGCAATCGCATTTTAGGGAGCGAATACTCATTCCAGCGTTCCTTATTACATTATCCTTAATGTCATGAATGCAAGAATGCACTTGATAAGCAGCGAAAGTTACTGATGCAGTCGTTTCTCCTCCTGGGATGTGAGCGCTTGTCTCTGGAGAATGATCTGACTGTTTCTGTGTGGATCCTGTACTGAACCTCGGTCTGTTGAGACTTAACATGTAGCTGGCTTTCCTGGTTGATTTAGTGCAGAGAGATCCAGATCACCTCAGGTTCAGAAAAACAGCTGTCAGGAGTTAAAATGTTTAAAATCTGCCACCAGTAATGCATCTGATGGGGAGAGGAAGCCTCATATATGATGTAGCTCTTAAAGGCACAGTTCAACCAAAACCCAAAAAACAAAGTCTGTTAAAGCTGCTGCACACAATCTATTCCATGCTTTCTGTCTCTGATTAATAGTTCAGAGTTTTTTTTTATCAAGTAAAAGCTCTTTTAGTGTAATTGTACAAATGTCCAGCTTCAGCTGGAGCTTCATGTGTCTTTCCTCTGTCAAATCTTTACTGATTTTTATCAAGTAAACATCAGAATAACTTTTAGTAATATTTCCAGATGAGCACTTACTGGATTGAAGCAGCTCAGCTTTACTTGATTCTCCATCAATCATTTTATTTTAGAAAAATCAGTGCGTCTCAAATCAGCACTGTTAAAAATAAAAATAATAATTTGTTACATCGCTGACTTAAAATTTAGTTTAGTCAACTTGATATTTTGTTGGAGATATAGAGTGACGACTGATATTTTTATCATTTTATGTCAGTATCTACTGTACTGTTATAAAGATCTCACTGATAAGCATCAGAGTTCATTATATTAATATCAGCATTTGCAGCAAATTGCATATTTTTGCTCAATTTGAGTGTCTGGTTAAAATTGAGCTGTTTTTCATCCATATTCTCACTACGTCAGACTATATGAGCCTGATATATCTAATACTCAACAAAAAACAAGGTTTTATGGTTCCATTACAAAATATTTTTCTGCATATTTCATTTTATGTCAAGCTCTAAAGCAAGTTGTTATTGTAGCTCCAGAAGATATAATGTTCAAATGATTGTTCATGGTCTATCAGAGGAGCAAGTGACTGTCAATTTTCACTTTTCTAATGAAAAAGGGTTGTTTCAAATTCATTCGTTGTATTGCACAAAAATATAGCATAGTTCATTACAGTTAGATGCTTTTTATAAACTGAAATGTTACAGTGTAGAAATGTCACTTGAGCAAAATATCATTGATTGCTGTGTCTTTGAAATATCATTACTGATTGCATCGTCCTTATTTCCATCTTTCCGTCTGACTAGGGTTTGATCAAGATCAGAGGTGACCGCTGTTGGAGGGAGCTCACCTGCATGGACTACCATTACGAGGTGTGAGTCTGGTCTTCCTTTCTGTTTTGTGAAGGTTTAGTTGATTCATATGGTGGTCAAAGCGTCTTCCATAACAGAACTTTAGTTTAAGCTCTTTATAAACCTCCAGTATATGAACTACATGTGTTGTGAGGTGTATTAATAGCACATTTCTCAAAGCTTGGCTAATGTCACTCTTCCAGCCTTGTGGTCATATTTTGGCCACTGAGCAACAGAAAAAGACTCTTTAATGTCAAAATGTACTGAAATGGTAACACTGGTGCGGTCATTTGGTTTTAGAGCTTACAAAAGAAGGTAAACGGAGATCTGTAGTCAAGGGATTTCCAATGATTGTAGCGTAAACAAAACCCTGGAAGGTCCAACGCTTGGTGAGTCACGGAGAGTAAGATTTTGTGGAAGAGAAAAGCACTGTTAATAAGATGTCACATGATATCTAGGCTGAATGAAGCACGAGGGAAATTCAGGAGGAAAAGCTGATGGATTCCGCACCTGCAGCTCAGGAGAAGATTTGCTTTCCAGCAAGACGATGCTCCCAAACATGAAGCCAAAACGGCACAGGAATGACTTCAAAACAACAATGTCATTGTCCTGGGAGAGCAACGTCAGACCTCAATCCATCTGAGGATTCATGGGAGGACGTGGAGGAAAGCTTTTCACTCACGATCAGCATGTTACCTGACTGAAGTAATGAAGAATGAGGGGAAAAAATTGCAGTATTAGATCAATTTTATTATAGTTAACTATTGAAACATTTATGGTAATTGACATCAAATGAAAACGGTAATACTTTTCAATAGAATTCCATTGGTTAATAATAATTGACTGCATAAACTAACAGTGAAAAATATTTCTAAAGCATTTATTACATTTACATTTACATTTATTCATTTAGCTGACGCTTTTATCCAAAGCGACTTACAATTGCTATATATGTCAGAGGTCGCACGCCTCTGGAGCAACTAGGGGTTAAGTGTCTTGCTCAGGGACACATTGGTGTCTCACAGTGGATTCGAACCCGGGTCTCTCACACCAAAGGCATGTGTCTTATCCACTGCGCCATCACCACCCAACTTCAACTTATTAATCTAAGTTCATCTTAATTTCAACATTTAACAATGCATTATTAAAATAAAAAGTTGCATGTTTTTTTTTTAATCGACTGGTGCTAATATGAGCTAACAGTGATCATTTATTAACGTGAACATTTATTATGTTTTTATTAGTGCTGTCAAATGATTAATCGCATCCAAAATAAACATTTTTATTTACATAATATATATGTATGTTTACTGTGTTTATTTATTATCTGTGTGTAAATACACACATTTATATATGTATATTATATTTTATATTCTATATAAATATATTTAATATATAAACAACATTTTTTTCTTAAATATATTCATGCATGTTTTTGTATTTATATATACATTATAAATATACACAGTACACACTCATATATTATGTAAACAAAAACGTTTATTTTGGATGCGATTAATCGATTGACAGCACTAGTTTTTATTAATCAACGTTAACAAATATAAATACTGTAACAAATGCATTGCTGGTTGTTATTTCATATTAGTTAATGCATTAACTGATGTTAACTAATTTGACCTTATTTTAAAGTGTTACAATAAAATAAAAAAGTCTTATTTTTCAACAATTTTCATTTAGTTCAACTTGATGTACTAAAATACAGAAGCGTATTGCATTCACTTGAGGAAAAAAAAATCTACTCTGTTTTTCTGAATTAACGAGTTAATTATCTCAGAATTACGAGATAATTTTTCATGAAAAAAAAGTTTTTGCTCTGTTTTTCTGAATTAATGACTTAATTATCTCAGAATTACGAGATAATTTTTAAAGAAAAAAAAAAAGTTTTTGCTCTGTTTTTCTGAATTAATGACTTAATTATCTCAGAATTATGAGATAATTTTTCATGAAAAAAAGTTTTTGCTCTGTTTTTCTGAATTAATGACTTAATTATCTCAGAATTACGAGATAATTTTTAAAGAAAAAAAAAGTTTTTGCTCTGTTTTTCTGAATTAATGACTTAATTATCTCAGAATTACGAGATAATTTTTAAAGAAAAAAAAAGTTTTTGCTCTGTTTTTCTGAATTAATGACTTAATTATCTCAGAATTACGAGATAAGTCATTAATTCAGAAAAACAGAGCAAAAACTCTTTTTAATGAAAAATTATCTCGTAATTCTGAGATAATTAACTCGTTAATTCAGAAAAACAGAGTAGATTTTTTTTCCTCAAGTGAATGCAATACGCTTCCGTACTAAAATAACTAAAAATTCAATTAAAAATTAATAAGCACTAAAAAAAAAAACACAAATTACTCAAACCTTAACTAAAATTGAAATGAAATGGAAAATATAAAGATAAGAATTAATTTTCTTCCTTAGTATTTTAGTCTTGTTTTCCAGTACAAATATCTAAACAACCTTGAATCAAATTAATTACCTTTATAGTAATTTTGCTTCTCAAGTAAACTTTGATTTAAGAACGTTTAGATATTTTTACTGTACAGTGATACTAAGATTTTATTGATGTCAAAAACCAAAGGTTAAAGCAAAAAACATAACATCTTCTGAATTAGCATTGATATCATAAATAACATCACCTAGTTTTGTTGCTTGGGTAAACTGTGTTAAGGACGTTCAGTGTAATTAGGATCTCGGCTGACCACAATTGCCTGTGTTTCTTGGAGGATGTTGCATAAGACTGCGTTGGGTGTCTCATATTTTTGGACAGCGCTTGCATGAAGATAACAGCATGAGATGTGGCTCGGTCTGAATGAGTGTGGCTGTAGTGGTGGTCTTATAAAAGCAGTGAATTGTTCCTGATGGACAATAAGAACGTGTCTAAACATTACAATAAAACCTTTATTTCAGTATAATTAGGGAAATCCTGTACAGCAAGCACTATATGCTCATATGTGAATTGGGTGTGTGTGACATTCCCGGTCAGCGGAGGTTAATGGCGGTCAGAGAGCGAGTGTCCACCTCACATGCCTCAAGGATAATTAAGGTCTTATTCCTGAGGGGGTTTTTCCCTACTGTTGGTTTTAATGCTCAGCTGAATTTTGCTTTTATCAATGGCTTGACGTCCATAAGTGGATTAAACCTAAGCACTTAATGGAGGAAGTTTTCCTGGTTTTACCTTCCAGTGCCACGCTGTAATCAGCAGACCGATTCTGCCAATGCCATCCTTTTAATGAAATAATGACCCTCATGTAAATCCAAACCTTTGACCTTTTGTCAAACAGAAGAGAAGTCAGCGGTGCCCAGTATTATTGTTGAAACCCACAAAATTTCAGATTATAGATAAAAATATTCATCAAAACATGATTTTTTTGTGTTTTGATTACATTAACAATTGCAAAAACATTTCATATTTATAAAATGTTTTTTTTTACATATGAAAATGCACTGGAAAGCAAGACAAATACTCATTGTGTGCTCCCTAGACAATTACATTTAGAGAACTTATTGATGCAAATGTGTTATTTAATATGTACAAATTTGCATAATTTTCAGAACATAAATCTTTTATTGCACTTCATCTATTTGCGACTAGATTTCAATAGCAGTCCATATATTATAGTGCATGGAAGTGCTGCTAAAGTGGAGAAACAAACTCATTTTGAGAAAATGGCAATAAAGTAAAGTGCAATAAAATAAACACTTAAAAGGGTATTTTGGATGTTTTCCTTCCACTAGTCTGAAACAACACTTTATGAAAGCCAAAAAGCCCAAAATCACAAAATTAACGAATGCCTGTAGTGTCTTGCCTTGGAAGGTCTTAATTCACTCTTGCACAAATGTCCTAAATTGGAGCAAAAAGTCTTCAGTTCATAAAGTTATGGCATTTAATGTAGCATCCACGAAAAAAATACAATCTTCCACAGTTTTCCAACACAAATATCTAAACATCCTTAAATCAAGGTTTACTAAGATGCAAAATGACAAGATATTAAGTCTTTTTTTTCTGATAAATTAAAGTGAAGTGAGTTTATGCTTGTGAAAGAAGAGTATCTGTCAGTGTT